>NC_080864.1:749076-1069957 GCF_030435755.1 Ochotona princeps | reverse complement strand
GAGGGAGGGAGGGAGAGGGCGGCGCGTGCGCCCTGGCGCGCGGCGGCGTCGCACGCCGTCCTGGCAGCGCGTCCCTCGGCGCGCGCCTGCGCCTCGCGTGCCGCCGACGCCGCCGACCCGGGCTGGACGGAGCGGGCAGGCCCGGGGCGCGCGTGGCTACCCCGAGTCCCCCGAGCGCAGCCAGCCGTTGCGGGCCACCTGGCCGGCCGAGGGCCGCGCCGAGGGGCTGAACTGCAGCAGCTCGGCGATGAGCGCCTTGCAGCGCTCCGGCAGCTCGAGCCCCTCGGGGTAGAGCACGCCGCGCTTCTGGCGGCGCGGCAGGCCGGCGATGTCCGAGTCGTCGAAGGGCATGCAGCCGGTGACCATGACGTAGAGCACGACGCCCAGGCTCCACACGTCGTACTTCTTGGGGTCGTAGGGGATGCCGAGCAGCACCTCGGGCGAGGCGTAGGCCGCCGAGCCGCAGTAGGTGGTGCTGAGGTCGGGGTAGCCGTGCGCCTGGCGGCCGAAGCCGAAGTCGGTGAGCTTGACGCGCCGCTCGTCCGGGCTCAGCAGCACGTTCTCGCACTTGAGGTCGCGGTGCACGAGGTGGTGGTCGTGCAGGTAGCGCACGGCGCCGGCGATCTGCGCGAAGAGCTCGCGCGCCTGTGGCCCGGGCATGCGCCCGCTGCGCTGCACGGCCTGCAGCAGGTCGGTGGCCGCGGCCTCCATGACGATGTACAGCTTGCCGTTGCACACCTCGATGAACTCGAACACGTGCACGATGTGCGGGTGGCGCACGCCGCGCAGGATGGACAGCTCGCGCGGCAGGAACTTGTTGACGAAGTCGGGCGGCGCGCGCCGCCGGTCCACCACCTTGATGGCCACCGTGCCCTGGTACTTCTTGGACGTGGCCACCTTGACCTTGGAGTAGCTGCCCTCGCCGATGGTGCGCCCCAGCTTATAGCCCAGTTCGCTCAGCAGTTTGTCGCCCGACATGGTGGCACCCCACCGAGCCGGGGCGCGCGGGGCGGAGAGCCGGGGACCCCGAGCTCGGGCCTAACCCATGACGCTGGGCACCTGCACCCCCGCACCCCCATGTGCCCCACGCGGCCGAGGCCCCGCCGGACCCCCGCCCTCGGTAACAATTTCGGCCTTGTGAAGTGACCGGGGGCGTCACGGCTGCGCCCCCCGACTGCAGGCCCTCGGGGTGCCCCTCACCACGGGGTGCGGTCCTGTGACTCACAATGGCCCTCTCGCGCTCAGTCCCGGCTGATAAAGCCCGGCAGCCGTGGGGGAGGAGAGGCGCCCCTCCCCACACGCGCGGACGGGGATGGGGGAGAGCGCGGGGGGCCCCAAAAAACTACAAGGGTGTGAGGTGGGGGGGCGCTGAACCCACAGCGCCCCCCTTGGGACTCAGGGGCTCTTGAGGGTGTCGTGCGCGGTCCGTCGGAGCCCGAGCGTCCGCCAAGGCGCACCCGCGCCCCTGCAAGTCGAAGTCGGGGTCCCACATTCGCCCCAAGACCCCTCGCGCTGCCAGGGAGGTCGAGACCGCGGGAACTTCCGCCACACTCCTCATGGCGGCGACGGAGGGGACGCGCCTACACGTCACTTCCGCCAGCGGGCCGGAAGCGCGGCGTTTGCAGCGACCATGGCGGCGTCGAAGGTGAAGCAGGACATGCCCCCGCCGGGGGGCTACGGCCCCATCGACTACAAGCGGAACCTGCCGCGTCGGGGCCTGTCGGGTCAGTCAGGGTCGCCTCGTGGGCCGGGGGAGCTCTCGGGGTCCTGGGTGGGCCGCGCGGGAGACGGGGCGCCGGAGTCGGGGTGCGCCTGGGATGGGGTGCACAGCTGCCGACGGGTGCCCTGCTCCCGACGGGGTGCCCAGGTCCTGGCGGGTGGCACGGAGCCGTGCCGGGCGCCGTAGGCATTGGGGGGCTGACGGGTACTGGGGGTTTCCTAGAGGCGCGTGGAGTGCAGTACCCCCAGGGGTCATCATGGTGACCCTGCCCCCCGGGGTGGCTGGCTGGTGGTCCAGGCAGGCCGAGCTGTGGGAGGGGATGGGGTGGGGAATGCGGGGTACCCTACAGCACGGGCTGGGTCTGCACCCACACCCACACACACCCTACGGGGCCTGCGTCATCCTCGGCCGCCCGTGGACCCGCACCCCTGCCCCGGCAGCATCTCTGCGTTTCTTTTTTTTGTTTTGTAAGTTTTAAACCTACTTGGAGGCTTGTCCCCCCACCCCACTTCCCACCCAGCTCCCTTCCTGTGGCCTGGGAAAGCAGTGGAGGACGGCCCAAAGCCTCCGGACCCTGCACCCGCGTGGGAGACCCGGAGGAGGCTCCTGGCTCCTGGCTTTGAGTCAGCTCAGCTCCAGCCATTGCGGCCACTTGGAGAGTGAACCAGTAGATGGAAGATCTTTTTGACTCTCCTCCGTAATCTGCCTTTACAATAAAAATAAATATATTTTAAGCGTATAGTTATTTGCAAGGCATAAGTACAGAGAGAGCTCTTCTGCTGGTTCACTGCCCGAGTGGCAGCAGCAGCCTGGGCTGGCATAATCCGGGCATGCATGGCACCATGGCTGGCTAGCCAAGGGGCCAGGACGGCCAGAATTCCCAGCCCACTGCTCCCACGGCATGCCGCAGTCTGGACCCGGGGCACAGCGGGGGAGCGGCTTCACTCCCCAGAGGCCATGCTGGCTGGGGCAGGGCCAGGCAGAACCAGGAACCTGGGATCCCATGTGGGTGGCCGGGGCCACGTGGGCAGGGAGCTGGCTCGGAAACGGAGCACCAGGCCCCCCGTCGTGTGCAATGCTGCCTCTTCCATCCCCGGGTTCAATCCCGGCACCCAGGCTGCACGGCAGTGGGGACTGTGTTGAGCTGGATGGGAAGGGGAACCCGCTGCAGGCCGTGGGGTTCACAGCAGCCGACACCCCACGGACCACCCGCCCCTCCACCCAAGTCACTGCGGCCCCGGAACGCCTATGGCTTGAATTGCATGTCCCTGGCGACCTGTTGGCTGTTTATGTATCTTTCTTGGAGAAGTGTTCAAACTTTTTTTTTGTTTTTTTTAAGATTTATTTATTTCTCCTGGAAAGGCAGGTTTATAAAGAGGAGAGACAGAGAGGAAGGTCTTCTGTCCACTGGTTCACTCACCAAGTGGCCACAATGGCTGGAGCTGAGCCAGAGCCAGGAGCTTCTTCCGGGTCTCCCACGCGGGTGCAGGGTCCCAAGGCTGTGGGCCGTCCTCCACTGCTTTCCCAGGCCACAGGCAGGGAGCTGGATGGGAAGTGGAGCAGCCGGGATTAGAACTGGCGCCCCTGTGGACTGTTGGGGTCACAGGACCAGTCCTGGGCTTCATTATTTGCCAAGAGAGAAGTCTTCCCTCTGCCAGTTTCTTCCCTAAAGGCCTGTAACAGCAGGAGCGGGTCCCGGCAGGAACGGGGAGCTGCACCCCGGTCTCCCCTGTGCGTGGCACCACCTCCAGGTGCGCATGTGCAGGGAGCCCACCCCGCCCATTTTCCCAGACATTGAACTAACCTGGCTTGGTCAACGTGGCTGTCACGGAGATGCCAGAGAGAGCGGAAGGACAGACAGGGGTCAAGCAGGGCTTCCCCATGAGGGGCTTTGCCTGGGTGGGGAGTCCACTGCAGCTCGTGTGCCCAGGCCTGGTGGGGGGCCCTGGCACCCCGACACTGGAGGCTCTGCCGATCTGCCCTGCAGGGTGGGGCACCCTCGCCGGTGGGCGCCAACCTGCTCCCAGAAGTGTGGAATCAGCCTGCCACCTGCAGCTGCCCGTGAGCCCCGGCAGGCACTGTGGCAGAGGGTGTCCCTCGTCACCTCCTGCCCACGTACCCGAGGTGAGGGTGGCGAGCGCTGAGCGGCCCCTCGCTGTCCCTGCAGGCTACAGCATGTTCGCCGTGGGCATCGGGACGCTGCTGTTTGGGTATTGGGGCATGATGAAGTGGAACCGAGAACGCAGGTAGGGGGTCCCGGGAGGCAAGGGGGGTCTGCCACCTGTGTCCCCGTGGCCACAGCAGGTGCAGGCTGCAGCTGACCCCTACTCCCACTCCTGAGGGGCTGGGGGCGGTGGCCATCACTCCGTCACCCTCCAGCCAGTGACCCCCTGAGTACCAGGCACTGTGTAGGCGCGACAGGGGCGGGTGGCTCCAGGCCAGCTCCTTGGATGCTGCTGGAAGGCGGGATGGGTGGGGGAAGGCGCAGGCCGCCCCAGCTGGCCTCCTCCCGCCCCCAGTTATTTTGAGACAAGGGGACTGGGGACAATGTCCCCTCTCCCTTCTCCACGCAGTCAGCAGGCAGGGCTATTTTTAGGCTACAAAGTTTTTAATTGAGAAGAAAAGTGTGAAGCCAACAGTTTTGGGGCCGGCGCCCTGGGCCAGCTGCCCGCCTCCCGCCCGCCCTCCGGTGCAGGCTCCCCGTGGGCACCACCCAGGGCCCTGACTTGCCAGCTGCCGCCCACCCCGAGCGGCACAGCGGGGGCTGACAAGGCTCGGGGTGGGGGTCCCGCAGGCGCCTGCACATTGAGGACCTGGAGGCCCGCCTGGCACTGATGCCCCTGCTGCAGGCCGAGAAGGACCGCAGGTGGGTCGGCGGGGCGTGGGGGGCCGGGAGGCCCGAGGAAGGCGTCCCCCCGGCACTCAGCCTCGCGCCCCTCTGCAGGGTCTTGCAAATGCTGCGGGAGAACCTGGAAGAGGAGGCAGTCATCATGAAGGATGTGCCCGACTGGAAGGTGAGGAAGGGGGCCGCCAGCCTGGGGGACAGTGGGGTCCCCGGCGCGCCCCACCTGCCACTGTCCCCCCACAGGTGGGCGAGTCGGTGTTTCACAGCACGCGCTGGGTGCCGCCCACGGCCGGAGAGCTGTACGGGCTGCGGAGCTCCGAGGAGATGCTGCGTGCCAACTACGGCTTCATGTGGTACACGTAGGCCGCCCTGCGGCAGGAATAAACGCCTCACAGCCTGTCCCGGCCTCAGTACTGCGACACGCGTCCACACCACAAGCCCCCAGCCGCCAGCTGCTGGAGGGGCCAGCCTGGGCCGCCATGGAGGACTCCCTGCAGCCTGAGGGCCCGTGGGGGGCTCCCTGCAGCCTGAGGGCCCGTGGGGCGCTCCCTGCAGTGGAGGGCCCTTGGGGTGCTCCCTGCAGCTGTGGGGGGCAGCTGGGGCCGTTAGGGGCTTCCCAGGCCATCCCCACTGTCTCCCCACCCCACCTGCCTCACCAGGGACAGTTGGGGCTCCCTACAGCCAAGGAGGGAGACGTGCGGCTTGTTGGGGCTGGATGGGGTCACCCAGGCCCTCACCTTACTGTGTTCATCATCCTCCTCATCCCCCCCACCTGCCTCTCAGCACACCCACCAATGACCATGTGCAGCGCCTTTACAGCGCCTCCTGATTGGCCAGCCTGCAGAGAGGGCGGGCACAAGGGCCCCGCCCCTGGCGGAGAGCTTTAAAAGGCGACAGCTGCTTCAGGGGGGTGCTGACCGGGTGCTGACCATGGCCATGAGCGGGACCGAGGGGCCACGCTTGCTCAGGTCAGCCGGGGACCAGGGGGACAGGGTGCTGACCGTGGCCATGGGCAGGACCGAGGGGCTGGAGGGGCCACACTTGCTCAGGTCGGCCGGGGACAGGGTGCTGACCGTGGCCATGGGCAGGACCGAGGGGCTGGAGGGGCCACACTTGCTCAGGTCGGCCGGGGACAGGGTGCTGACCGTGGCCATGAGCCGGTCGAGGGGCTGGAGGGGGCACGCTTGCTCAGGTCAGTCGAGGACAGAGGGGACCAGGGGGACAGGGGTGCTGACCGTGGCCATGGGTAGGACTGAGGGGCTGGAGGGGCCACACTTGCTCAGGTCAGCCGAGGACAGAGGGGACCAGGGGGCTGCACCTCCTCAGATCAGCGGGGGATCGGGGATGTGGGGGGACCAGCCCTCACCCCCACACACACCGCCACTGGAGAGCCAGGGTGAGGGCACACCCCTCGCCTCCATCAACATCATTGCCCAGTCCACCCGGGCAGAGCAGGTGCCTGAGCCAGGAGGTCACCGCAGGCCGGCATTGTGGGTCAGCGAGGTCCCAGCGGGGCTGCCGCTGGCACTGGGAGCCACATCCCACCCCCAGCCCGTGCCCCAGCAGAGCCCAAGCTCACCTGGCAGGGGTGTGCCCGGGGGAGTGGTGAGCCGTCTCAGCGTCAACACGCTGCACCCTCCCTGGGGCACCTGTGGGCTTGGATCAGGCCCTGACCCCTGCCTGTTCCATTCCCTGTCCCATCCCCACCGGCCTCCCAGCCCATGTGCCCACACTGTCCCCCCGTCCCTCTCCTGCCAGGGGCAGGAAAGAGCAGGTGCTAGGGAGAGGGCAGCCTAAGTCCCAGGACTGGACTGCGTGCCCTCCAAGATGCCCTGGAGCCGGCTGCCTCTCCATCCTGCCCCAGCTGCAGGCCCAGGGCCTTCCCTGCCCAGAACCCCACAGTTCCCCACCCGCGGGGAGCCCCAGGGCTGTCCTGACCTCGGGCACAGCCGGGCTCTGCCGTGCTACCCACCTGCAACCCTGCCCGGTCCTGCCACAGTACCATCCCAGGTCTGGGGGACAGCCACTGCAGGTCTGGCCACCGGCCCCTGCCCTCCCTGCTTCCCACTGGCTGCTTCCACTTTGGGGTCCCAGCACCCCAAACCCCACAGCCACCAGGTGCTGCTCAGAGACCCCGAGCCTCAGCCACTGCTGGATTAACATGTCTAGGTTGACCTCCCGCCCGACACACACCCCTTGCCCACCAAGCCTTTCTTCACACCCCCTCTGTCACTCAGCCAGCTGGGGGCGGGGTGGGTGACCTCAAAAAAAGCACCTCACTGGTGCTAAGGGGGAGGGTGGGCAGCCAAAGGGTGTGAGGACTGTGGGCTCCCCCAAAATGAGCCAGCAAGCCCACCAAATGTCACAGACATCCCCAGCCCAACCCGAGGTCCGGGGGTGCCCAGGGGCCCTGTCCTAGGCCCTCACCTCCCACCCTGCTCCCACTGCCACCCGCTCTTAGATTTGGGGGTGTCCCTACCCTGCCCACCCCCTGCCACCATGTACCGCCAGAGGGTGCGTGCTCCCCAGCGCCCCGTGGCCCCGCACCGGCACTTGCTCAGACACGAGGGGCCACACGGCACCCGTGTCCACGGGCGGCCCCCCGCCTCTCCCTCTCCCTCTGGTCCCCAGCTCTGCGGAGGCGGCCGCCCTGGAGCGGGAGCTGCTGGAGGAGTATCGCTTCGGGCGGCAGCAGCTGGTGGAGCTGTGCGGCCATGCCAGCGCCGTCGCTGTGACTAAGGTACCCGCACCAGCTCACCCAGGGCCGCACGGGTGAGCCTTGAGGGTACCCTGACCCGTCATCCCCCAGGTGGGGAGACACAGACCCCCAAGGGCTCACAGCTGGTCCTGACCAGACACTGGCTGTCGACCCCACAGGGGACACTGCCTCCCCCAGCAAGCACCCCCATACTACAGAAGACAGAGAGTTAGAATGCAGGGTTCTGACGGTGACTCAAGCCCCGGGCTCCCCGCCTGGACACGGGGCGGTTGCTGGGGCCCCGCCCCCTGCCCATCTGATTACACCCACCTGTGTACACACCATCTCTATGAAGACTCCACTTTTTAAACACATCCCGGGTGCAGGAACCCAGAAATGAAAGCCCCTCGGCGGGTCACACGGTCCTGGACAGGACGGGGCCCAAGTATGGCCGAGTGCAGAGCAGGGTGGGACCCAAGGCCAGGCCTCCCAGCATGCCACCATGTGCCCCTTAGACCCACCGCAAAGGCACAACCCACAGAAGGTCTTCCCTCCGCTGGGTCACTCCCCAAGTGCTTGCAATGGCCAGAGCTGAGCCAATCGGGAGCCAGGAGCCTCTCCCACGTCTCCCACGCAGGTGCAGGGTCCCAAGGCTTTGGGCTGTCCTCCACTGCTTTCCCAGGCCACAGGCAGGGAGCTGGATGGGAAGTGAAGCAGCACCCATATGGGATGCAGGTGCCACAAATAGAGGTTTAACCTACTCCACAGCAACCATCGGCTGCTATGCCTCTGTGGGGGAGGCAGCTGGTGGGGCCAGCAAAGGACTGGAGGACCAGGGACCCCATCCAGCCATGTCTCTCTCCCCCTGCCTGCTCACAGGCACTCCAGGGGGCAGCAGGGATGACTAAATTCCTGGGATCCCTGCCAGCCACGTGGGAGACGTGGGTGGGTGATGCCGGCCAGGCACTGTGCACACTTGCAGAGCCGCCCAGCAGGTGGGCGAGCTCTGTGACTGGACCTGGGGCATCCTGGCATAAGGAAGGGGCCCCTCAAACGTCCAGGGGGTGTAGAGCGGTGCGGGAGAGGCCAAGTTGGGGCACCCACGCAGAGAACTGGGGCCTGCAGAGGGAGCCTGTCCGAGGCCTGGGCGTGGTTGGCCACAGCGTGGAAACTGGCTGCAGATGGGTCTGCGGTGGAGCGCCTGCAGGGAGCCTCTGGCCAGAGCGGCAGGCGCGTGTCCCGGCGCAGGCCTGGCACAAGCCGGGCACAGACACCTCCCGCCCTGCGCCCTGGCTCCTGCCCGCCTCCCCGGCCGGGGCGCACGGCGCAGCGGCCGGCCCTGGACCTCTGCTGTCCGCCCCCACCAGGTGTTCCCGCTGCCCGCCCTGGCCCGCAAGCAGAGGACGGTGCTGGTCGTGTGTGGTCCGGAGCACAACGGGGCGGTGGGGCTGGTCTGCGCCCGGCACCTGCGGGCGTTCGTGAGTAGCCAGGGCGCCCCCCACACCGGGTCCAGCCCGGCTTCTCCCTGCAGGGCCCTCGTTCTGGGAGCCCCTCCTCCTCAGCCCCGTCCCCACGCCCTAGGAGTACGAACCCAGCATCTTCTACCCAACGCGTTCGCTCGACGCGCTGCACCGGGACCTGACCACCCAGTGCGAGAAAATGGACGTCCCTTTCCTGGCTTACCTGCCGTCCGAGGTGGGCGCGGGCGGCGGGGCGAGTGTGCGCGCAGGTGCGTGCCCGCCCGGCCGCCCTTGACCCCGCGGCGCCCGGTGTCCACCCCGCAGGTGCAGCTTATCAACGCTGCCTACAGGCTGGTGGTGGACGCCGTGCTGGGCCCCGGCGCCGAGCTGGCCCAGGTCGGGGGCCCCTGCACCCGCGCGCTGGCCACGCTCAAGCAGCTCTCTGTGCCCCTCGTGAGCTTGGACATCCCCTCAGGCACGGCCCGGGGAGCGCGGGGAACTGGGCGTCCCGGCCAGCCCAGGGCAGCTGCCCCCAGGTGACCCCTGAAAGGGGGCCGCCCCATGCCCAGCTCCAGTGCCCGCTGCCCACCCCCTTGCCCTGCTCTCCCACCCTGAGCAGACGTGAGCTCACTCAGCCCAGGCCGCGCCCGCCCTGGCCGCCGCCGCTGCCCCGCGCCTGCTGGAACCATTAGGGGACACGCAGACAGACGGAACAAACAGCCACCGTGGCCAACCCTGCCTGCTCCTCCGTGGGGGTGGCGGCTGGGCCTGGGGAGGGTATTCCCGCACCCGCAGCGACTGGTGGGGCCATCCCAGGGGGGCCGCCCCGTCGGGGGGCTCAGGTGGGCGGTCGGAGGAGGCGTCCAGGTAGCGCTCTCGCACTGGGGTCAGAAGGCAAGTGCAGGCTGACTGGGGAGGTGATGGGTTGGGGCCCACGGAGGGGGCAGGGGTGTGCCCTGTGCCAGGCTGGGCAGAGGTACAGGCGAGGGAGCCAGGTGGGAATGGAGTCCGAGGGGGGCATGCTGCACAGGTTAGGGGGTCCTGTCGGAAGGCGGAGGTTCCGATTGGCAAGGGGCGGCAGGTGGGAATGAGGGAGGCAGAGGCGGGGGCCTAGGGGAGGGAGGGCGCAGGCTGGGGTGCAGGAGGGACACTCCTCTCAGCAGAGGGGTGGGAAGGGGCTCCCCCGCAGGAGCTGGGCGGGGGGCAGGGCCGCCCACCGCTTTCTTCCTGCTCCCTCAGGCTGGGACGCGGAGACGGGCGGCGGGGAGGACGCGCTGCAGCCCGACGTGCTGGTGTCGCTGGCTGCGCCCAAGCGCTGCGCCAGCCGCTTCGCCGGGCGCCACCACTTCGTGGCCGGCAGGTTCGTGCCCGAGGACGTGCGCCGCAAGTTCGCGCTGCGCCTGCCGGCCTACGCGGGCACCGACTGCGTGGCGGAGCTGTGACCGCCCCCCACACATACACCCCTTGCCCACGCCGCGGGGAACCCGCTCCAATAAACACACCCACAACTCGACCGCGCCTCCCGCCTCCTGCGTGCGCGGGACAGACAGGGGGGCCCGGGGGAGGGGTGCGGTGGCCAACGTGCAGCGTGGCTCCAGCGCTAGTGGGCGCAGCCGGAGGGCGGACGCTGCAGAGGGGGTGACCCAGGAGGGTAGCTCCAGGGGCGGGGCCTGCGGCGCACCCCGCCCTCACTGTCAATCCCCCCACAACACACACACACACACCCGGTGGCCACCAGATCCGCCAGAGCCCGACGCGAGCGCGCTGCTCCATTCCCTCCCTGCCTCGGATCCGGCTATGGCGCGTCTGCTGGCCCTGCTGTGGCTCAGCGTGGCCGCCACCGCGCACCTGCCGAGTGCCCGAGGTGAGATAGCCTGGCGCCATCCAGGTCCGCATCGCCTGTGGGGTGGGTGGACAAGGACGCTCCAGGCCCACCTGGGGCGCAAAGGGGCCCTTGTTCAGAGGACAGCATAGGGGTCTAGGGAGCCTTAGATTGCTCCCAGCCTTCGGGTCGCTCACCCACCAGCACGGCTCCTGGGGGGACCAGAATGGTAGCTCTGCGACTGGGGGAGAGTGGTGATGGACCCACTTCTCAGATCAGGAGCCTGAGGTTCCAGCAGTCCAGCTCCCAGCTGGCAAAAATGCACTGGCAGCTTTGGGCGCACAGGGAAGGGGGAGAGATACAGAGTAAGACCACATGGGGGGGGTGCTGATGCCGCCACTGGGCATAGAAAGGGGGATCCCTGACCTAGGGAAGCAGAATGGAGCCCATCTCCAGCTTTGGGGCAGCAGGAGCCCAGGGCAGAGCTGGAGGGAAGGCTTCCTGGAGGAGGAGCCGCTATGCCATCCCCAGGCTCAGCTCAGTTCTGCCCTGCCCCTGCCCCCAGAGCCTCGGCTCTTCTCACTGTAAAATGGTGACCAAAGAGGAGGTCCGGGTGTCAGCTTCCACATACACACACCCCCAAACACACACATTCCTCCCCCTTCCAAAGCCGCCAGCTCCAACGAGGAGCCCCCTGGACCTGCGTGGGGCCTGCAGGGGCACACGGTGCACCCCGGCCAGCCCTCGCCCACCCTGGAGGACTGGGGAGGTGAGTGTGCCTGGGGGGACACGGACCGTCCTGATTGAGGGATAAGGCACTCCCAGGAAGGGGCTGGGGGGCTGGTGAATCGGCAGCACCAGGGACGCAGCCCTGGCCAGTGGGGCTGGGCCCTGCCCGGCTGCCGGTGGCCGTGGTCTGGGTCCCAGCGCGTGTGGCGCCCGCAGAGGCCAGCCAATGGACGTCTTGGTTCAACGTGGACCACCCTGGAGGCGACGGTGACTTCGAGAGCCTGGCCGCCATCCGCTTCTACTACGGGCCAGCGCGCGTGTGCCCGCGGCCGCTGGCGCTGGAGGCGCGCACCACCGAGTGGGCCTTGCCCGCGGCCGTGGGCGAGCGCGTGCACCTGAACCCCGCGCGCGGCTTCTGGTGTCTCAACCGCGAGCAGCCCCGAGGCCGCCGCTGCTCCAACTACCACGTGCGCTTCCGCTGCCCGCTAGGTGAGGGCGCGCTGGGCTGCGGGGAGGTTGGGGAGCAGACTCCTGGGGGGCAGGTGAGAGGGAGGGAGGGCCTTGCTCAGGTGCGCCCCACAGGAAGGGGACGTGATGGCTGGGAGCTGACCTGGGACCCAGGGCGGGGGGAGTATCTACGGGGCGGGCAGCAGGTAGAGGGTGCGCCCTGGGGGGACCTGCGTGCTGGAGGCGGGGTCTTTGGGGCCCCCTCCTCCCTCATTCCCTCATTGTCACGGGATGGGGTGTCGCCAGGAGGGCAGGTGCCTGATGGTGTCCCCTGCCATCTGCAGAGGCCGAGTGGGGCCCGTGGGGTCCATGGGGCCCCTGCTCCGGGAGCTGCGGGTCTGGTCGTCGTGTGCGCCACCGCAGCTGCCCAGGTCCGGCGGGCGAGGCCTGCCCGGGTCGCCCCCAGGAAGCGCAGAAGTGCGGGCGGCCTCCGTGCCCAGGTAGGTGGGGATGCGGGGACGCGGGGCTGCTACAGGGCTGTTCACAAGCAGCCGTGGCTACACCCGGAGCTACAACGGAGGGGCGCACACGCCTGTGGCCTTCGCAGCCTGGCCGCCGGTCCCTCCCCTCCTCCCACCGACGCCCACGCACACACGTTGGCTCACACCCTGGCAGACACGTCGTCCAGGCCCTCCCGGGGACCAGACACCAGGCCAGCCAGGAGGCGACTGGAAATTCCGTTCGGGTCTGGACGCTGTGCCCGCCTGCGGGAGCGCACGGGGCCTGCCACAGGGGTGGGGGTGCGCGGTGGCCAATGAGGGGGTCCCCACCCCGTCCCGCCTGGCTCTGGCCGGCCTGGCGCCTCTGCCTGCAAGTTGCCAGTGGAATTTTCCGTGTTGTGCACAAACCGCAGGATTGAGAGGGGAGGGAGTTGTTCTGGCCCCGGGCCCCCAGCCCGGGTGCACCCAGGGGCCCCCTGAACCCCTGCTGGCCTAGTTTCTCACCTTCTGGCTCCCAGCTGCCCCCTCCTCCTCCAAGGCATCTTTCCTACCCTTCAGGCCCCCATCACCTCCCTGCCCACCCGTGCAGCGGCTCCACTAGGGGTTTGCCCCTCGGCCTCTGAAGGGCACAGCCTAGGCAAGTGTTTGCTGAGCCCTTAAGCAAGGCCTCCTTGTCTCCCCTCAGGGTGCGACCCGGACGGCTGTGGGTGCTCCAACCACACGCTCCTAGGCTCCGTGGTCACCCCGGCCGGCCGGCCGCTGCCGGGAGCCAGGGTCTCCCTGCGGGGTCAGCCAGACGTCATGGTGACCAGCGATGCCCACGGAGCCTTCCAGCTGCCCGGGGTCTGTAACGGGACCAACATCTCGGCCCAGGTGGATGGCTACTCAGCAGGCACTGCCCAGGCCCGGGCTAACAGCTCCATCTCGGCTGTGGTCACTGTTGTCCTGAAGGAGTTAGGTAGGGAACTGGGGGAGGGGTTCCGGGTGCCATGGCGCCCTGGGGTCACAGAGGTTGAGACTAGGGAGAAGAAATACAATATGGCACCATTAGTGCGGCAGGCACAGGGCAAGTAAGAAATGACTGAGGGGAAAGGGGGTGTGTGGGGGGAAGACAGGGCTGTGACCCTGGTCACCCTGGCCCCCCCAGAGAAGCCCTACTTGGTGGTGCACCCCGAATCCCGCGTGCGAGAGGCCGGTCAGAACGTCACTTTTTGTTGTAAAGCTTCCGGAACCCCTACACCCAAGAAATACTCGTGGTGAGTGAGCTCAGGGCCCGGGTCTGCTGGGACCTTGTGATGGGGTAGGTGGTTGGCCAGGGTGGGAAGTGGCTCTCGGACAGGAGGCCCAGACCGGCCCCCCTTCACTCCCACGCCCCTGGCCAGGTTCCACAACGGGACCCTGCTGGAGCGGCGACAGCACAGGTACGGGGCGCACCTGGAGCTGCGGGGGCTGCGCCCGGAGCAGGCAGGCATCTACCACTGCAAGGCCTGGAACGAGGCGGGAGCAGTGCGCTCAGCCACCGCCCGGCTCACTGTGCTCGGTGAGCCACGGGGACCTGGATCCCAGCCCTTCCCTGACTAGGCCCTGACCCCAGACCAAACTCTGGCCTTACCCTGACCTGGCTGTCTTCTCATCCTCTCTGCCCACCCTCCACACCAGCCCCCGGCCAACCAGCCTGCGACCCCCGGCCCTTGGAACACCTCATCAAGCTCCCGGAGGACTGCGCCCAGCCAGGCCAGGGCCCCGTCTACCTGAACGTGGGCCGCTGCCCGGACACGCACTGCCCTGGCGCGGGGGGCGCCCGGTGTGGGGACAGTCCCTCCCGCTGCTGCGCCGTGCAGCGCCTGGAGAAGAAGCAGGTGCAGTGCGGGGCCCGCGCGCTGCCGGTGAAGGTGGTGGCCGAGTGTGGCTGCCGCAAGTGCCCGCCGCCCCGGGGGCTGGTGCGGGGCCGCGTGGTGGCCGCCGACTCCGGGGAGCCCCTCCATTTCGCCAGGATCCTCGTGGGCCCGGAGCAGGTGGGCTTCGCTTCCTACCGGGGGGACTTCACCATCGAGGTGCCCCCCTCGCCCGAGCGCCTGGTCGTGACGTTTGTGGACCCCAGCGGCGAGTTCGTGGACGCTGTTCGGGTCCTGCCCTTTGACCCCCGGGGGGCCGGCGTGTACCACGAGGTCAAGGCCATGCGCAAAAAAGCTCCGGTCCTCGTGGAGGCCGGCCGGGGGGACGCCATCCCCCTGGGCGAGCTGGCTGAGGAGGGCGCCCTGGGCGAGCTGGTCCTGCCGCCGGGGGGCTTCCGCCACGCCGACGGGCGACCCTACACGGGGCCCGTGGAGGCCCGCGTGACCTTCGTGGACCCCCGAGACCTCGCCTCTGCCGACGTGGCCCCCAGCGACCTGCGCTTCGCGGACGCCGACGGCGAGCTGGCGCCGCTGCGCACCTACGGCATGTTCTCGGTGGACCTGCGGGCGCCGGGCTCGGCCGAGCAGCTGCACGCGGGGCCCGTGGCCGTGCGCGTGGCCGCCGAGCATGTCCGCATGGCCGGACACAGGGAGGCCCTGCGGCTGTGGTCGCTGAACCCGGGGACCGGGCTGTGGGAGGAGGAGGGCGGCTTCCGGCTCGAGGGGGCCTCGGGCGGTTCCACGCGCGCGCGCCGCGAGGAGCGCGTGTTCCTCGTGGGCAACACGGAGATCCGGGAGCGGCGTCTCTTCAACCTGGACGTGCCCGAGCGCCGCCGCTGCTTCGTCAAGGTGCGCGCCTACCTCAGCGACAAGTTCGCGCCCAGCGAGCAGGTGGAGGGCGTCGTGGTGACGCTGGTGAACCTGGAACCGGCGCCCGGCTTCTCGGCCAACCCGCGCACCTGGGGCCGCTTCGACAGCGCCGTCACGGGCCCCAACGGCGCCTGCCTGCCCGCCTTCTGCGACGCCGAGCAGCCCGACGCCTACACGGCGCTGCTGACCGCCACGCTGGGCGGCGAGGAGCTGGAGGCCGCCCCGTCGCGGCCCCGGCCCGTGCCCGGCACCGTGGGCGTGGCGCAGCCCTATCTGGACAGGCTGGGCTACCGGCGCACGGACCACGACGACCCCGACTTCAAACGCAACGGCTTCCGCATCAACCTCGCCAAACCCAGGCCGGGCCAGGCGTCCGAGGCCGATGGCCCCGTGTACCCGTGGCGCAGCCTGCGGCAGTGCCAGGAGGCGCCGGTGACCGCCGGCCACTTCCGTTTCTCGCGCGTCGAGACCGACAGGTACGAATACAATGTGGTCCCCTTCCGCGAGGGCGCGCCCGCCTCCTGGACCGGCGACCTGCTGGCCTGGTGGCCCAACCCGCAGGAGTTCCGGGCCTGCTTCCTCAAGGTGCAGATCCGGGGGCCCCAGGAGCTCACCGTGCGCTCGCACAACGCGGGCGGCAGCCACCCGCGCACGCGGGGCCAGCTCTACGGGCTGCGCGACGCGCGCAGCGTGCGCGACCCGCAGCGCCCCGGCACCTCGGCCGCCTGCGTCGAGTTCAAGTGCGGCGGGATGCTGTTCGACCAGCGGCAGGCGGACAGGACCCTGGTGACCGTCATGCCGCAGGGCAGCTGCCGCCGGGTGGCCGTCAACGGGCTCCTCAAGGACTACCTGGCCCGGCACCCTCCCCTGGCGCCCACCGACGACCCGGCCACCTTTGCCATGCTGGCTCCCCTCGACCCGCTGGGCCACAACTACGGCGTCTACACAGTCACCGACCAGAGCCCGCGCTTAGCCAAAGAGATCGCCATCGGCCGCTGCTTCGACGGCTCCTCCGACGGCGTCTCCCGGGAGATGAAAGCCGACGCGGGCACCGCGGTCACCTTCGAGTGCCAGGAACCCGCCGCCGGCCGCCTCAACCTCTTCCAGAGGCTGCTGGAGTCGCCGGCGGCCGTGCTCCAGGACCTGCGCCGGGAGATGGGCCAGGCTCGAACCCTGGGGCCGCTCCGCCGCTCGCGCAGGGGCAGGGCCCGGCAGTGACCCCCAGCTCCGGGCCGCCCCCCCCAAGTCCCCAGGGGCGCTCCCCGGTGAGGCCGGCTGGGCGCCTGTGTGCCCTCGGACCCCAGGAGCGCCCTGAGCTGCCTGTCGCTGTCCCCAGCCCACCCCTACCCCACGCCTCGCTCTTTGGGGTTATTTATTGAAGCAAATCCCCAAGAGACCAGCTGGTTTTGGGGGGGCATTCAGGCTGGGTCCTGTGATAGCCAGGGAAGGGCTTCTGGGGTCCCCCCACCCCGGGGCTGGTACATTTGGTGCTCAGAACCCCCCTCTCCGTGGGGTGGGGGTGATCGGGTAGGGGCCTCGTTGGGGATACAAGATCTTTCTCTGTCTGTCTTCCTCTCTGTAAATCTGCCTTTCCAGTAAAAATAAATCGTAAAAACAAAAATCCTGCATTCATTTCCCACTCAGCCTGCTGGACTGGAGGAGGGCACGTGGGGGCACCTGTGGAGCATGGGTACAACCCGGAGCAGGAACGAGTGTGGCCTTCCCATCCCGTGCCCCGGGCACCGACGTGCAGACTCTCCTGTGGGGCAGCCGGGCTGCTGAGCACGGTAGCGGCTGCTCCAGCTCCCGCTGGCCTGCTGCCCGGGCTGGGCCGGCCAAGTGCAAGGGGGGAACAGGCACACGGTGTGGGGGGCGGGAGGTGGGCAGACGGGCCACAGTAGCCATGCCCCGGGTCCTGCCCACGCCTGAGCTGTATGCTGACCCCACAGCCCGAGGCCAGGGTCCCCACTTCACATCCGCTCCAGGTGTGGAACCAGTAGGATCCCATCTGGGCCTGGGGATGAGCCCTGTATATGCCCTGTTCCGGAACCCCCTCCTCCCCTGGGACCCCTGTCTGTGCCCTCGGGGTGGAGGGGCTGGAGGAATAGGGAGAGGACCCACACACACCTTGGCACGGACGGATGAAGCCCAGGATAATGAGGGGTCATGCTCCTCCGCCAAACACCGTTCAATGACAAAAGTG
This sequence comes from Ochotona princeps, assembly GCF_030435755.1. Classification (NCBI taxonomy): domain Eukaryota; kingdom Metazoa; phylum Chordata; class Mammalia; order Lagomorpha; family Ochotonidae; genus Ochotona; species Ochotona princeps. The sequence goes on along the minus strand of NC_080864.1, from coordinate 1,052,768 downwards.
TCGCGGCTTCAGTCACTGCCAGCCCAGCCCCGGCCGCCTGACTGACCCAGCCCAGCCCAGGGTGGGAGTGGGGTCCCCTTCCCTCGTGCAGGGAGCCTGTGGGGTGGACCAGAAGCGAGCTGGGAAAGGCAGCCAGCGGGATGGGGGAGCCTCCCTGAACCCCAACTCTTACCTGCCCAACAACCTGGGCAATGTTTGCCCCCAGGTTCCAGATGGGCAAACTGAGGCCACAGCAGAAGGAAGCAGAAGGGGAGGTGATGGCCTTACCGCCCAGCCGCCTCTCTCCTGCAGCATGGCCTCAGCACCCCGCCCCCTGACTCCGTGGGCCTCCTGGAAAATGCATTGTCCGCCCCTGGACACAGTGCGGGGAGCCAGGGGACCCCATGGGACCTCCCCCAGCCACCCTGGGGTCAGCTGAGGGCACAGGAGGCCCCGGGGCCTGCCCACAGCATCAAGAGTTTATAATTTTAGAACTAGGGGGATCTTAAACGGCTTACAGCACCTTGGGGACCAGGCTATCCCGGAGCAAGGGAAAAAAGCCGCCTCCAGTCTTAAAGCTGCAGAGTCCAAGGAAGCGGGGAGAGGCCAGGGACGCACATGCTGAGCGCCAACTGCATACACAGTTTCCTCCTCCCTCCTTGCTGCAAGGGATCTGATGTGTTACAGACTCCCCTTGGGGGGACCCCAAAAAACACGTGCCCAGGGACAGTGACGCTGCCTTTCCCAATGCTACGGCTGCAGCTGGGGACACCAGGGTGGCGCCTCACGCCACATGGAGGGGACACGGAATGTCGCAAGCAGGCAGCAGCCAGGCGGGGGCGGTGAGCGGGCCCTGGGAACTCCCGGGCTGATGGGAGCCCCAGGAGGCGCCCAGAGGGTTACACGGATCCCTCTCACTACCGACCCCCCTCCACACACCCCACCTCCTACGCCACGGCCCAGCTGGATTCCGCTCCTTGGAAAGTGCGGCTTTCGTGGAAATGGGGTCTGCTCCTCCCCGCCCAGGCCCCTTGGCCACCTCCCGTGTCCTGGCTGCGCGGCCCTGGCGCCTCAGCGGGGCCTGGTGAACCTGGCCTGGCCCCCCACTGCCTTGCTCATCACAGCCCCAGAGCCTGGAGGGACCCAAAGCTGCAGACCGAGCCCGCTGCGGGGGAGGTGGGAGATGGGGTCCCAGGCAGGCAGGAGTGAGGGGACAGCCCCCTGCCAAAATATGGGGAGGCAAACGCAGAGCTGTGTCCCTGACCCGGCCACGCCTGTCACCACCACGCCGCCACCCCTGTCCACACCCCCGGGGCCTCCAGACACTTCCCCATGCTGCGGGGCCACCTTCTGGCCCATGCAGCACACCTGTGAGCACTTGTGGGCTCTGTCTCCTGGCCCCTCTACACGGGGACGCCCCCCAAGGGCTGAGGTCAAGACCAACTCTGTCCAGCCCCCCATGACCTCCCACGTGGCAACCCAGTGTGCACGCCACAGCTGGCCACACACAGCACCTTCTGGCCCTCTGGGGTGGACCCTAGCGAGGGCTGGGGGCTCAGGGCTCGGGGCTTGGGGTCCCAGCCAGGTTTCCAGACACCTCCCAGTCCTCTGGTTGCTGACTCAGCCCCCGGCCGCCCCACACTGCCAAACCTCAGGTATGTCCCTAGGCCGGCTGCCTGGCGGGGCCTCCCCGGGCCTCAGCCGCACCCGCTTGCCTGCTGGAGCTCACAGCTGGGGCCAGCATGGCGCAGGAGGCCATGGGGAGCGAGTGGGGGGCGGCGTCCACCCCACTCTGACTGGGGTGCATGATAAAGGGCTGGCTCCAGCCGCACTCCTGGCCTGGCCCTGCAAAGGTGTCACCACAGCATCGGGGCTGGCTGGGCCACCTGTCCCAGGACCAGGCACGGCACACAGGCGCATGCAAGTACCCACGTGATGGCTGCGTGGACGCATGTGCCCTGGGGCCCACGCTGTGCGCTCGGTCACGCACACACAGCCCCACGAAGGACCAGCCCTCGACCTCAGCCTGTTCCAGTCAGCAGGGGGAGGGCCGAGGGCCCAGGGGTTGGGGTAACTGGGCGGAGGCTCGGTGAGAGGGTGGGAGGGCATTTGACATGGGCTTAGGAGGGATGGGCAGGAGTTGGACAAGGTAGGCTCGGAATGTCCAGAAAGCCTTCAGCTTGGGACATTTTAGGGTTTGTTTAGGGTGGACCCTGACTTTGCCACCTGTCACCTGGCCCCCTGTTGTCGGGGGGACAGAAGGCAGCTTTCTGGAGTCCAGCCAGCAGCCCTCTGGGGGGCCCAGTTCTGTGGCTATGCCCACTTCCCAGAGTCCGGGAGCTGGGGGGCTCCGACCTGCAGCTGCGCCCACGAACCAAGTCACGAGGCTGGAGGAGTCGAGTTAAAGCCAGCCGGCTTGGCAGGGGTCGCCCACCGGCCCTGATGGGGTGGGGGGGTGTCTATGAGGGCCGGGGGCAGGGGACGGGGGAGGGAAGTGCCTCGCCAGGCCTTGGCCTCGGTGTGCGTCTGGAGATGGCCGCCCCGCAGGAATCTGGCTGCGGTCGGGCTGCGGCCGGAGAAGCCGCTGGAAAAACAAGAGTGCAGGCCGCGGGGCCAGACCCGGCTTAGGTTTCACCAGGCAGGCAGTGTCCCTCCCTGACCCTGGGCGCGGCCACCCAGCCGGGCCACCCTCGGCCCCTCTTATGGGGCGCTGTCACACTTTCCGTGCCCAACCCCACCACCCGCACCCTCACGGCGTGCCCTCGGGGAGTCAGGCCCTGTGGCCCCGCTCCTGCAGAAGTCCCCTGGTGGGCTTGCATACCCCCGGCGAGGGGAGGCTCACCCCTTGCAGGTGTCCTTCTGGGAGGAAGGCCGGAAGTCTGTTGGCCAGGCCTGCTCCCTTCCCGTCCACCCCCAGCGCCCAGGCTCCCTCCTGGACCGCTGGACGACCCACTGTGAGGTGCACATCTCCCAGGGAGGCTGGCTCATTTCGGGGGTCCCCGTCGGGGACCTGGGGGGGACCCTGGTTGCTTTTCAGACGGGGGCGGCCCCTCGTGGCCACAGCGGGAAATGCAGGGAGCCGTGCTCCGCGGCTCCAGGGTCACTCCCTCTACTCCACAATGGACAAGTGGACGCGTCCAAAGATTGTTCTGCAAATTGTTTCACCTTAAGGCAGCGCATCCCCCATTCCGACGGTGCAGCCGGGAATTCCTCGGCAGACAACACATCTTAACACTCTCCTACTACAATTATTATTCCACAACTTACCCGTCACTTAATGGGAGAAGTACATCCAAAGAGAAAAAAAACCATAAAGATCTAAGACAAAAAGTTTCAAACATTAAATCCCCCTGCAATTGCAGGCTCTGCAACCTCATATACAAACAATAATCAAAAGTATCTTTATGATGTTAGTAAAATCACCCTATATTACCTCTAGTTAAATTATGAAAGCAGCTAAAACCACTACAGTTTCTATGTTCTAAAGAGTTGCAAGGACAGGCTAACCTCTAGGGTCACAGTATATTTTTCGTCACAGCAGTTTCAGCCCAAACTCCCATCACTTCTGTAAGTTTGTAAAATTCTTATCACGCCGTTTCCCAGAAGGCGTGCTGTATGTCTGGGCCAGATTCCAGGGCGATGGGTAGGCACACAATAAGGCGTCCAGAAACGGCGTGGGTTTAATTGTACTCCTGTGCGCAGTTAAAGGCCCACTCACCTGGACATCCTCAGTAACATTAACTCTGAAGCTCACGTTGGTTGCCAAAGCCATCTCACAGGGGCAGGCAATGCCTCAATAGATCACAGAATTCTTAGCGGGGTGCTGGAGTGTCCACGCACAAAGGGGGTGAGACTGGGTCAAGGGGGTCAGAGAGACATGCGCGGGGCCCTGCCACACAGCTGGAAGCTCCCCGGGCCCTGCCAAGCAGGGGGGCCGTTCTCTTCACACCTCCGTGTTATCCACACCTACTGCACGGACCCCAGCATCAGAGGGGTCACCATGCCTCTGTCGTGGGGTTCATGGCAATGCGGCAGCTTCCCGGCTCTGCCCCTCCGACGGCCGCCAGGGACACCCAGCACCACCCACGTCCCTGACCTGCCTCCCTCACCAGAGCTGGGCCGGAGCGGCACCCCGACGCCAGGCACATCTGTGGTGGTGGCTTCCTCCTGGGAGTTGTCCGGGTGCTTTCTGTACTGCGTCCTCTTGTTGGGGAACCAGTTAGAGACCTGAGGGCGGATGCGCGGATGGGAACACACTCACACAGCCGCTAGAGGGCAGGGCCCGCTCGTCCTGGGGCGCCAGCGGTGCACCCCAACAGCAGGAGACTCACCCAGGAAGTGGTTGTTCAAGGACGCCTGCAGGGGCCTGTGAATTCCTACTGGAAGACCCAGAAGAGGGACCCACGTGGCAGACCCGGAAGAGGCTCCTGGCTCCTGGCTGTGGATCGTCTCAGCTCCGGCTATTGCGGTCACCTGGGGAGTGAATCATCAGACTGAAGATCTTCCTCTCTGTCTCTCCCTTCTGTATATTTGACTTTCGATTTAACAACAATAAAAACAACTTTGGAACGGAAGTGTCCTGAGAAGACCTCCAGGGACCTGGGTCAGCACAAGGAAGCCGCTGACCCCGCGCCCCGGCCCCGTGCTGGTTAGGGCCCAGCCTGAGCTGCGTGCCCAGCCGTCCAGCACACGGCTCTCTTCTGTGTCCTCCCGAGCACACTCAATTACAGTCATTAGTCGGTCCTCACGTTAATTACAGCAAGCTCTTTTCTCGCAGACATTCCAGAGTGTTCCAGCTGGCATCCCCAGGTGGGGCCCCTGAACTCCCCGGGGTCCTCATTAACCACCCGGGGACCAGCAGCTGAGCCCAACGTCCGCACCTGCCATCACGTGAGAGACGCGGATGTAGACAGGGGCCACCTCCCCCACCGCCCCCACATTACCTTCATTTCCTTCTGGGGAAAGTGAGAAAAATCCCAGTGACCCAAAGCACCTAGGATACGCGCCAGGTGGAGCACGGCTTTGCCACGTGGGACCACACAGGAGGAAGCCCTGACTACCACTGCACTACAGCCTGCATGCAACATGGGGTTAAAGGGCGTCAAGGGGCCTGGTGCGGTGGCCTATTAAAGTCCTCGCCTTGCACACTAAGTTCATGTCCCAGCTGCTCCACTCCATCCAGCTCCCTGCCTGTGGCCTGGGAAAGCAGTGGAGGACGGCCCAAAGCCTTGGGACCCTGCACCTGCGTGGGAGACCCGGAAGAGGCTCCTGGCTCCTGGCTTCAGATTGGCGCAGCTCTGGCCGTTGCGGTCACTGTGCCAAATCAGATCCCAGGTGTGTGCGAGTGAGCCCTGGGTCTGCAGCCCACGCGCAGGACCAGCAGGAAGCAGGTTGTGGGTGACAGGCCGACACAAGCTTCACGGGCCAGGCCATTAATCACGCTCACACCCTCAGCCAGCTTGCTGGTGTCTGCCCGTGCCAGGGCGTTCCAGGGCGCTGAGTCAGAAAAACAAACCCGAGACGGGATGAAAAAGCACGAGGGAACCGCAGCCGATGGGCAGGTCTGCTGGGGAAGCGTGGCCGCGGAGGCAGGTGCCGCGAGCGTGCGTGTGCCCGTGTGTGTGTGCCCGTGTGTGCCCACGCGTGTGTGTGCCCACGGGTCCCCCTCCAAACGTCCCCAGATCAAACCTAAGTTGATTCTGGCTGGTTTTTCACAACCTTTTGGAAGTGTCTGGAACATCCGGCCGCGGGCCCAGTCTGACAGACACACACTCCTGAACTTTAAAGCTCATCTGGTAAATTGTATTGTAAACGTTTCTGTGTTTAGTTTTCATCTACTGAAAAGCAGCTGAGACAGAGAGAGAGAGAGAGAGCGCTGCAGCTTGATTCCCCAAATGGCCAAAGCGGCCCGGTCTAGGCCTGACAGCAGCAAGCAGAGCAGATGAGACCCGAACCAGGCACGCGTGCGGGCGTCCCAAGAGGCGGCTTACCCCACAACACACATTCCAATATACCAGTGGTATTGCAATGAAATTCACGTGCCATACAGTCACCCCGGTGAAGTGACCCAGTAGATTATTTGAAAGTTGTGCATTAAAAAAATATATATTTAATTTATTTGAAAGACAGTTACAGAGAAAGCCAGGAGAACAAGTCTCCCATGGGCACAGCGGGTGAAGATGCTGCCCGCCCAGGCCGGCACGCCTGCCGACTGGCTCCATGCTTGGGAGGCGGCTCTGGCTCAGGCCTGGGGACGCCTGTCCCACCCCGCACCGCACCCAGTGGGAGGCCCGGAAGGAGTTCCCGGTTCCCGCCTGGCCCTTTGGGGCTGTCCGGGAAGTGAGTCAGTAGGCGGAGGGTCAGCCTCTCCTAACAGCCGTGTCTATTTACTTAAAAAAAATCACGTGGGAAGGTCGGGCCGGAAACACGCTTACCAAGCAGCAGGCGCAGGTAGGCCGAAGGGCGCGAGAACAGGCGGGGGGGCCGGAGCTCAAAGAGGAAAAGCTCCCGCACTGGCCGGAGCGGACAGACAGACAGAATGTTTATCTACTATGCCACGAGGCCAGCTGTGGGAAATTCTTGAAAAAGGACATAAAATATTTGCAGGATTTGAACAAAGACCAGCTAATTTTTTAATGCTTTATTTGTAATTGTTATATTAATAACAGGGCAGATTTACAGGAAGAAGGAGAGACAGAAAGATCTTCCATCTGCTGGTTCACTCCCCAAGTAGCCACAATGGCCAGAGCTGCACCGATCTGAAGCCAGGAGCCAGGAGCTTCTCCTGGGTCTCCCACACGGGTGCAGGGTCCCAAGACTTTGGGCCGTCCTCCACTGCTTTCCCAGGCCACAGGAAGGGAGCTGGATGGGAAGTGGGGCTGCCGGGATTAGAACTAGCGCCCCCGTGGTATTCTAGTGCCACAGTCAGAGGCTCAACACCCTATCCCACAGTGCTGGCCCCGAGAGCAACATCTCAGCGGGCTCAGCTTCCGTCTATGACAAGCGTGTGACGACACCCTTACTTCCTCACTTGTTGGTCCAAACACCACCACAACGGCTCTTACTCAAAACCGCAGCTGCTGGCCCGGCTGCTGATCAGATGTGAGAACCGGCTTCGGTGGAGCCCGCGGGGCGCCGTGGGGGCTTCCCCAGCTCCCGCCGCCGCCTCTTCCTCCCACCCTGGGCAGGCAGGTCCCAGCCTGGACTGTTCCCTCTTGTTCCAGCTTCAAGCGTTGGCCACAGGGGCCGGTGTCACAGTGGGAAAAGCCACATCTCACAGGTGTGAGCTGCTGCAAGCCCCTGGGGCTCTGCTTGGATGGCCTGGAGCCGAGCCAATCCAAAGCCAGGAGCCAGGAGCCTCTCCCGGGTCTCCCACGCGGGTGCAGGGTCCCAAGGCTCTGGGCCGTCCTCCACTGCTTTCCCAGGCCACAGGCAGGGAGCTGGATGGGAAGTGGAGCGGCTGGGACACAAACTGGCACCCATATGGGATCCTGGCACTTGAAGGAGGAATTAGCCATCACACTGGGACCCATAAATATTTTCAATATGTGATTACCAACTGTCTGTGTGGGGCAAGACACCTCAGTGAGCTACTTTCTAAGGACTCCATCAGTCACCACGCAGCACCACGCCCTGGCTCCCTGCCTGGTTCACGCCCCCAATGACACCCCACATGAGCAAGGAGGAGGCTGGGCCTGGGCCAAGCCTGGAGCTCCATCTGGGGCTCCCCCGCGGGTGGCAGGGACCCCCGGACCTGAGCCTGCCCCCCAGGGTGTGTGCCAGGAGCCGGGAGCAGGACCGTCCTCGCCCAGCTTGGCGCCTCGCACCAAAGGCACGTGTTCCCGCCAACATTTGCAAATTTATTTAAAAAGAAAAGAAAAAGGGGGTTGGTAGGTGTTGGGGTGTCCCTCAGTTCCTCCCAGCCCACCCAGGGAACTGTGTGCCAGAAAGTTCCTCAAGGTGCCAACTTCAGATCACTCCAAGTTCCCCCACAGTTACCTGACCCCCCAAAACTGCCCATTCTCACCAGTATTTACTGGCGCCCCCTTCAGGGTGCAAAGGACCCTCCGACGGACACCCCCACAGTGTCCTTCCTCAGGAGCCCCCCTTCAGCTTTAGGGTGGTTCACGAAAGTCCTACAAACACATTCCGGCCCCCTCCAACCTGGTGACCCCGAAACCCCTCTCCATCCCGGTGACCCCGAAGCCCTCTCCATCCCGGTGACCCCGAACCCCCTCTCCATCCCGGTGACCCCAACCCCCGCCTCCATCCCGGTGACCCTGAACCCCCTCTCCATCTCGGTGACCCCGAACCCCCGTTCCATCCCGGTGACCCTGAGCCCGCTCCATTGCAGTGACCCCGAAGCCCCTCTCCAACCTGGTGACCCCGAACCCCCGTTCCATCCAGGTGACCCCGAAGCCCTCTCCATTCCGGCCCCTCCAAGCCCCGCGGAGACCGGCGCCTGGCCTGGGCCTCTTCCAGGGCCGGTAAATGCCTTGACCCGCCCGCGGCTGGGCGTCCGTGGGCGGCGCTGAGAACACCGCCTCCCGCCAACCCGAGCCCCGCCCCCGTGCCGCCGCCAGCCAACCAGGGCCGCCGCACGCCCGCAGACCCGCCCCCTCTGCCGCTGCAAACCAGTCAGCGCCGCGCACACGGATTTTTAATTTTCTGAGACACGCCCCCAAACAAACAAGTCACCTTCCTCACCGGCCCTGGCTGACGCCACCAAGGTGGTTGCCTTGACAACGGCGCCCTCTTAGGTCCCCGGGATCCTTTCACCCCGCCGCTGGTTCGAATCCCAGCTGCTCCACTTCCCACCCAGCTCCCTGCCTGTGGCCTGGGAAAAAAGACCAGGACGGCCCAAAGCCTTGGGACCCTGCACCCGCGTGGGAGACCTGGAGGAGGCTCCTGGTTCCTGGCTCCTGATCGGCTCAGCTCAGCCATTTAGGCACCAGGAGAGTGAATCAGTGGACAGAAGATCTTCCTCTGTCTCTCTTACCTCTCTGTAGATCTAAATTTGCAATAAAAATAAATAAATACATTCTTTAATGAGATTGGGAAAAGCTGGCACCATGGTATAGCACATTAAGCCTCCACCTGTAGCATTGCATCCCGTAGGAGCGCCAGTTCGAGTCCCGGCTGCCCCACTTCCCATCCAGCTCCCTGCCTGGGGCCTGGGAGAGCAATGGAGGACGGGCCAAGTGCCTGGGCCTCAGCACCCGCGTGGGAGACCCGGGAGAGGCTCCTGGCTTTGGCCCGGCCGAGCTGTGGTCTTTGAGGCCATTTGGATGTAAAATCCCCGTCTCTCCTGCGTCCTCATGCCCCTGCCAGGCTGGACAGCCGTGGGCCAGAGCACCCACCTCTGTGAGTCTCTTTCTAAAGGCCATAGCGGACCCCCTAGGGTCAGCGTGCCAGGCTCGTGCGCAGAGCTGGACAGACAGTGACAGCAGTCCAAGCCAGCCTCTGGCCACCTGGCTGTGACTACCCGTGACGCCCGGTGCCACGGTGGCCCACATGCGGCGTGTGGGGCCAGCAGGAAGGCGGTGGGGCTCTGACCAATATGGATCAAAGGCCAAGGTCAGAGACCACCCGGGCTCCAGAGTCCATCGGGGAAGCAGCCACGAGCATGTCACGGAGAAGCAGGTGTCGGGCGTCAGCAGGTCCTCCAGATCTGGCCACCTGCTCACACGCCTGCAATGAAGGGCTAGCCCACGTTCGTGGCTGCCCGCCATCCACGTGGGAGGAGACCCAGATGGGCCTTCCTGCCTCTCCCAGCATCAGCCACGACCGGCGCCGCACATTTGGGGGAAAAAAAAGCGTTGGAGATCATACGAGTGGGGGACAGGTTTGCTCCCCAGGGCAGATGCCCCTGCAAGCCTCCTCAGTTCTAACACGGCCAGGTCCGCTGTGAGGGTGCCCCAACAAACCTCCCTTCCAGATGCCGCTCAACAGCCCTCAGTCCTGTGTCGGGAGAGAAATTAGTGCCAGGAAATCAGCCTGGCGGGGAGGGGGCGGTCTGTCCTGGACAACCTGCTCCCTCACAAATAACACCACTGGGTGACCAAAACAGAAAAAAAAAAGTCCTGTTTTAAAAAAAAAAAAAAGTTTTTTTCCCAAACCTGAGATAATGGCAGTGTTAAAATCCCACACGCGCCATCCACTGGGGACTTGGCAATGAGCCCTGACCCTGGCGCCGCAGGCGAGGCTGTGCGCCCTTGGACGTGTGCCACCCTTGAAGTCCCCCACCGTCGAAGGGCTGCAGGAAGCGGTGGGCAGGGGTCCGCAGCGAGCCTGCATCCAGCTCAGGGTGGTTACAGGGTCGAGTCCATGAGCGAGTGGCCGTTTTCGGGGAGCGTGATGCGCGTGCTGGCCATGGTGCCCCCCGGGGAGGACGCGCAGCGGCGCGCGGACTGGAGGCTGGACCGGCCGCGGCACAGGCAGCAGAGCAGGCGGCGGAAGGTGCGGCGCATCTCCGCATCGCGGCACGAGTACACGGCGGCGTTGACCAGCGAGTTGGACTCGGCCAGCAGCAGGAAGTACTTCTCCACGGCCAGCACGTTGCACGACCTGCAGTTGAGGCCATCCAGCAGCAGCACCACTTGGCCCGGGGTCCAGCAGACCACGAACGCCCCTGCGCAATGGAGAAGGCAGAGTGAGCGAGGCTTGGGAAAGGAGGGAGTTTGGGACTGGCAGGAGGAGAAAGGGCTGCGGAAGGGTGTCCACAGCTCAGCGTGAGGGGGCAGAGGGCACGCAGCGTGTCTGGCTGGCTGGTTCCACAATGCCTCTCTTGCTTAGAAAAAAAAAAAAAAAAGAAAGAAAAAAACTTTCTTTTTTTTTTTACAAAGAGATTTATTTATCGGGCCCAGTGTGGTAGCCTAGGAGCTAAAGTCCTCGCCCTGCACCTGCATAGGAGACCGAAAGGAGGCTCCGGGCTCCTGCCTTCGGATGGGCTCAACTCCAGCCATGCAGCCACCTGCAGAGTGAACCACTGAAGGGAAGATCTTCCTCTCTGTCTCCTCCTCTCTGTACATCTGGTTAGCCAATGAAAATAAATAAATCTTTAATTTAAAAAATGTTCACCTGGGCCCCGGCGGCGTGGCCTGGCGGCTAAAGTCCTCGCCTTGAACACGCCGGGATCCCTTACGGTCGCCGGTTCTAATCCCGGCAGCTCCACTTCCCACCCCGCTCCCTGTTTGTGGCCTGGGAAAGCAGTCGAGGACGGCCCAAAGCTTTGGGACCCTGCACCCGCGTGGGAGACCCGGAAGAGGTTCCTGGTTCCCGGCTTTGGATCAGCGCAGCACTGGCTGTTGCGCTCACTTGGTGAGTGAATCATCGGACGGAAGATCTTCCTCTCTGTCTCTCCTCCTCTCTGTATATCTGACTTTGTAATAAAAATAAATAAATCTTTAAAAAAAATGTCCACCTTGCATAAAGAAAATAACATATATTGGGTACAAAACAAAACAAATCAAAAAAACTTTCTAAGATAAAACTCAGAATAAAAGGGGATTCCAGCCCACACCCCCACAAGCCAGACCCTGAAAGCTGAGTTCACAGCTTCCTGGGAGGGTTTCCATCTTGCAATCCTGTGCCCCCAACTCCCAGGGAATTCAGGAGTAGGGCTCATGGCGGGTCTGGATCCCCAGCTGCCTAGGCGGTGATGTGGGGGCCGAGAGCAGAGGGCAGAGGCAGGGTCCGGCACACGCACCTAGGATGATGCCCAGGGTTTTGACCAGGCTCAGCGTGGTCTCCTGGTAGCGGGGATGACAGCTGACATGTTCCGACATTCGCTGCACCCGTCTCCGCACGTAGAAGAAGATGCGAGCGTAGGCTGCCACCATGAGCAAGAAGACGAGCAGGCTGGACAGGGCCCAGGCGGCCAGGTAGGAGCGACTGAGCAGGGGAGCCATGCGTGAGCACCGGTCCAGGGCGCAGAGACAATGCCACCAGTGGGCGGGCAGCAGCCCCAAGCCCAGGGCGGCCAGCCACACGCCCACGATGAGCACGACCACGCGGCCGCGGGGCAGGCGGCTGTGCAGCTGCACGGCCATCACGCTGTGGTGGCGCTCCACGGCGATGGCCAGCAGCGTGGCCACGGAGGCCGTGAGGCTGGTGTCCAACAGGCCCTGGCGCACGAACCAGGCGCGCAGCGAGAGGCGGGCGGTCCGGGGTCCCGTGTGGAACATGAGAAAGAGGTAGGCCACGCCGGCGAAGAGGTCGGCCGCCGCCAGGTTTCCCAACAGGTAGTAGATGGGCTGGTGGAAGCGGCGGTTGGAGGCAATGGCCGCGATGACCAGCAGGTTGGTCAGCAGCACCAGCACACTCACCGTCAGCCCCAGCGCCACCACCAGCACGTCCTTGGGCCGCCAGTGCGAGCTGAGCTCCTTGCCGCTGTTGTTGTAGAAGAAGCCCACCGTCTCGTTGTAGTAGCACTGGTCCATGGTGATGGCCTGGAATGGGATGGGGACGGGGTGAGCGGGAGGAGGAAGGGGTGCAGCCAGTGGCCAGGGCAGATCCACCGTGACCCAGTGGCCATGGGCTTGGGAAGGGCCTCAAACTGGGGCGGGGAATTTAAAATTCCTGGATCAATGATTTGCTTTGGTTTTCAAACCTGGCCCAATCCCATCCCCCCTGGGGTCCAACCAGTGACGCAGGTGGGGTCGTGTGGAGAAGAGGGAGGAGGGGAGAGGAGGGCGAGGGGCCAGAACCCAAGGGTGTGGGAACTGCTTGATCAGATAAGGGAAAGTCATTTTGATACACAAGGCCACATACAGGGAGGGGAAAGCAGGAAGCGGGTATGTGTGTGGGGTGTGTGTGTGTGCGCGCGGGTGCGTGAGCCCCGTGGTTGAAACACTTGCTGGGACCCTGCGGGTAGGACTGGGGCGAGGAGGTGAGCGGGGGGGGGCGGACTGGGGAGAGCCTGCAAGGGCTTGGGGAAGCCGGCCTGAGAGGTGCCAGGGCTGCCGGGGCGGGTGGGGCATCGAGCCGTTCGGTTGGACCCAGGACAAAGAGGGCGTTCGGGGAGCTTGCAACAGCGCGGAGGCCACCCCGCGCCCGGCCCAGGCCTGCAGGAGTTGGGGGAGGAAAAAAAAATAAAAGAGGAGGAGGAAGAGGAGGAGGCGGCGACGCCCCAGACCCCGCGGCCACGTGCCGCGCCCACCCCGTCCCGCGCCGGTGCGGGCCTCACCTGGGGCGCGCGTCACGCAGCACCCGGAGCGCACTCTCCAAGGGGCTGGGGCGAGCCGGGGGACCCTGGCCCACCCCTCCCGATGGCCGCGGCGGGAACCCACAGGGCGCGTCCGACAGAGGCGGGGTCCCCGACGCCCCACCTCCGCCACGAGGCTCCGCCCTCCCGTCACCTGGGGGGGCGGCACCTGCGGGGAGCCCCGCCCTGCCCCGCAGCCACCTCCAGAACCTGGCCACGGGGTTGGCGGGGAGGAGGAACCAAGCCCCCCAGGTCGCCCGGAAACTGCTGCCCATTGCTCCTCCGTCCTTCCTCCTCCTCCTCCTCCCCCCCACCGGTCGACCCCTCCATTTCCGGCGCGGGAGACCCTCATCCCCAGGCGGTGATCCCGTGCGCACCTTAAAGCGCCCGCACTTTTTTGGAGTTGACTCAACACTCGCCTGTGAAAGTCGCGCCGCCGTGATCACGAACAGCCCCGGGGCACGGCTCCCCGGTGGTCGGTCTCAGGGTCGGCACCCCCTCTTTCTTCTCCCCCTGCCAGCCCTCGCCCGCCCTCGCCCTCGCGTCCAATCCACCGCCGAGCTGCAAGCCACGCCCTGATCCGACTTGGAGACCCCCGCCCATGCCTCGGCTTCCCCAGCCTGCAGCCAGGCTGGACCATGGACCCTCCTGGCCGGCTCCGCTGTACCCCCACCGCCACAGGCTTCTGTCGCCAGCTGATCGCCGGGCACTCCTTTCTTACAGCTCTCCTCCCGCCTGCCTCCGGGGGCAGCGCTGTCCCTGGCCTGGCCTTGCAGAGGCGATGCTGAGCTCCCACGGGCCGGAGCACACGGCCCCATTGTCCTGGTTATCTGTCCTTTCGTTCTATGTGCCTGATTGCACAGGACCGGTCTGGGGACACCAAGGCCAGGCTCTGGTGTGACTCAGCCAGTCAGCAGGCGGGACTGTTACCCACAGGTGTATGGGGGACGGGGCAAAACAAAAACAGTGTGGAGGGGGTGCGTGCCTTGATTTCCCTGATTGGACAACGGGGTGCTCCAGGGGGCTCTCGTCAAACAGAATCATCCGTCATGTCCCCAGCGCGTGGTTTATTCAGAGCCCACCGCATCCCGGGCACCACGCACGGGTAGTGGTGGTGGCGTCTGGGCTGCCCGTCACCGACTGGGCACAGCCTGGTTCAGTGACCCCGGCAGTCAGAGGCGGGATGGTGCCTACCCACAGCAGCAAACGGCCCCCCGAAGGGTCAGAGTGGAGCACTGACCATGAACGTGAGCGGCCCTGACACCAGCGGCTCTCCTGTGTGTCTTGTGGCAGCACTGTCCACTGAAGGGTCTGACGTGCCCCCCCAACGCACCAGGGTCTCCCAAGGGCAGCTCCCGGCCCCAGACGGTGGCGGGCTGGAAGACACGAGTCCGTCTTTCCAATCCTGCGTCCAGCGGCGGTCAGAGGCGCTCCTCCTGGGTTTCCCCGGGCTGGAGGGGGTCGGCGCAGCAGGCAGCCTTGGTTGTGGCCTCAGCGTCCAGCTTGGAGAGCAGCCGGGCGGTTTCGTGTGTCATCTTAATATGTTTGGGCAGTGGGGCGCGGCGCAGCAGGGGGCTGCCCTCCGGGCCAAGCCCCCTTCTTGGAAAACTCCCAAGGTGTGCCGGGACCGCAGGGGTTTCCTCGGGAAGCCTGGAGGTCCCCGCGGCCAAGCTGGACGGCTGGCAGGCAACGGGCCGTGCGCCCCCTCGGGGATACTTCACTGGCTGCCGGCTGAAGTGGCCGCGGGACTGCGTGCCCAGGAAGGAGTCCTCGGGGTTCTGGGTGGTGGTGATGGTGGTTTCTGCAGGGAAGCGAGGTCCATGCTAAGCGGCAGCCCCCCAAGTCCTCTGGGTATCGCCACCCACTCAACAAAGCCACCGCGGGACAAGGGGCACAAGCCCCCCAAATTCCCAAGCCAGCTCTGCAACCGACTCACCCTCCACGGCCTCGGCGTGTTCTGCCAGCTCCTGCCCCAGCGCCCCGTGCACAGCTGGGATCTGCAGGGAGAAATGCCAGCCGTGAGGACCCCATGCCCGCCCCAGCAGGGAAACCTCCAGGCCTGCGAGGCTTGCGTGTGCTGTGGGGAATAAAGGACGCCCTAGAGAGGGAAAAACATGACTGAGCGAAGAGGAGGTGGCACTGTGGTGCACTACACTGCGTGCAGTGCTGCCATATGGGCGCCGGTTCAAGGCCCAGCTGCTCCACTTCCCACCCAGCTCCCTGCCTGTGGCCTGGGAAAGCAGTCGAGGACGGCCCAAAGCCTGGGGACCCTGACCCACATGGGAGACCCGGGAGAGGCTCCTGGCTCCTGGCTTCAGATCAGCTCAGCTTTGGCCATTGCAGCCACTTGGGGAGTGAACCAGCAGATGGAACATCTTTCTGTCTCTCTTTCTCTGTAAATCTGCCTTTCCAGCAAAAATAAATAAATCTTTAAAAAGAGAAAAAGACAGAAGCAGGACAGGGGGCAGAGGGTTAGAATGAAGAGCCCCTCCCCGCGTCTGCCCTCCCCTCACTCGTGGGTTCCCACCTCGGAGGCTGTGGCATCTGGAAGCTTCTCCAAGGCTCCGTGGGGATTCAGCTCTGAGGTGAGGCTGGGGGGCGTGGGCGTTGGGCTGGGGTCTTGGGACGGGAGCTCGGGGGTCTGGGGCAGCTCATCCATTCCAAAGATGTGCTCGTAGTACATGATGAGGAATTCCACAAACTGTGCCTGGTAGCCCGAGTCCAGCAGGCAGGCGGTGGGGCTGGCACCGGGCGCCCACGGCTCCTGCGGCGGCCGCAGCAGCGTCGGCCCGAACACAATGCCCAGGTTGTTGGCGGACATCTTATTTTCTTCCCACTTGGCGGCCACCCTGGGGACGGGGACGAAGAGCAGGGTCAGGGCCTGGGGTGGGTGCGGGGCTGGCGGGTGGAGCGCCAGTCTGAATCCAGCAGAGCTGAGCGGGTCACAGGGGGCAGAGCGCGGGCTCCGGGGCCACTACACCCCACATTCTGAGTCAGGGGAGGGTTGGGGTCGGGCGTTAGCAGTGGCTGAGGCGGGGAGAGGGTGCGGGGAGGGGGGTCCAGCGCACACCTGAACAGATGGACCACCAAGTGCCGGAGGGTGTTGTAATTAGAGTCGGGCAGCTGTCCCAACAGGGTCTTCAGAGAGTGGACAGCGTCAGGGCGGGGGCGGGGGGTCCCCGGGGTGTCCCCGGGGTCAGCATGCAAGGTCTTAGCCAGAGAGATGAAGGCATCGTACAGGTGGTATGGTATCACGGGATTGGTGAGCTGGGGGTGCAATGAGTGAGTGAGTGCTGGGGGAGGAGGGACACAGGTGTGGGTGGGCTACGCAGAGAGGTGGGCGCTCCTCCCTCCCTCCGAGCCGTCCCCGCCCAGACCACCAATCTCTCCCTCCGGAGCACCCACCTCCTGCAGAAATCGCTTAAGGACTCCGGAGACATCATGGGGCGAGTTTCCAGAAAGTTCCACCAACGTGCGGCCGTTCTCAAACGCCTGGCACAGCCGCTCCACGCGGACCCGGGACCCGCTGACCCGATAGATGCCCTGTGGGGTGGTGAGGAGGAGACAGGGTGGCCCGCTTGCAATACAGTCCAGCTCTGAGCTGGAGTGGGGCAGGGACAGTCGGCCGCAAGGCTGCACCTGCACACCCAGGCCACGGTGCTCAATCTCGGCTGTGCACTTGGTGACCACGAAGGGCACCTCCTCCGGGAAGGCCCTGGGCAGCTGCAGGAAGTCAACCCCGAAGAGAGGCGTCCGGGCTGGGAGCTTCCTGTGTCCGCAGAGGATCAGCAGGGTCTCCAGGCAGCGTTTGTGGCAGGTCAGGAAGCACTGGCGTCAGGGGAGCGGAAAGGTCAAGGGGTCAGGGGTCAAGGCCATCAGCCAGGCTCAGGAGAGGGCACAGGGGCGCAGGGGTGCCGCCTCAGGCCACACACCTCCTCACACTCGATGCCGCTGACCATGAAGGCGTCACAGTCGCGACACTTGGCCGGGCCCCGCAGCCGCCGCAGCCGGTGCGTCTGAGCCGCCGGGGACAGCGTCCACTTCCTGAACGCGCCGCCCAGCCCGTTCTCCAGCCCCTCGGCCAGGTCTGCGGGAGGCAGGACAGGGTCAGGCACGGGCGCGTGGTCTCGGCTGCCCGCCAGCCTCCACCCCATCGCTCCCTGCCTCACCCGGGTCTCGTTCCTCAAAGTCATCCGAGGATTCGGTACCCGTGGATGTGACCTTCACCAGGCGCCGTGGGCCAGGGCCTGGGGGGGTGGGGGTTCCCGAGAGTAGGTTAGGGGTCAAAGGAAAGTGGAGAGGCTGGGGGTCAGAGGTCGTCTGGAAGCAGGCAGCGGGGCCTATTCCCACCTGGACTGGACGTAGGAGAATCCAGGGACCGGGACTCGCTGCCGCCGCCCACGCTGTCCACATCGCTGCCCGGAGTGGGGCCTGCGGGGCCTGGGACGGGAGAAGCCATGGAGGGCGCTTCCACAGCCCCGGGCCCTGGTGGCGGGCGGGCCGCGCACTCACCTGGCCAGCTGCTGCAGGACGAGCTGGAGTCCTCCCACGGACCCGGCTCGGCAGGGCTCTCCTCCAACCTGGGAGGCCGGGGGCCCGAGGGCCTTCTCCTGGTGTCCACAGGCGAGCTGAGGAGACAGCATTTGGGGAGGTGGGGAGGAGGAGGTTGAAGTTTGAGATCAAGATATGCTGACCCAAAGTCTTAGCCTTCCAGAACTCGGACACCCCACTCCCCAATTAAAAATCCTACCAGCCCACCTGTGTCCAATGGTCACAAACTCCTGAAAAGAGAAGGCGGGCGGCGGGGGTGGCGGAGCCTCGGGACGCAGCGTCCGCACGAACTCCTGGTAGCGCTGGCCAGGCTCGAAGGGCGCGCAGCACTCGGCCAAGGCTGCGAAGGCGCGGGGGCTGCGCTCGGACTGTGCCCCGCGCAGCCGGATCAAGCCTAGGGTTACCTGCCAAGTTAGGGGAGTTGGGGAGCAGGGCAGAACCACACCTGGGCCTGAGCTGCACCTGCTGGGGGAAGGGCGGGGCCTCGTGGGGGCGCACTCCAGGGGGAGTGTGGGGCGTCGGGGGTCCTCACCCGCCGCAGGACCTCGTCCCCTTGCAAGACCAGCTTGCGCACATGCGACACGATCCGCTGCTTCGCCATTTCCAGGTCCTGCTGCCTCGCATTGGCCTCGCGCACGCAGGCCTGGTACAGAGCCTCTGCTTCCTGCGCCTAGGGTGGGTGGGGGCCGAGCCGGTGGGGGATGCTGGCAGAAGCCCCTCGGAGGGAAGCCCGGGGTTCCGCACCTGCCCTTCTGGGACTCACCTTAGCCTGGGCCTCCTCTCGCGAGCGTCGCCGCCGTTCCTGCTGCTTGCTGGGTCCTGGCGAGGCCTGGGGCCCCGGCTCCTCCGGGGAGCCCTGGCAGCGCGTCCGCAGGTCCTCACAGCGCTGCGTGTACTGCAGCTGGGCCCGGCGCAGCGCCTGCACAGCGTCGTTCTGGGCAGGCAGGACGCAGGGGTGTTGGCGGGAGAGCGCGGTGCCCTGCCCCTCTGCCCCCCCCCGGGGGAGGACGCGGGGCTCACCATTCTCTTCTGTTCTCGCACCCACTGCTCCTTGAATTCCTTGCGCCATTTCTCAATCTCGATCCTTTTGGCGGCCAGGGGCTAGCAGGGATGCGGGAGGGGGTGAGGTGGGGACCGCCAGAGGCTTTGAGCCATCCACCACTGCTTTCCCAGACACAGCAGCGAGCTGGATGGGAAGTGGGGCAGCCGGGACTCGAACCAGCGCCCTAACGGGATGCTGGCGCAGCAGACACTGCACTGCCACAACACCGGGGACCCCAGTTCTTTTTCTTATTTTTCCCTTCTATTTTATTTTCAATTTCATGGTATAATTCCATAGGTTCTGGCATTTCCTCTCCTCCCTTCCCAAATTCCCTTCCCCCCAACTTATCTCCCCATCTTATCACAACAGTAGAAGGGACCCCAGCTCTTGAGGGCTGCACCAAGTGCCGAGCCCCAGACCATATCGGGTGTTGGGGTCGGGGTGCGAGGGAGAGGAGCAGCTTTCTCCCCAAGCCCTGCTCCTCCCCCAGGACCCCCACCCCAGCGGCCCTGGGGTCCCTCCTGCGGTCCCTCGCTGCAGTACCGCCCAAGGAGGAAGCCTCAGCCAGCAGCACGGAGCCGCCCTCAAGCCCCGGCCCTGCCCCAGCTGGGCCATCCACCCCAGCAAGGGCCGTTCTGCAATGGCGCATGCCGGAATCTGTGCAAAGCCCGCCTTGGGCAAGTTCCTGCCTGCCGCGTGCGCGGGCCTCCACGGCGAGGACAGGGATGTGGCTGACAGCGACAGGGCCGCCCAGCCCGCCCTTCTTACCTGACAGTAGTCTCGCTTTTGCTGGGCCAGGGTCTCCATGGCCAGGGCCCCGAGGCTGAGGTCATGTTCCAGAAACATGGTGTAGATGTACTGCAGCGGCATGTGGCCCTGCGGAGGGAAGGGGCGGTGGGAGGACAGGCCTGGGGTTTCGGGAGGCGCGTGGGGGCTCAGGTACCTGCTGCTGGATGGAGACCTTGCCGGCTTCGGCGAGCTTCACGATGCTCTTGGCGAACTCCAGCTCTGGAGAAGGGAGCAGGGCTCAGGCTCCAGCGGCAGCCAGACCCGGACACAGGGACGCACGGCCCCTGGCGCGCCCGCTGGGGGTGGCGGCCTCACCATAGCCGGCTCGCTTCTCCGTCCAGCTCAGGAGCTCCTTGGCGTAGCGGCTCCAGGTCTTGGCGTACTCCAGGGCGGCGTCCACGCCGCCTTCGGTCCGAATGAGCCGCAAGTCCAGGTCCTCTCCTGGAGCAGGTGGACAGATCCCCCACCCCAAGATACCCCTGAGTCCCCCAGGATGACGCCCCCTCCCCTCCACCCCCAAAAGCATCCTCCCCCTGGAGGGGTCCTTGCTACCCACGGGGTGCCCCCCTGTTGAGGTTGTCTCTGGAAGGCTCCCCCCAGCATCCTACCTGACAGGGGGGCGGGGCTCTCTGTGGGGGCGCTGCTCCAACATGCTCCAGCATCCTCTGCGCTGCTCTGGGGAGGAGGGGGAAGTTCTAGAACCAGCAGGGCAGGAGACCCACCCACCTCCCCGAGGCTCCCCCTCGGTAGCCTGCTCCTTCCAGCCCTACTCACCTCTATGGCTGCAGAGGCCTGGTCAGGCTCGGGGTCTCCTGGAAGTCCGGGGTCCCCAGGCAGCGTCTCAAGGCCCCTGGGCATGGGTGTGTGTGTGTATCAGGATGTGCCCTCCAACCCTGGCCCCAGTCTGTCCCACTGTGGGCATGGGGGCATTCCTGATTGCCAGCTCTGTGGCACTGCTTGAATGAGGGGAGCTAACAGCTTTTTTTGTTGTGGGGGGGACACCTCTGTTTACAGGGCTGCGCGTTACATCAGGGTTCACTGGGTGGCTTACGGGGCTGCCAGGATATGGGGGGCGGGGGTTCTAGAACATCTCTCAGGAATCTTCCGGTGAGATGGATGTGGGGTTGAGCAGGGGCTTTGCGGAGGGAGGGGCGGGGGTGGGACTCACACGTTCCCCAGTGAGATCTCCAGGTTGTCCAAACTGCGAAAGATGTCACTGTACCGCTTCCTGGGCTCGGGGGCCGCGGCCAGCCCTGGGGAAGGGGTTGTGAGGGCTGTGCGGGTGTGACCCCCTTTACCCGCGGCCTCCTGGGGAGGGGTGGACGGACAAGGCAAGGCCCCCCCGAGGGCTTGCATGGGGAGGCGGTGAGGGGGGATCCAGGCAGTAGACACCCAAGGGGCACTCAGCACCTCCGCCCCTCGCAGCCCAGCACCCACACACGCCCGCGGAGAGCCCCACAACGGAGCCCAGGCCAGACAGATGGAGGTCCACGTGGAGCACGCAGGCCAACGCCGGGGACACAAAGACACAGGGACACTCCGCACAGGTGCGCGCATACAAAGGGGTCAGGTCTGGTGGGCCACCACCCCCATCAGGGGTCACCCAGCCTCCCCAGGCGTGGGGGGCAGAGGAAAGGAGTAGCTCGCCCCACCCGCGGCGCTCAGGACACGCTGCACCCCATTTCTGACACACAATCAGAAGCAGAAGTGGCCACTTCCCCTTCCTGGACCCCTCCCCCGCGGGCAGCAGCGTCCCGGGGCGGGAGGAGGAGGAGGGCTGGGGGAGCAGCGTCGCTCCTGGGCTTTGGGGTCCGAGGGTGTCCCTGCAGGAGAGGAAGGGCGCTCCCCTGCGCCCTGGCCATCTTATTTCTAGGGCCATCACCTCCCAGTCAGCAAGGCTGCAAAGCTAGGGGTTGCGTATGTTTTAGGAAGCAGTGGAGGGACAGGAGGCCTTTTTTCCCTCCCCCCACCCGACACCTTGGGTTCCCTGATCCCAGACAGTCCCCCTACCCGGCTCTGCTGCGTCCATGGCTGGGCCCGGGGATGCTGCAGCGGGGACCAGGCTCGGGATTAGGATCGCCAGGCTGCTCAGCCTGTTTCCTGCCGCCACAGGGATGTGTGGCCACGCCCACGCTGGGCCCCGCCCACAGCGCGGCCCCGCCCCTCAGACGGCGCCATCTGGCGGAGGGCTTTGACAGGCCGGGTCCCCCAAAGCCTCGCTCTGACCTGCCTGGGGGTCACGGCGCCCCATGAGGGGGACATCTCTGACAAGCCGGGTCCCCCAAATCCTCACTCTGACCTGCCTGGGGGTCACGGCGCCCCATGAGGGGGACATCTCTGACAAGCCGGGTCCCCCAAAGCCTCGCTCTGACTTGAGGGACAGGGTGACCATGAGGGGGACATCTCTGACAAGCCGGGTCCCCCAAAGCCTCGCTCTGACCTGCCTGAGGGTCACGGCACCCCATGAGGGGGACATCTCTGACAAGCCGGGTCCCCCAAAGCCTCGCTCTGACTTGAGGGACAGGGTGACCATGAGGGGAACATCTCTGACAGGACGGGTCCCCCAAAGCCTCTCTCTGACCTGACTGAGGGTCACGGCGCCCCATGAGGGGGACATCTCTGACAGGCCGGGTCCCCCAAAGCCTCGCTCTGACCTGCCTGAGGGTCACGGCGCCCCATGAGGGGGACATCTCTGACAAGCCGGGTCCCCCAAAGCCTCGCTCTGACTTGAGGGACAGGGTGACCATGAGGGGAACATCTCTGACAAGCCGGGTCCCCCAAAGCCTCGCTCTGACGTGAGGGACAGGGTGACCATGAGGGGAACATCTCTGACAAGCCGGGTCCCCCAAAGCCTCGCTCTGACTTGAGGGACAGGGTGACCATGAGGGGAACATCTCTGACAAGCCGGGTCCCCCAAAGCCTCGCTCTGACTTGAGGGACAGGGTGACCATGAGGGGAACATCTCTGACAAGCCGGGTCCCCCAAAGCCTCGCTCTGACGTGAGGGACAGGGTGACCATGAGGGGAACATCTCTGACAAGCCGGGTCCCCCAAAGCCTCTCTCTGACTTGAGGGACAGGGTGACCATGAGGGGAACATCTCTGACAAGCCGGGTCCCCCAAAGCCTCTCTCTGACCGACCTGGGGGTCACGGCGCCCCATGAGGGGGACATCTCTGACAAGCCGGGTCCCCCAAAGCCTCGCTCTGACCTGACCATCGGTAACTGCGCCCCATGAGGGGGACATCTCTGACAAGCCGGGTCCCCCAAAGCTTCACTCTGCCTGAGGGTCACGGTGCCCCATGAGGGGGAGTCCTCTGTCAATCCGGGTCCTTCAAAGCCTCGCTCTGTCTGAGGGTCACGGCGCCCCATGAGGGGAACATCTCTGACAAGCCGGGTCCCCCAAAGCCTCGCTCTGACCTGACCATCTGTCATGGCGCCCCATGAGAGGGGACATCTCTGACAAGCCGGGTCCCCCAAAGCCTCACTCTGACCTGCCTGGGGGTCACGGCGCCCCATGAGGGGAACATCTCTGACAAGCCGGGTCCCCCAAAGCCTCACTCTGACCGACCTGGGGGTCACGGTGCCCCATGAGGGGGACATCTCTGACAAGCCGGGTCCCCCAAAGCCTCTCTCTGATCTGAGGGTCACGGCGCCCCATGAGGGGGACATCTCTGACAAGCCAGGTCCCCCAAAGCCTCGCTCTGACCTGACCATTGGCAACTGCGCCCCATGAGGGGAACATCTCTGACGAGCCGGGTCCCCCAAAGCCTCACTCTGACCTGCCTGGGGGTCACGGCGCCCCATGAGGGGAACATCTCTGACAAGCCGGGTCCCCCAAAGCTTCACTCTGCCTGAGGGTCACGGCGCCGCATGAGGGTGAGTCCTCTGTCAATCCGGGTCCTTCAAAGCCTCGCTCTGTCTGAGCAAGTGTTATGGTGCCCTCTGGCTGTCTGTTCCCTGACACGCCTCGTACTGGGGAGACCCTGCCTCGGGGCACCCATGTCCTACCCAAAGCAAACCATACCCAGGTCTGAAACCCACTTGACCCCCTACGTTGTAGGTGGGTGCACAGACCCCGGCTGTCCGCCTGCTCCCCACCCAGGGGACCTGGGCAGGTGGGTGCCCCTAAGCTCCTGGTTGCTGTGGCCACTTGGGAGATAAACCAGTGTGTAGTGTTATAATCACATTACTATTTCTTCTGGAAGGTTCTGACTGCTACAGACGCAATCTAGCAACGGTTCATCTCCCCAGCCTGGCTGCTTGCTCTCCCAATGGTTTACAGATCCTCTTTGAGGGACAATATTAGGAATTCCTAGGGTTTTGAGGGGTTACTGTCAAACACCCGCAACACTGGAGCTAGGAATTCAAGCCAGGACCACCCCGGGGAGTGAGGGGGCCCCCTACTTCCGTAAGACCCCCGAGGCTCCGCGCTGGGGAAGCTGGGAGCCCAAGCCGGTGGCGGGCACCTGTCCACGATCGGTCACGATGAGGCTTCCGGACGCGGTCAGTGGCAGCAGCCGCGTGAGCTGTCGGTGTGTGCAGGGAGCCGTGCGGGCTCACAGGTGGGCGGACGGGCTCCTGCGACCCACGCCAAGCTTTGGGTGGTGACCCACTGCCTCCCCCTGCGTGGCCCTGATGCCCTCAACTGTGAGGCACACAAACATGTACCACATTTAAAAAGCCATTATGGGGCCTGGCGGCGTGGCCTAGCGGCTAAAGTCCTCGCCTTGAAAGCCCCAGGATCCCATATGGGCACCGGTTCTAATCCCGGCAGCCCCACTTCCCACCCAGCTCCCTGCCTGTGGCCTGGGAAAGCAGTGGAGGACGGCCCAAAGCCTGGGGACCCTGCACCCGCGTGGGAGACCAGGGAGAGGTTCCAGGTTCCCGGCTTCGGATCGGCGCGTACCGGCCGTTGCGGCTCACTTGGGGAGTGAATCATCGGACGGAAGATCTTCCTCTCTGTCTCTCCTCCTCTCTGTATTTCCGGCTTTCCAATAATACTAAAATCTTTAAAAAAAAAAAAGCCATTATGTATTTGAAAGGGGGGAGGAGGAGAGACCTTCCCGGGGTTCACTCCCCGGGGTGCTCGGGCCAGAGCCAGGAGCCAGAACGCCCTGGAGCTCTCGGCAGGTGCACCTGGCCCGCTCCAGGCTGCTGGGTGACCTCACCCTGGCACCGGACGCCTGCCCCTGACCCTGCTGCTTTAGGATTCGCCCCATGTGTGCGATTCTATGACAGGAGCCAGAGAACTGCTCCAGACAGCTGCCCAGGACACGGGTCGTGCAGCTTGCGTCTTTCCTGTCACACACAGTGTGTGTATGTGCGAGTGTCAGGGGGAGGAGACACGCCACTGTCTGCCATAGCACAGGGAAGCGACGCTACAGGGGTCATCTCTTGGGGGTGCGGGCCAGACCTGCTGAGACATTCCACACCAAACACACGGCTTGTAGCGACCAAGGTGGCATGGCCCCACGACCCTCAGCCCGGAGACATACACACACACAGATGCAGGCTTCTTAAAACCTGGGGTGCTGCTTTATTTGCCAAAGGTGCCAGCCCTGGGCGGGCCCCACCAGCCAGGCCGGCGGCCGGCCCCGGGCATCCTGGCTCAGTCCTCAACGGGGCGGGCTGGCCGCGGCGAGGCATGGGGGCCGGCGGAGGGGCAGTGTTCTCTCCCGGGGTCCCGGCGGGGCCTCTGCTCCGCCCACGGAGGGGGAGCAGCCTGGGCTGGGCAGTGGGTGCTGGGCCCCCCTCAGGAAGGCACTTTCAGCTTTGGGGTCCCCAGCAGGAACTGCAGGACGCGGTCGGCCAGGAGCGCCAGGCAGAAGTCCAGCAGCAGGACCTTGGCAATGACCAGCTTGAACTGGAGGGGTGAGGGGTGGGTTGACAGAGAGAAAGAGCAGCGGTGAGCTGGGGGACCCCCAGAGGCCCCGCGTGGACGCCACCCCACGGGGACACTCACCTCCACGGGGATGTCCACGAGGCCGAACTGGCTGTTGAAGTCGGGCGAGGAGCCGAGCAGCAGGCCCAAGACGGCCAGCAGCGACAGGGCCAGGCTCCACACCAGCGGCCTGTTGTCCCACAGGCTCTCCATGAAGGGCGGGCCCTGCGGCAGGCGGGGTGAGCGCGGGCCCAGGGGAGCGGGCCAGGGGAGCGGGCACAGGCCCAGGGGAGCGGGCACAGGCCCAGGGGAGCGGGTACAGGCCCACAGGAGCGGGCCAGGGGAGCGGGCACAGGCCCAGGGGAGCGGGTACAAGGGAGCGGGCACAGGCCCAGGGGAGCGGGCACAGGCCCAGGGGAGCGGGTACAGGCCCAGGGGAGCGGGCACAGGCCCAGGGGAGCGGGCACAGGCCCAGGGGAGCGGGTACAGGCCCAGGGGAGCGGGCACAGGCCCAGGGGAATGGGCACAGGGGAACGGGCCCAGGGGAGCGGGCACAGGCCCACGGGAGCGGGCACAGGCCCAGGGGAGCGGGCACGGGCTCACCTTGTAGTTGACGGCAAAGGTGGCCATCTGCATGGCCATGGCCATGATGTAGACGGTGCTGTTCACCAGGCTCGGCTCAAACTCCTTGTACAGGTCCACGAACTGCTCCTGCCTGCGGGACCACGCACACGGTGTGTGAGCCCCTCCGGCCGGGCCCCGCAGCCCTCCCAGCCCCGGCGGGCACGCACTTCTCGGGGCTGCGGGCCTGGGCCTCCCGGTACAGGTAGACGAGGCTGAGGAAGTGCACCAGGAACTGGGACATGACCGTGAGCACCGTGTACAGGTTGAAGATGTTGGGCAGCGGCCGCTCGCGGGACAGCGTCTTGAGGGGCTGCCGAGGAGAGGGGCGTCAGGGCCCCGAGGGGCGAGGGGAGGCCAGCCCCGGGCCTGCAGGGGGACCCCACCTTGGACCTGGAGATGAAGAGGAAGCAGCCGGCCAGCAGCAGCCCCTGCAGCGTGGCCTGGAAGTCGCTGAACTTGACGCCCTCCAGGTAGAGCACGCTCTGGCTGTAGGCCAGGATCAGCGCGTTCAGCGCCAGGATCTTGAACATCTGCAGCGTCGTCACCAGCGTGCAGCGGCCCTGCTTGATCACGTGGCAGACTGCGGGGCGGGGCCAAGGCTGTGGGCGGGGCCGCGGGGCCACAGGAGGGGCTTTGCTCGGGGAGGAGGAGACAGGCGCTCGGTGGGCGGGGCCACCGGCTGTGGGCGGGGCTCGGGCCAGGGGCCGGGACTCACTGCACTGGATGGAGGACAGCTTGGAGGTGAAGGGCGCGGCGATGCTGGCGTCCCCCAGCTTCACGATGGGGGTGCTCTCGTCCTCCAGCTCCCTCAGCACCTGGCTCAGGCGGTCCTGCCAGGGCCGGGCAGCAGGGCTCAGCCCTGGGCAGGCGGGCAGGGGCGCGGCCCCCACTCGTGCTGAGAACTCACCTTTTGGGAGGACGGCTGCTCTTCGGGGGGCGGCAGCCTCTGCCTGGCCATCCTGGAGGCCGCCCTGCCTCCGCCGCCACTGTGGTTCAGGACCGGGCTGTCCCGGGGCCGGCGGCGCCGCTCCACCACCCGCTCGGGCGCGTTGGCCAGGAGCGCCACGCCTGGGGATGGGAGGGCGTCAGGGGGGCACTCCGGCGCTGCCCGTCCCCCCACACCGGTCCGGGGCTCACCCACGTCCGCGTGCTTCAGGGCGCCCACATCGTTCGTGCCGTCCCCACACATGAGGGTCACGTAGCCCAGCTCCTTCAGGCTGGTGATGACAAATTCCTGCAGGGCAGGGCCGGGGGGCTGAGCTGGGGCCCCGCGCCCACCCCCGGGCCGCCCCTTGCCCCCTGGGCCCAGCCGCCCCTACCTTCTGCTTGGGAGCCACGCGGGCGAACACCTGCACGTGGGGGATGAGGCACAGCAGCTGCTGGGGGTCGGTGGCCTGCAGGTGGGCCAGCCCGTCCCCCGTGAGGCAAAGGGCGTGCTCCTGCGCCAGCGCCTTCGGGGAGCCGGGGGCCAGGGGCAGCAGGATACTGCCGTCGATGGAGCGCCACTCGCACGGCCGGCCTGCGGGGCGGGGATACGGTGCGTGGCTGCGGCAGGATCAGGCACCCTGAGTGGGAAGGGTCTGGGATGGAAGTGCTGGGGCACAGGACCCCAGCAGCCCACTGTGCGCCGGGGTGTGGCCTCACATGGCTTACTCACCCCCTCAGCCCTGACCACCTCCGCCTGGCCCCAGCCTGCTGATGGCCCCGCATCAGTGAACCCTCGGACTGAGGACTCAGCCCCCTAAGGAGCCCCTCCCGCACAGCACCCCCGCACCCTGCCCCTCTGTGGGTGCCCCGGAGAAGCCTGGGGGGAGTAGTGGGATGGAGAAGCCCGTGAGGGAGCAGGTCAGTCCTGGCAGCTGAGCCCTCTGCCTCCCCGGGCACGAGGCCACCCCAGGACTCCCAGCCCACAGCCTGGGCCTACGCTCTCAGCAGAGGAGGCAACCTCCACTCGGCACCCCCCAGCCCACAGTCCTGGGCCTGGCAGCGCCAGCACCTGGCAGTGGGGAAGAAACAGATATGGGACCAACAGTACAGACGGGATGGCACCCAGGTTTTCTGGAAGGTTCTGGAAGCTACCATGCCTAGGCCCCACCCTCACCCCGTCAGCACCCACCACCTTACAGCCCTGCTCTGTGCGGTCGCCCGTGAGGGGCTGGGCAGCCCTGGGGTCAGACATGCAAGTCGCAGTCCCGAGCGACCCAGGGGGTTGGTTCGGTTTCACTTGGCATGAGCGTGAGGTCGCCAGCAAGCACGGCGAAGGCAGAGCAGGACGGCCGGGGAGTCCTGAGCAAAGCCCAGCTCGGCGCGACTGCTGAGGCCTGCACCGGGTGGTGACCGTGCGTGGCGGGGAGGGCCGGCCAGCTGCTGGGTAGTGACCGTGCGTGGAGGCAGGCCGGCGAGCCTGACCTTTCTCGGAGGGAGGCTGCAGGATGAGTGTGTGGGCCTTGTCGATGAAGTGCAGCTCCTGGGCCACGTGGCACGCGGTGAGCGGGTTGTCCCCCGTGATCATAACCACCTGGGGGAGAGGGCAAAGGGGAAAGGTTAACGTGGCTCAGAGCGAGGGACAGCTAAGACCCCAGTGGAGCACTCGGGGTCAGCTCTGCTCCGCGTCCTCCCGGCTTGGAGGAGGCCCTGGAGGAGCGGGAGTCGGCGGGGTCAGCTTCGGGGTGCCCAGCCCCTGCGGCTGCTTTCACCTCCGCGCCCCGAGTCGTGAGCGAGACGGACGCGCGGCTCCGTACCCGGTGGGACGCGTTCTGGATCTCCCGGATGACGGCCTTGGAGTCGGACTTGAGCGGACAGGAGACCACGATGAAGCCCACGAACTTGAGGCTGCATTCCAGGGCCTCCCGCTTGACCTCGCGGGCCTGGGGACACGTGCGCGGGGGGCCCTCAGCGCCTGCCTGGGGCGCCCAGCCCTCCGGGAGCCACAGGGAAAGGGCAGGGGGGACGGCGCAGGCTGAGGGCCAGGCGGCTCGCAGGGGCACTGAGGGAAGGCAGGACGGGGTACGGGCCGTGGTCCCCCCAGCAGCCCCAGAGAGGAGGTGGCAGGCTCGGGGAGGGGTCAGAAGCGAGTAAACTGGTCACCAGCTGGGGGCTGGAGCCCAGAGTTCTGGAAGGTTCTCCTAGCTGCAAGCTGCAAGCCAAATGAGCAGGAGCCGCAGCGGGAACAGGCCAAGGGGCAGACGGGGGGCCGCCGAGTGTGCCTGGCAGCAGGACGGGGGTCACACCGCCCCACCCACCGCCCCACCCACGGCCGCACCTGCTGGTGGGTGAGGTGCCCCAGCTCCTTGTAGCCCAGCGCCAGCACACGAGCCCCCTCCCGCGAGATCTCCGTGTGGATGTGATGGTAGTCGGCCGGGCACTGGGCAAACTGCAGGGGAGGCAGGGTGGAGGGGCGGTGAGCGGCCGCCCCGCCCCCAGCCCCCAGCCCCGGCGGGGGCGCTCACCATCGGGTGCAGGGTTTCGGGGGCGCCCTTCACGGCCGCGATGTAGCAGAGTTCCGTGGAGCCCAGCTTCTCGTAGGAGGCCAGCACGGACATTCGCTTTAGGGCACTGGCAAAATGAAAGCGCTGGTGAATTTTCAGCCCCTGAGTTTTAATACTTCGGGGAAATACTTTCTCATCTGGAAACAAACAAGCACAGAGCTCAGGGGCCTCGCCGGCGAGGCAGCCGCACCCCTCCCGCCCTGCCCGCCCCTGCCCTGCGAGGCGGCTGGCTCGGGGCGCCCCGGACATCCCCCCACACCTGCGGCCAGAGCGGACGAAGCCCTCCGCCCAGGCCGCGCCTCGTGCCCTTGACTGGGGGAGCTCCAGCGCCAGCCCCCCGCCCGGGGCCAGAGCCCCCCGCCCCTCACCCTTGGTCAGCGTCCAGTCCACGGCGGTCAGCATGGCCTTCTCCAGGGGGTCCCCCACAAGGGTCCCGTCCTCCAGCTGCATGAGGGAGTGGCACGAGGCCAGGGCCCGGTGCGTCTCCACGGGGATGCTGCTCACGGGTGTCACCTCCTTGCCGTCTCTGCGAGGAAGGGCTGGTCAGCAGGTGCACCCCCCCGCACGCAGGAGCACCTGCCCACGCAGCCCTGCCCCCCCCAGGTCACGGTGGAGCCAAGGGCAGGCGGGCTACCCCAGAAATGGGCCTGCAGCCACTGGGCTGCGTGCCCCCGCCCCCAGGACGCCCGTCGGTCACCTCAGGCCGGCCACACCGCGCACCACGAGGCTGTCGCTGGTCAAGGTGCCCGTTTTGTCAAAGCAGCACACCTCCACCTTGCCGGCAAAGGGGATCCGGAAAGGCTCCGTGCAGTACATGTCTGCGGGAGGCAGGCGGGGGACGGGTCAGAGGTCGCCAGCCCCCGCGCACCTCCCCCGGCCGCGGGCACTCACAGAGCTTGGCCAGGGCGATGAGCGAGGTGTTGACGGCCAGCGAGAGCTCGATGGGCAGCTCGGGGGGCACGACCGACGTGAGGATGAGCGTGCACTCCAGGAAGAGCTTGTAGCGGTTGCGGCTGGGGTCCTTGGTACCTGCGAGGCGGTGCCCTTCAGCCTGGGCGCGGCCGGGCACCGGGCGAGGGGGGCTGCACGGCACTGACCTTCGATCCACACGTAGGCGGCCGCGGCGATGGCGAACACCAGGAGGAAGAGGATGAAGATGAAGGTCTCCAGGTTGTTGGCGGTCACCCGCTTCACCCCGAACAGGATGGTGCGCAGCAGCTTGCCCTGTGGGGGCAGGCACCCGGCCTTGAGCGTGGGCGGCTTGAGGGTGGGCAGCACGGAGGCTGGCTTTGAGGGTGGGCGGGCACGGAGGTTGGCCTTGAGCGGGGGGGTGGGCACGGAGGGGAAAGTGACATGGGACCACCAGGATGAACCCGTCGGGGGCATTCTGGGGTCAGACAGGAAGGAAGTCCTGCTGCCCCTGACCAGGGCACCCACAGGCCCCAGGCAAGCTCGCACCTGGGATGTGTTGAACCCGGTCCGCAGCACATAGGCCACACAGCCGTTGTCGACGGCTGCAGAGACAAGCAGGGGGGACCATCAGGGGGCCGCCATCAGGGGGCCTGTGGCTGGGGAGGAGCCCGTGCGCCCGCCGGCGGGGCACCTACGCTTCAGGCCCGTGCTGGCCTTCTGGGGCGGGATGTGCTGCACCACCTTGGTGCCCCCGAAGATGACGTGCAGCCGCGAGTCGGCCTGCAGGTCCAGCACGCGCTCCGGGCTGAGGTCCTCAATGGGCTCCTGGGGAAGGGGCGGCGTGGGTGGGCAGCCAGCCTCTGCCAGGGCGGGGCGGGCACAGCCCCCCAGGCATCCCGACCGCCCCGCACCTTCATCTGCGGCACCGACTCCCCGGTCAGCATGGCCTCGTCCACGATGCAGCGGCCACGCAGCAGCAGCACGTCGCACGGCACCAGGTTCTCCTGCGGAGAGCGGCCTGCGCGCGGCCAGGGGTCAGCTGCGGAAGCCCCGGGGCGGGGACCGAGGCGGCCGCTCCCCCCAGCCCGCTCACCGACGGACACGATGTCGCCGGGCACGATCTCATCACTGGCCACGGGCCTCCACTTGCGGTTTCGGTAGACCTGGCGAGGTGCGCGTGGGTCAGCACGCAGCCAGAGCCGCCGTCGCCGCGGCCCCGCACCCCCGCCACGCGGGCACACCTGGATCACGTGGGGCTTGTTGCCCATCTTGCGGATCTCGGCCATGTTGCGCATCTGCTGCTGCACCAGCGACGCCTCGAAGGCCACCAGCATGGACAGCGTGAAGACGCTGTAGTACCAGTACTCGTCCAGACACCAGAGCCCCACGCAGAACACCTGCACACGCCAGCCTGTCGCCCCTGCCCGCCCGCTGCCCACCTGCTGCCCGCCGGCCCCGGGAGTCCCTGGGCGGACAGGGGGCGGGGCAGGGACGCTGCCATACCTGGAACACGAAGAAGGGGGCCGTGGCTCTCTCCTTGAAGAGCTCTGAGAAGTCGGGCACTACCATCTCGGCCCTGCGGGAGACCAAAGCCCACATCCGGTCCCCAGAAGCCAGGCCTCCGGGGACCTGTGGGTCCCACCCCAACACTGGCACCCCACAGCAGGTGCATCCGCAGGCTGGAGGCAAGGCAGGGCCCAGCAAGCCGGGCTTTGCCAGCACCTCCTGCTGCCGCCTGCACACGGCTGGAGCCACACAGGGACAGTGGGGGATGGGAGCGCAGGGGGCAAGCAGACCCTACTGGGGCCCAAGATGAGACGTCACCTTCCTGTATCTGCTGTCAGCACCCTCGTATGGGGCCAAGAGGAAGCGCCCGGCTGCGGCCCTGCCTCCCGCCCCTGCCCTCCGTCGCTGCTCTGCCCGAACCGGCACGGGGTCCCAGGGCTGCCCCTCACCCGTCCCCGCCCGGCCCATCTGCACACGACCCAGGGCTGCCCCTCCGTCCCCGCCCGGCCCATCTGCACACGACCCAGGGCTGCCCCTCCGTCCCCGCACGGCCCATCTGCACACGTGCCAGGGCTGCCCAGGGAGCGGCCCTGCGGTCTCACCTGTTACTCCCGTACTTCTTCTCAGCGGCGCGGATCTCGGCGTCCTCCTGGAAGCCGCGATGGGTCTGGTAGAAGGAGAAGGCGTTGCCCACGGGAAAGGCCACGGGCACGAAGCGCTTCTTCTCCAGGGCGTCATACGAGTACTTGGTCTTCTGGAACTCGAAGCACAGCACCTCCAGGCCATCCTCGCCCTGCGCCAGCCAGCAAACGGGTGTGGGCCTCACCGCCCTGCGTCTGCTGGCAGCGGGCACTGCCACACGTCCCCCGGCCCGGGCAGGTCACCCCACCTTGTCGCGGTGCAGGGCCACGAGCTCCGTGGAGCCGTTGTTGGGGGTCGGCACCACCTTCACAAGAGTTGCCTTGCGGGGGTCGTGCTCCTGTGGGGACAAGGCACCGTGGGCGATTCCTGAAGCCTCAGCTCTGTGGGTGCACGGGTGGGTGGGTGGCTGGGCCACGCCCCAAGGCCCCAAGTGGCCGACGGGACAAAGGGCGGCACCTGTGCCCAGGAGTGCCATCCTCCGACCAGAGGTCACAGCCGATGCCCAACGCCCAGGGCTCTGCGGAAGGCGCCCAGAACTGCAGGGGCAAGCGTAGCAGGACGGAGCTGGGGACACACCCTCCGGCTGGCACAACCCACAGGGGCCCTCCTCCTGCCCTGCCTGCCTCTGGCTTTTACTTGTAATTGTTTGCCCTCCTCAACCAGCAGGGCAGGACCGGAGGAAAGCCAGGCACCAGGGGCGCCATCAGGGTCTCCCAGGGTTGGGAGGGGAACAGCAGGGATCCCCAAAGACGTGAGCCGTCCCCCTGCTGGCTCGGCCATCAGCCGGGCTCCTGGGAGTGTCAGCGACCGGGGTGCCCCGCCAGAAGCTCCCTGGCAGCACTCCAGCCGTCCACTCTCTCCAGCAGCAGCTGCAGAGGCCACAACACTGAGGGCTCCACCTGCTCGGCCCCCCGAGTCTGGCCCCTCGCCTTCCCCACCCGACTGCCGCTGCCTGGCTGGACTCTGACCCGCGCCGGGCAGGGGAGGCACAGCTGGGACCTGGAGGGACATCATGTCACACGCCAGGCAGGTTCACTGGCCACCAAGTCATGAGAAATACTCAAGTCCCTCTCCTAGTGGACAGAAAAGTGGACTGAGGGTTCAGCGATGGCTCAACGGGCTAACCCTCTGTTTGCAAGTGCTGGCACCTCATATGGTTCAAGTCCCAGCAGCTCCACTTCCCATCCAGCTCCCTGCCTGTGGCCTGGGAAAGCAGTGGAGGACGGCCCAAAGCCTTGGGACCCTGCACCCGCGTGGGAGACCCGGGAGAGGCTCCTGGCTCCTGGCTTTGGATCAGCTCAGCTCTGATCGCTGTGGTCACTTGGGGAGTGAACCAGTGGACGGAAGATCTTCCTCTCTGTCTCTCCTCCTGTCAATTGTGCCTTTCCAATACAAATAAATCTTTAATCCACTGGCTCGCTCCCCCCACGTCCACTACAGTAGAGGTTACATCAGGCCCAAGTCAGGGGTCCCCCCACCCCTGGACCCCAGAGGGCCACACGAATGCCCGACAACTTGGGACCTTCTGGGTGTTCATTAGCGGAGGAGCTGGAGTCAGGCCCGCCCCCAGCACAGGATGTGGCTGTCCCAAGGGGGCATTTAGCCTGCGCCCCCCAGACCTCTGCCAGGGTACACGGCTGCATGGAGCAGCCTGAACACCAGGCCTCCCACCGGGTGCTGGGCCCAGGGCGGGCACCTTGGCAGCGTTACCTCGGCTGCTGCCCAGCACGGCCCAGAGGAAAGGGACCGGGTGCTCCCGTTCCAAGACAGGGAAACCCCAAACCGGGAGGGAGGGCTGCCTGACTGCTGCCCCTAGCAGCAGGCTCTCCTGGGAGGGCACGGGCACTGCCTGGCTGGCACCTGGCATCCCCTGGTCGCTGCCTGCCCGCAGGGCACGGGCACTGCCTGGCTGGCCCCTGGCATCCCCTGGTCGCTGCCTGCCCGCAGGGCACGGGCACTGCCTGGCTGGCCCCTGGCATCCCCTGGTCGCTGCCTGCCCGCAGGGCACGGGCACTGCCTGGCTGGCCCCTGGCATCCCCTGGTCGCTGCCTGCCCGCAGGGCACGGGCACTGCCTGGCTGGCCCCTGGCATCCCCTGGTCGCTGCCTGCCCGCAGGGCACGGGCACTGCCTGGCTGGCCCCTGGCATCCCCTGGTCGCTGCCTGCCCGCAGGGAACGGGCACTGCCTGGCAGTCTCCTGCTGGCCCCCGGTCACTGCCTGGGGGTACAGCTCTCGGCTGCACCCAGACGGGGGGCGTGGGGGCGTCGGGGTCGCAGCAGGTGCGCAGAGGGAGCCCCCGTCCAGGGCCCTGGGCGCACCGCAGTCCCCCCAGCGACAGCAAGTTGCACGCCCCCCGCCGGGGCGGCACAGGAGGACGTCGGGGGAGGGGCTCGGCCTCTGGGGAGTCGGGGGGCTGCGGCTCGTGCACGCGCACTTACCGGGGTGCAGGTGAGCGCGCAGTGCGCGTGCACCGACCAGTGCCCGGACAGCACGGTGAGCGCGTGCGCCAGGCCGATGGCGGCCAGCACGAGCAGGGCGGCCTCGGGGACATGCGGCCAGCCGCTGCCCCAGCCCCAGCAGCCCGACGCGGCGGCCGCCAGCCAGCCCGGGTACAGCAGCCCGGCGAACGGCAGCACGGTGAGGCGCCGCGCCAGCGCCCGCCGCCGGTACGGCCACACGCCGGCCACCAGCTCGTCGCCCGGCTCGATGAGCGCCGGCCCGGCCGCCAGGGCCGAGTGTCCGCGCCGCGGGGCCCCGTCCGACACGGCCTCGCGCGCCCCGACCCCGCCGGCCGCCGCGCTGCCCACCGCCGCCGCCATCTTCCCCGCGCCGCCTCGCTTCCCGGGCTTCCGCTTCCGGAGCGCGAGGCGACGGGCGCTCGGGGCGGCCCCGCGGGTTGCGCGAACGGCGGCGGGCGCAGAGCGGAAGCGCGGCGGCCACCA
The DNA here is from genome assembly GCF_030435755.1 of Ochotona princeps. Taxonomy (NCBI): domain Eukaryota; kingdom Metazoa; phylum Chordata; class Mammalia; order Lagomorpha; family Ochotonidae; genus Ochotona; species Ochotona princeps. Next base: position 1,017,208 of record NC_080864.1, on the reverse strand, counting down.
CGCCACCGGCACTGCCGGAAGCGGAAGGACAGAGCCGCGCTGGCTTCCCCGACCGCCACGGAGCGCTGCGCTCGCCCGAGGAGGCGGAGCCTGGACACGACGCGGGCCAATCAGGGAAGGGCCGGTGTCCTTGACGGATGGGTGCGTTGGGGGCGGGGCGTGTGGGTGGGCGGAGTCAACGGAAGGGGCGTGGCCTGGAGGTAACCGGTGGTAACCTCTCCAAGTACTTGCTATCCGTATTGATTGTTGTTTATTGAAACTTTTTCTTTATTAAACTATATTATTTCGCCCGATTCGTCCGGAAGAGGCTCCCGCCTTCGAATGGGCTCACCTGGGGAGTGAACCAGCGGACGGAGGATCTTCCTCTCTGTCTCTCCTCCTCCCTGTATATCTGACTTTGTAATAAAAAATGAATAAATCTTAAAAAAAAAAAAAGGAAAATTCTGCGGTGGAAGTGGGCCGGGCGTGCCACACGAGGGCAGCAGGGGGTAGGACACGGGCAGCTAGAGGCAGCCGGGCGCAAACAAGGGGAACTGGGGCCTTTCCCTTTGCTGTATTGGTTTTTTTTTTTCTTTTTTTAATAGCAAGCACCACGAGGACTGGCCAAAGCCTTGGGACCCTGCACCCACGCGGGAGACCTGGAAGAGGCTTCTGGCTCCTGGCTCCTGGCTTTGGATGTGTATATCTGATTTTCCAATAAAAACAAACAATTCTTTTTTTTTTCAAAATAAACATATAAATAAAAAATAACTAGCGAGCACCTTCGCCCATTTTTCCCAGCTGCTCCACCCGCCCGGAGGGCCACAGCCAGCGGACAGCTGGCAGAGCCAGAGGTGTCCCTCCCCGCTGTGGACAACTTGGTGCAGCGCCCACCTTCCTGGAAGTGGAAAGGCTCTGTCCCCTGCAGCCCCTCCTGGTCTCCCGCCTGCTCTGTTCTCTCCTGGAATCAGCCACTTTGTGTTTTCAGCTGTTTGGGCAGAAAATGAAGAAGAAGAAGAAAAACCTCCATCCCCAAGGTGACTTTGTAAATAAATGTAATCTCCAGCTATTTAAGAAGAAGAGAAAGCAGGGGGAGGGGTTTCTCTTCCGCCTTGGAGTTGCAGTTAGAACAATCTGGTCCTCTCCCCCTGCCCAGGGGCTCCTGCTCCTGGCTTTGCAGGATTCTTCCAGGTGGGCATGGATTTGAAAGGCAGAGTGACAGGGAGAAGGAGAGAGAGAGCTTCCATCTGCCAGCTCAGCTCCCTGTCAGTTCCTTGCAGGGCTGAGTGGCAGGGACTGTGAATGGGCCGACTGAGCCATCGCGGCAGCCAGCCCCTCTGCGGGATTCCCTCCCTAACGCTCCAATGCTCACACCGCAAGCCCAGTTCACCTACTGAAGAATATTCATGCGGAAGTGACAGGAAATGACCCCTGGCAATCTCTTGTGTCCAAGAGCCAAGTTCTTACCCCACCGGGTCCCAGGTTCGAGTGCCGGCTCTTCTACTTCGGTTCCGGCTCCCTGCTGGTTCACCTGGGGAAGGTGCTGAGTCCCCTCACCCACCTCAGAGGCTCAGTGGAGTTCCTGGCCCAGCACCAGCCGTGGTGACCACTTGGGGAGCAAAGCTGCATTAAATATGAATCATCCAATATTTTTGAAAATAAATTCATCCAGGTGTGTGCAAGGTGAGGAGTTTAGCCACTTGGCTACTGTGCTGGGCCCAAGTTGTATTTTTAAGAATACAAATAGAAGTTTATTTCCTAAGGATACAAATGAGTGTCTTTTTTATAGAACACAAAACACATTTTTCTAAGAATACAAGTAAAAGTTTATTATTATCTTTTTTTAGATTGCAAAGAAGTTTCTTCACGGAATGCAAATAGTGTATTTTCACTGTGTCCAAAGACACATCGGCACTGACTTTTTTAGAATACAAGCAAAAAAAAAAAATAGAATACAAGCGGACGTTTCTTTGGAATACAAATATTTACGTCTTACTTCTCTCTTTTTTTAATTAAAAAAAACCACAGGTGCCCACATGCCCAGGATGGAAATAACCTCACACTTGGTGGGTGCAGGGTGTGAACCAGGAGGCCTGTGGCTCCTGGGAGAGCTGAGTGTCTTCCCAGGGGACACCCCTCCCCCCACACACCCTGCCCAAGCTGGGTGGGGAGGGGGCGCGCCCCCAGCTCCAGCTCCCCAGTTCTGCTGCTCTCCCACCCCCCAACCATAGTTTTCCACTCTCCACCCTGGATGCTGGTCAACCCCATCCCACCCTCACCGCACTCTGGAGCCCCCGCCCCACTTTCCTGCCATGGTCCAGCACGGGCCTCCCTGCCCCTCGCCCTTGGTGGTCCCAGCTCCTGGACTTCTGGAATAGTCCAGGCAGGCACTCGCCCCGACCTCAGAGCTGAGCCCCAGACCACGCAGAACCCCGGGCCATGGCCTCCTCTGCCCACGCCCGACCTCAGAGCTGAGCCCCAGACCACACAGAACCCCGGGCCATGGCCTCCTCTGCCCACGTCCCACCTAGCAGCACAGCTATGGCAGTCTGACCAACTGCCCCAGGCTGTCTGCCCTCTGAGCTCCAGGCACTATCTCTTCTTGTCCCTGGCTGATGTGCTCACAGCATCAAGGCTTCAAGGCTGAACTTGGCACATGAGGTCGGGGCCGGTCTACAGGTGCAGGCCCCTCACCTTATCCCCCCCACCAAGTTCAGGATGGGGTACCATCAAGATTTCTTTGCCCTTGACCTAATTCTTTCTTTTTAAGATTTATTTCTTTTTATTAGAGTCAGATATACGGAGAGGAAGAGAGACAGAGAAGATCTTCCGTCTGCTGATTCACTCCCGAAGTGACCACAAAGGCCGGAGCTGAGCTGATCCATAGCCAGGAGCTTTTTCTGGGTCTCCCACGCGGGTTCAGGGTCCCAAGGCTTTGGGCCGTCCTCCACTGCTTCCCCAGGCCACAGGCAGGGAGTGGGTTCTTTCCCGCTTGAAGCCCCTCCTATCACCAGGACGGAGTCTCTCTTCTCAGATTTTCTAATGAAACTTGCTTTGAAACTAAACTCTGTCCTCATGAAATCCTTTCCTGTGAGACAAGAAATGAGGTTGCTGCTGTATTCTGGGTCGACAACCCTACAGTACATCCACGGTGCCAGGTGCTGCGTGCGCCCTGCCCAGCCTGAGCCGCAGCCCCAGCTCTTACGCTCACCAGTGGGCGCTGCCGCCCAGCAGGGAAGTGCCCAGAGGTCTCCTACCAGGCCCATTCCCAGCTTACGTCTTGTGTATGCTGGTGGGTACTTCGATCCAGCCTGGCATGGCCCACCCACAGTCTCAGCTCTTGGTGGTGGGTGCCTTGGGACCCTTCCCCCGCTTAGGAGACCTGAAGAGGCTTCTGGCTCCTGGCTTCGGATCGGCTCAGTTCCAGCCATTGTGGCCACTTGGAGCCAACAGATGAAAGATCTTTCTCCGTCTCTCCTTCATCTGTAAATCTGCCTTAAAAAAAAACCACCACTCTGGAATAACACTGAGCATGTGTCCTTTATTGCAGCCGGGTAGGAACTGGGAGCGGGGGTGGAGGGCGAGAAAACACAGCTCCTGCCATGCTGGTAGGATGAGGGCTGCCAGGGCAGGGGAAGGGACGAGATGGAGGAGGAGAGTTTTGCGGGCTGTGGGGAAGGAACGGCTCAGGATGCAGGATGGGCTGTGAGAATCACTCCGTACATGCTTACGCGCGCAGCCTGAGGCTAAAGGCAGCAAATTTCCTTACCAGAGCTGGCACCACCCTCCAACATCCTCCCCGCCCCCGTAGAGCTGGGCACCCCACTGCCCCAGACTCGCCCGTTATGGCAGGCAGGTGGTACCGAGCATCGCGAGGGGCATACAGAGAGAGAGGGAGCGAGTCCTGACTCCCCATGAGCCCATGTCACAGACCGGGAGACTGAGTCCACGGGAAAGGCGGGCGCGCGGGGGCTGGAGGCGGGGCGAGGAGGCGCACGCGGCGGCTGCCCTCCCCGCCGCTCCGGCGGCTCACCTGGGCTCGTCCGGGGCCCCCGCGGGCAGGGCGGACCGCCCGACGCCTCTTTAAAAAGCCCGGCCAGCCTGGAGAGCCAGCTCTCTCCGGTGCGAACCTGTAGCTACGTCCCTGGACCCTGGGGAGCCCACTCCGGTGCGCCCAGCCCCGCCTGGCTGGGACCCGGGCGTCCCGCGCGCGGCTCCGTCCGAGGGGTCCCCGCCTGCCCCGCGCCACGCCAGCTTCTCCGTCCTGTTCGTCCCCTCCCCGAGGGGCTGCGGGACCCGGGTGAGTCGCTGCCGCTGGCCGGACCTTCAAAGTGGAAACCCCAGGGATCTGGGAGTGGGGGTGCGAGTGAACGTGGAGGAGGCGATGAGACAGAGAAGGGGCGCGCAGGTGCAAGGCCCCCTCGGTGCCCTGGGAGACCTGCGGACGGCAGGCTAGGAATGCGGGGTCAGAAGTCTGTGGTCACACGGCCGCGTGTCCCCAGCGGGCGCCTCCCCAGCCGCCTGCCTGCCGGCTTCCTCTCTGGGGATGGGGGTGGGCAGGGTGGGAACACTTCCCGGAAAAGGGAGGCCACCCCCGTTTGTGGGGCGAAGGAGGGAGGTCAGAGTCCCACGTGCCCGTGCTGGCCAGGCCAAGGGCACAAACCCAGGCAGACATTCAGGCGCATGGCTGCTGGGTGCCAACCTCCCCCACTCCCAGCCACCCACCCAGGGCTGCCACAGGCAGAGCAGTGCGCTGGCGGGCAGGCCCAGCTGCACCCCGGAAATAGACACACCCGGACCAGGATGGGCGCCTGGGTGGGTGTGGATGGGAAACAGTGTCTGGGGCTCCCAGGGCAGGCCTGCAGGGGTGTGTGTGTGTGTGTGGACCTCCCACTCAAGACCCGGCACTTGGGTATACACAAACACCCACGGGTGTAGACGCCCACTCAGACACACGTGGGCGTGCACACAACACCCGTGACACTGATACACTTGGCCATGGGACACAGAGATGTGCGCATGCATAGGTCACGGGGGCACACGTGACGGTCACGCAGTGCACACTGGCATACGGCACACACCGACACACACCCACCCGGACACACGGGGACCCGCACCTACAACACAGGGCAGTCACACCCACCGACATGAACACACACCACGCCCTGCTGCGAGCAGTCCCAGGACCTCCCCCGCTTGTCCAGCGGGACCAGCCCTGCCCCCCAAACCCCAGGCCAGACGCTGGGGAAGTAATGAACTCACATGACCCTGGAGAAGGTACATCATCATTCCTTCCAACCCACTTCTGCCCAGGGGACAATAAAGGGGCGGCCAGCAACCTCCTTCCCGCTTGGAGCCCACCTGCCTTGCAGAAGCCCGCTGACTGGCCTTGCGTCTCAGCAGGGTGAGTGTCCAGTGGGCTGCTGTGAGCTGGGGTGGGGAGCCAGAGCAGCCAGGGCCTCCTGCCGCCCCCTCCTGCACCGCGCACTGTGCACGCGTGGCGATGGCTTGAACCTTCCTGTGCCAGCGCGAGTCCCTGCTTCTTGGGGTCCCTAGAGGAGGAGCCTGGCGCCAGGGCCCCTTTACGAAGCCCAGCCTCCCTTCACCCGCGTCCCAGATGGACCCGTGGACGTTCCTCCTGATCCTGCAAGGCGCCCTCCTGCTGCCCGGCGCCGACGGTGCCACCCCCACGCTGCGTTTTGTGGCCGTGGGTGACTGGGGAGGCGTCCCCAATGCCCCGTTCCACACGGCCCGGGAGATGGCCAATGCCAAACAAATGGGCAAGGTCGTGCAGATGCTGGGCGCCCACTTCGTCCTGTCCCTGGGCGACAACTTCTACTTCAACGGCGTGCAGAGTGTCAATGACAGAAGGTTCCAGGTGCTGGCTCTCGGGGTGGGGATGGGGCACGGGGAAGGAGCCGCCCTGGGGAGCCCCTGATTGGGCTGGCGGCACGGGGGTGTTGGCATGACCGTGTGGCTGGCCGCTGGGGGTGCGCTTGCTGTCCACTGCAGGAAACCTTCGAGGACGTGTTCAACGACCGCTCACTCCAGAAAGTGCCCTGGTACGTGCTGGCCGGGAACCATGACCACCTTGGCAACGTCTCGGCCCAGATCGCCTACTCCAAAGTCTCCAAGCGCTGGTGAGCTTCGTCCTGGGAAAGGGAGGGTGCTGAGGCAGCAGCGCCTGGGGAAGAAACTGAAAGGCCCGAGTTCAAGTCCTGGCTCTGCTGCTTTTCGTTCTAGCTCCCAGCTGGGAGGCAGCTGGGGATGGCTCAGGGGCTCGCGTGTGTCTGTGCCACCCGCCGGGGAGACCCAGATGCAACTCCTGGCTTTGGGCTGGTCTGGCCCTGCCTGTGGCAGGCATTTAGGGCCTGAGCCAGCAGATGGCAAGTTTTGTTTTTTTGGAGGATTTATTTCTTTGGAAAGCAGAGTGACACACACGTATACAGAAAGAGAATTTGCTCTTTGCTTGCTGATTCACCCCTCAAGTGACTGCAATGGTCGCAGCTGAGTTGATCAGAAGCCAGAAGCCAGGAGCCTCTTCTGGGTCTCCCACGCGGGTGCAGGGTCCCCAGGCTTTGGGCCGTCCTCCACTGCTTTCCCAGGCCACAGGCAGGGAGCTGGATGGGAAGCGGAGCTGACGGGACTCGAACTGGTGTCCATATGAGATGCCAGCATCTTGGTGAGCCTGCCTGGTGTCCTCACCCCGCCCCATCACTCGCAGGAACTTTCCTGGTCTCTTCTACCGGCTACACTTCCGAATCCCTCGCACCAACGTGTCCGTGGCCATCTTCATGCTGGACACAGTGACGCTGTGTGGCAATTCGCACGACTTCCTCAGCCAGCAGCCCGAGCGGCCCCGGGACCTGGGCCTGGCCCGCACGCAGCTGGCCTGGCTCAAGCGACACCTAATGGACGCCAAGGAGGACTACGTGCTGGTGGCCGGCCACTACCCGGTGTGGTCCATCGCGGAGCACGGCTCGACCCACTGCTTAGTGAAGAAGCTGCAGCCACTGCTGGTCAAGTACAAGGTTACAGCCTACCTGTGTGGCCATGACCACAACCTGCAGGTGAGGCTCCCAGGGGGCCGGGACAGAGGGGCTTGCATTCTTATTTTTTTAAGATTTACTTATTTGGAATAGAAAGGCAGATTTACAGAGACAAGGCGAGACAGGAAGATCTTCCATGTGCTGGTTCACTCCCCAGGAAGTGGCCGCACTGGCTGGAGCTGAACTAATCCTAAGCCAGGAGCCAGGAGCCTCCTCCGGGTCTCCCACGCGGGTGCAGGGTCCCAAGGCTGTGGGCCGTCCTCCACTGCTTCCCCAGGCCACAGGCAGGGAGCTGGGTGGGAAGTGGGGCAGCCGGGATTAGAACTGGCGCCCATGTGGGATCCTGGCACATGCAAGGTGAGGCTTTAGTCACTAGGCTACCAAACTCTGTTGTCTATGCTCAAGTTCTGTGTTCTTGAGCCAGGAGCACGTCCCCCGCCCCCACAAGCCACAGCAGTGCCTTCCAGAGCGGCCACAGGCCAGCAAGCTTTAAATTCACCACTCAAAGTGACAATGTGGGGAGCCAGTGTTAGGGGGTGCAGTGAACCACCACCCACCACGCCGGTTCCCAGGTGAGAGCTTGGCTGCCCAGTGTGCCGTCCAGCTCCCTGCCAGCCAGGTGGGCAGACCCGGATGGAGGTCCTGGCTGCCTGGGGGGAGCGGCCCGTCTCCCCAGCCCTGTCTTTGCTGCGTCGTTCAGATCAGCCCTGACCTTGGACTTTGCGGCCGGTGTCCTGTGTGTGCTTGGCGCACGCCGACCCTGGCTTTTGCGTGCCCCCTTCCCACCTTCAGTACCTGCAGGATGAGAGCGGCGTGGGCTACGTGCTGAGCGGGGCAGGCAACTTCATGGATCCGTCTACGCAGCACCAGCACAGCGTCCCCAATGGCTACCTCCGCTTCCACTACGGGGCCGAGAGCTCGCTGGGCGGCTTCGTCTACGTGGAGATCACCCCCAAAGACATGACCCTCACCTACATGGAGGCGTCGGGCAAGTCCCTCTTCAAGACCAAGCTGCCGAGGCGGGCCAAGGCCTGAGGGTCCTGGTGGAGAGGGGGCAGTTGGGGCGGCCGGGTGGGTGGGCGCCGCGTGGTCCCCGCGCCGCGGCAGGAACGCAGACATTCTGGAAGGACGCTGGGACGTGGATCTGGGGGAGCCAGCCCTAGCAGGAAGCCTCATCCCACCATGCCCCAACGTAGGCTATGGGGGGGTGCAGGGTAGGGAGGGGGCGGGGAGAAGAAAAAGCGCTTTTTCGATCTCTGCCGTTGAATAAAGCAAGACTCGCCGAGTTTGCGGTGGAGCCAGTGAACGTGCGCTGCTTGTGGGGCGTCGCTGGGCCCGGGCCGTCCCCGTAACTGACCAGCCACACCTGAGATGTCACTCCAACACCAGCGGCTGGCTGGTCACGTGCTTCAGTCCCTGCTGGGGGCTGCTTGGTCCCGCCTTGCTCTGCTCCCTTGCACCCAGGCGGGCGGCAGGTGAAGATCCAAGAACCTGGGTGCCCCGCCACGCTCAGGGCGACCCAGATGGAGCTCCAGGCTGTGGCACCAAGAGGAGCTCACCTTTTTGCTTGTATGTTTTTAAAGACTGATGTACTGATTTGAAGAGTGGAGTGACACAGGGAAAGGAGGGACAGAGAAAGATCTTCCCTCCGCTGGTTCACTCCCCAAGTGGCCACAACAACCAGAGCTGAGCCGATCCAAAGCCAGGAGCCAGAAGCCTCTTCTGGGTCTCCCACACGGGTGCAGGGTCCCAAGGCTTTGGGCCGTCCTCCACTGCTTTCCCAGGCCACAGGCAGGGGGCTGGGTGGGAAATGGAGCAGCCGGGACACAAATGTCCCCAAGAGCCAGGGCTTGGCTTCCATCCGGATCTCCTCCTGCCTGGGTGGCGGGGGCACCCAGGGACCTGCACTCCCGGGGTGCACTTGACCTGGTCAGTAGCCAAAGTGGCACTTCATCCAGGCACTCTGTCGGGTATAACGCATGCGCATCCTAAATGACCCTGTGACTTCGAAGCACCCCCACACCCGGCCCAGAACAACACAGCTGTACAGGGTTGGCACACGCCCACTGTCAGGATACACCATGACACCTCTGCCGGCCCCGCACACCTGCTTGGCACCTTGCTGGGCTGGCTCAGTGCCTCCACACACCTGCCCCCTGCTTGTGCCCCCTGGGACGACTTACAAGCCCTTTCCTGGTTGCCACCTGACACTCCACGGTGCGCCAGACCCACTCACCAGCTGCCCCCGCCCAGAGCGCATGGACTGCTGCCAAGTGTTATGCAACCTGCCCCCAGTGCCTGGGTGACCTTGAACCTCAGAGTACTGGCATGTGCAGGCATGCTCCTGGGTAAACAGGACACACACCCAGGGTCAGGGGCGGGGTTTTTTTCTAACATTTATTATTATTTTTTTTTTATTGGAAAGTCAGATATACAGAGAGGAGGAGAGACAGAGAGGAAGATCTTCCACCCACTGGTTCACTCTCCAAGGGGCCACAATGGCCAGAGCTGAGTCCATCCGAAGCCAGGAGCCAGGAGCCTCTTCCAGCCCAGCTCTGGCCGTTGTGGCCATCTGAGGGGGAGAGCCAGCAGATGAGAAATCTTTCTCTCTGGCTTTCAAACAAATAAAAAACATCTTTAAGAAAAAGAACGGGACAGCCCCTAGGCATATCAGGCTAAGCCTCTGTCTGCCAGCATTCCACGTGGGCACTAGCTCAAATTCCAACTGCTCCACTTCCCAATCCAGTTCCTGGGACAGCAGTGGAAAATGGCCCAAAGTTTTGGGCCCCGCACCATCTTGGGAAACCCAGCAGAGGCTCCTGGCTCCTGACTTTGGGCTGGTCCAGCTCAGGCTTTGCAGTCATTTGGGCAGTGAGTGAGCCAGTGGGTGGGAGATGGTTCTCTCTGCCTCTCCCGCTCTCTGTCCCTCTGCCTTTGAACCAAAGCAAAAAGAAGAAGAGGGGTTGGGGGAGGAGGGGAAGCTTACCACAAACCGCAGCCTGCCTCTGCACTCCCGTGAAACCGTGCATTTTGGAAACTTCTAGAAGCAGCTGGCCAAGCGTCACGAGGTGACAGCTGCGAGAGCCTACAGTTCCTCTCTGAGGGCGAGAGGAGTGACCTTCAGCGCTCCCGGGCAGACAGGCACGCCTGCCCTCAGCCACCACTGCGGGCTGCCTTGCGGGGGCGGACGGGGTTAACCAGCCAGCAGCTAAGTTGATGGAGCAGCCTGCTTGGAGCGTGCAGCTGGCCGCGGGGACTGCGTGGGGGAGGTGGTCCCCTCGCTGCGCTGCTGTGTCCCCAGCGGGACGTTAGGCTCCAGCTGCCACACCAGGGATAAACCCATTTAGCTCATTTAGCTCTGGTTCCTTGCAGTCCACAAGGTCTCAAGGTCCAGCTTTTTTTTTTTTTAAGAGTTATTTTTATTGCAAAGTCAGATATATATATTTAGAGAGAGGAGGAGAGACAGAGAGGAAGATCTTCCATCCAATGATTCACTCCCCAAGTGGCCCCAACAGCCAGAGCCAGGAGCCAGGAGCCTCTTCTGGGTCTCCCACGCGGGTGCAGGGTCCCAAGGCTTTGGGCCGTCCTCCACTGCTTTCCCAGACCACAGGCAGGGAGCTGGATGGGAAATGAAGTTGCCAGAATTAGAACCTGTGCCCATATATAATCTTGGTATGTTCAAGGTAAGGACGTTAGCTGCTAGGCCACGGCGCTAGGTCCAAGGTCCAGCTTTAAAACATGTCCCAAGTGAGCTATATCTGGGTGCGGACTAGGTTTGGTTAGGTTGTAGCATCCAACAAGAACTGTTCCTGCCAGGACAGGAGGTGGACTAAGTGGGGCTGGCCCATGGACCCACTGGTGTGCGCGAGAGCTGGCCTTGGGCGGGGTTCTGATGGAGGAGCCTGGGCAACTCCTCTGTCGGGACACAGTCCCTGCAGGTGAGCGCAAGAACCATGATAGGGAGCAGCCCAGACCAGGCCAGGGAACAGTACCCACTGACATATATTTGGTGCAGGTCGGGGCAGGCCAGGCTGGGTCAGTCCATATCATCAACTGGCGAATCCGGATGCCAGAATTGAGTGTGGGTCAGGCCGGGTCAGGGCGCAATACCAGCCATCCCACATGACGGCCGGAATTGGGGGCTGGCAGGGCTGGGCTAGCTGTAGCCCCCACCAGCGTGAGTTGGGATTGAGTGTGGGCCTGGCCAGGTTACAGCACCTACTGGTAAATGCTGGGGTGAGGGGGCTGTGCCAGACTGGGCTACACCTCCCAACCAGCACCTGTGAGACCTGGGTGGGGATGGTCCCAGTGAAGGGCCTGCAAAGGCCCCTCTACTGGGCCACCACTCCCCTTGGTGAGCATGAGAGCTGGCATGGGCACAGACCAGGCCGGACAGGGCCACATCTGCTGACCTGCATGTGAGCTGGAGCAGGGAAAAGCCAGGCTGGGCTGACTGTACCTTCTGGTACATTCCTAAGCCAGGGTGGGTGTGGATTGATTGGGGTTTGCCGCAGCATCAGCTGGCAAATGTTGGCACAGAGGAGAAATTCTGTCAGGTGCCGGCATGGCCTAGACAGATGGTGGCACCCTCCGGCACCAGTGTGGACTGGATAGTAGGGCCGGTTGGGACGAACTGGGCTTTAATACCCATCGACATGTACGAGAGTTCAGTGGGATGTGGGGCAGACAGGACTAGTCTGCTGTACATCTTGGCAAGTACGGGAGCCAGGGTCAGGGAGGGTTATTGTGGGTCGCTCCGACTAGGCTGCAGCTCCCACTGGTTTACATGAAGGCCGAGTACGTGGTGGGCAGGATCGGGCTGGATCCCAACAGCCATTAGTTTGCGTAAAACCCAGGGCTGGAGACAGAACTGACCCAGCAATTGCAACTAGCAGTGTGTGCATAGGCTGATTTGGGTGACGGACTGTGCCGGACCCTGTATTGGCAAACACACACAAGAATCAGGTCCTGGGTGACCTCAGATGAGTTTTCTTTGGCAATTCCCTACCAACTGAACCACTGGACTCAGAACCCTGACCTGGAGAGAATTGCAGGTTCCGTGGGCTGATCCTGGGTGTGGATGTGTCCGAGCTGGGCCTCCTCCGGGGCTCAGACGGAGCAGAGGACAGCACATTCAGGTGTCCATGGAGGATAGGGCAGACATCGGAGCCTCCAGAGGACGCCTGGCACCATGGCAGAGGACGGAGGACAGAACAAACTGATCAACTACCCCAGCCAAGCATTGGCAGTGAAGAGCTGGGCATACGGAGACACTAAGGTGGATCTCAGGAGAGATCTCATTGTGTTTGGAGGGGCGGGGTCGCCAACAATTCAGCACTGCTGACCTATCAAAACCTCTTGAGAAATTCATGGCGTTGTAAATTTCTATTTTTCTTCCTGTGGTTGATTTTGTATTGTGGCTTTTCATTTAGGGGGACGCATGGTGACTGTGACATGGAAACCATCATGTCCAGATGTGAGGAGGCCGTGCAGTGTGCAGCTTTACTTCCAGGTCAGAGATGGACCACTACTGAAACTAGTAGCTGCATCTGGACAGTGGGAGGCCGCCATCGTCCACGCCCGCAACGGTGAACATGTGAGTTTAGGAACAGCTATGGGATGGTAATAATATAGGGGAATTTGGTGGGGGGAGGGGGGAGAATTTGGGAAGGGGTCAGGGGAAATCCCAGGGCCTGTGGAACTGTATCATAAAATGATGGCAATAATTTTTAAAAAGATAAAATTAAAAAACAAGAAAATAAATAAAACAAAACACTCCCCAAGTGGGGCGAGCGTGTGGTGGCAGCCGGCAAAGGCACCAGCATCAGGTGAACTGGGTTCGAGTCCCAGCTGCCGACGCATGTGCAGCCTGGGAGGCAGTAGGCTCAAGGGTTGGGGTCCCTGCAGCCCCCATGGGAGACCGGATGGAGCTCCCAGTTCCAGGCTGCCTCATGTGAGAACCCAGCCTGTGGAGCTAAGTGGGGTCAGGAGCATGGTGGCCGCTCACAGGCTCAGCAGGAGTCAGGGCCCAGTGCGTGCCCAGAACCAGGCCGCGCCTCACCGTGACCAGCGATTCCAGGCACTCTGTCCCTTCCCACTGACTCAAGGGTTCCTGGTGCCGGGCCAGGGGGAGGGCCGGGGACTCTGAGTCAGAACTCGCATAAGAGCCCTCTGTGCCCATTCCCAGAGACACAACCTTGGAAAGGAGAAGTGGCACATTTAGGGTCACACGGGGGATGAGTGGCAGGGCCAGGGGGGACAATGACCCATGTCCTCCCTCCTCCACTCCCACCCCGCTGCATGGGTGGGTAAGGCTGGTGGGCTGTAGGAGGACATTGTGACCGTCGGTCAGCGACCATAGCCAGTGAGCACAGGATTACAGTTGACGGGACAATATTTGTATGATAAACAACTGAATGGATGTCTTGTGTGTGACTGATTGGATATCCTTTGCATGAGAACAACTGTATGGCTACCTTTTGTATACCTGCTGAGATATCATTTGTATAAGAACAGTTGAGTGGGAAGTAATATACAAGGCAAAAGGACTTCCAAACTAAGGCATAGAAACAGTTGATGGTTCTGTTGATGAACTAAGTATCTCTACCCTAATCCTGTATGACCCTCAGCATATAAAGTCTGTTGCCCCTAATAAATCTTGGCTACTGATCATCAGTCAGTAGTCCAAGCGTGTTATTGTCGGCTCCGTGCACCAAGTCCATCGCTGCAGGACAGCGACAAAATGCCTTTAAAAAAAGAAGCAAATTAATATTCAGAGCATCCATCAAACACCTGTGTAGGGCAGATCAGACATGATTTAAATTTTTTATTGGAAAGGCAGATATACAGAGAGGAGAGACAGAAAGATCTTGCATTTGCTGGTTCACTCTGTAAGTGGCCACAATTGTCAGAACTGAGCAGATCTGAAGCCAGGAGCCAGGAGCCTCTTCCGGGTCTCCCACGCGGGTGCAGGGTCCCAAGGCTTTGGGCCGTCCTCGACTGCTTTCTCTCCTCCCAGCACTGTCTTAACGGTCTAGACCACATGGTCACCACAGGAAATTCCTGATCATCTCCTGATCATCTCCTGATCATCGTGACAGACTGTCTCACTCGTGTTGTTGGGTTTCACAACAGAATGTGTCAAAACACGCCACTTGGGAGTTTAAACACAAGCAATTTCACGCCTGCCAGTGAGTGCTCCACAAAGCCGGGAGAGCTTCTGCCTGAATCCCGCTTATTCCAGCTGTGGGAACAGGTGTTGTCCGCAAGCTTTCCAAGGATCACGCTGCCCTCTGGCGGTCCCCTTGCAGATCCAGTCATTTCATAAAGTTTTCGTTACACAGTAACTGCCCCCAGTCCTTACAGGAAACAATCTTACCTTCTGTGACCACACATTTAACAATCCCTCCTTTTTACAAAGTAGTCACTTGCTACGAAACCGGCTACTTAAAAAAAAAAAACATTTATTTTGTTTGTATTGGAAAGTCAGATATATAGAGAGGAGGAGAGACAGAGAGGAAGATCTTCCATCCGCTGCTTCCCTCCCCAAGCGGCCTCCAGGGCCAGAGCTGAGCTGATCCGAAACCAGGAGCCAGGAGCTTCTTCTGGGTCTCCCCCCCAACAGGGGTGTAGGGTCCCAAGGCTGTGGGTGATGTAAAAGCTTCGAATTTCCTCTGGCGAGTAGAGCTGAGGGTCTCACGTGTGTCCCTCACCCTCATTCACCAAGAGGGGCATTTTCCATGCCTTAACCCTGGGGAGCCCCAGATGGAGGGTGCGTGTGCGTGCCTGCTCCAAGCAGCTGGGGCTGCAAGGGGAAGACCCCCGACACCATCCCAGCACGCTGGGCATCTTCCCAGGGCAGCTGCGGCCCGAAGGCCCAGCGCTCCCGGAGCGCAGGAACAGCCACCTGTCAGAAAAAAAAACCCAACAAATTCTAAAAGACAAGATGCTGCGCCACCTGCTAGGGGCCGCGCAGGCGCACTGCGAGCGGCGGGGGCGGGGCCGGCGGCTAGGGGCGGAAGCGGCGGGCCTGCAGAGAGCGGTTTCCGCTTCCGCGGGCAGGCGGAAGTCGGCGTCTCCTTGCTGCGCCAGGGCGGGAAGGGTGCAGTGGGCGCTGGAGCGGCGCTGAGCGGGACCCGGAGGCCGCGGACGGACCAGCCCGGCAACGGCCTCGAGGGCTCGGCGCCCGGCGACGCGGAGCCCCGGTGAGCCAGGTGAACGTCCTCTTGGGCTCCGCTCCTGCTGCACGCCATCGCCGCCTCCTCCTGCACCCACTCACCTCCTGTGTCCCGTCACCTCCTCCTCCTGTGTCCCGTCACCTCCTCCTCCTGTGTCCCGTCACCTCCTCCTGTGTCCCGTCACCTCCTCCTCCTGTGTCCCGTCACCTCCTCCTGTGTCCCGTCACCTCCTCCTGTGTCCCGTCACCTCCTCCTGTGTCCCGTCACCTCCTCCTCCTGTGTCCCGTCACCTCCTCCTGTGTCCCGTCACCTCCTCCTGTGTCCCGTCACCTCCTCCTCCTGTGTCCCGTCACCTCCTCCTGTGTCCCGTCACCTCCTCCTGTGTCCCGTCACCTCCTCCTCCTGTGTCCCGTCACCTCCTCCTGTGTCCCGTCACCTCCTCCTCCTGTGTCCCGTCACCTCCTCCTCCTGTGTCCCGTCACCTCCTCCTCCTGTGTCCCGTCACCTCCTCCTGTGTCCCGTCACCTCCTCCTCCTGTGTCCCGTCACCTCCTCCTGTGTCCTGTCACCTCCTCCTGTGTCCCGTCACCTCCTCCTCCTGTGTCCCGTCACCTCCTCCTGTGTCCTGTCACCTCCTCCTGTGTCCCGTCACCTCCTCCTCCTGTGTCCCGTCACCTCCTCCTGTGTCCCGTCACCTCCTCCTGTGTCCCGTCACCTCCTCCTCCTGTGTCCCGTCACCTCCTCCTGTGTCCCGTCACCTCCTCCTCCTGTGTCCCGTCACCTCCTCCTCCTGTGTCCCGTCACCTCCTCCTGTGTCCCGTCACCTCCTCCTCCTGTGTCCCGTCACCTCCTCCTCCTGTGTCCCATCACCTCCTCCTGTGTCCCGTCACCTCCTCCTCCTGTGTCCCGTCACCTCCTCCTGTGTCCCGTCACCTCCTCCTGTGTCCCGTCACCTCCTCCTGTGTCCCGTCACCTCCTCCTCCTGTGTCCCGTCACCTCCTCCTGTGTCCCGTCACCTCCTCCTCCTGTGTCCCGTCACCTCCTCCTGTGTCCCGTCACCTCCTCCTGTGTCCCGTCACCTCCTCCTGTGTCCCGTCACCTCCTCCTCCTGTGTCCCGTCACCTCCTCCTGTGTCCCGTCACCTCCTCCTGTGTCCCGTCACCTCCTCCTCCTGTGTCCCGTCACCTCCTCCTGTGTCCCGTCACCACCTCCTCCTGTGTCCCGTCACCTCCTCCTCCTGTGTCCCGTCACCTCCTCCTGTGTCCCGTCACCTCCTCCTGTGTCCCGTCACCTCCTCCTCCTGTGTCCCGTCACCTCCTCCTGTGTCCCGTCACCTCCTCCTGTGTCCCGTCACCTCCTCCTCCTGTGTCCCGTCACCTCCTCCTGTGTCCCGTCACCTCCTCCTCCTGTGTCCCGTCACCTCCTCCTGTGTCCCGTCACCTCCTCCTGTGTCCCGTCACCTCCTCCTCCTGTGTCCCGTCACCTCCTCCTCCTGTGTCCCGTCACCTCCTCTATCCTGTCACCTCCTCCTGCACCCTGGTGCTTCCTCCTGCTGCTGTGTCGGGGTGTCGGGGTGCAGGGCCGAGCTGGGACTGGCAGCAGAAAGGGGTGAAGGGTTAGGAGGGGCAGGGTCTCTCATCTCGTGCATACCCCACACCCCTGGGGTGTCAGTGGTATTTGGGGGGCCTCCACCTAAGCTTCCGGAGTCTTCAAGCAGCAAGTTGTGGCTGGCTTGTTGGCTGAGGACGCTTGCAAGCGCTGGGAATGGGGGGTTCAGCAGTGGGTCCAGCCTGAGCTGGCGTGGAGGGGTGGGTGGCCCCAACATTAACAACACACTGGCACAGACAGGCACTGGGATGCTGGGCGGGAGTCGGGGCTGCAGGCAGACCAAGCTGCATTGGAATTGCTGGAACCTTCTAAGGGCTGTGGCATGTGGAAGGTCTCAACTCCAGCACCTTCTACCACCCCCTCCCCTTCCAGGCACCCCTGGTCCCACCTCCCTGCAGCAAGAGCTGGCTTAAACGGGGAAAAAATTAATTTTTTTCCATTTCCTCTGCCTACCAGCTATTATTCCTGGTGTTTACTTGTTTCCTTTTTAAGATTCATATTTTTATTGAAAAGGCAGGTATACAGAGAGGAGGAGAGACAAAGATCTTCCATCTGCTGGCTCACTCTCCAAGTGGCTGCAGTGGCTGGAGCTGAGCCGATCCGTAGCCAGGAGCCAGGAGCCTCTCCCGGGTCTCCCACGCGAGTGCAGGGTCCCAGGGCTTTGGGCCGTCCTCCACTGCTTTCCCAGGCCACAGGCAGGGAGCTGGATGGGAAGCGGGGCCGCCAGGGCTGGAAGTGGCTGCTGGCGTTCACAGGCAGTGGCATTGCCCTGTGGTGCCTCCGCACAGGCCCTGGAATCACACTTTCCTTTAGTCCGGGCATGGCCAAGTTCTTGGCTGTTGGATGGAGCACTGAGGGAGTCAGGGCGGAGTTTGTGCTTGGAGGGGGCGGAGTGGCAGGTGCCCCAGCAAGCAGCTGGGAGGAGGGGCGGGCTGTGACGTAGGGCGGGCTGTGACGTAGGGCGGGCTCAGAAAACCATCAGTGCCGCTATTTTACCCTGGGAAGATGGATCTCTGTGCACAGAGGTGGCAAAGACTTGGAGAGGTAGGGTCAGGTGTGAGGTGCGCTGGGGCCTGGGTGCGTGACCTTGGGTGCAGGTGGGTGGGGGGTGCGCAGGGTCGCACCCTGAGACTGGCACGGAGCGATAGAGAGGGCAGGGCTCCCCTCCCCCCGCACGGCGTCCCTGTGGTTGGTAGGGAGGTTAGCGGGCAGATGGGGGGCCGTCGTGGGGCAGGGAGGGGGCATCGAGGCGGGCCCAGCGGAGCCCCTGTTTCTTAGGATGCGGGGGACTGTCCGTCTCCTTGGGGACGGAGAGGTCTTCAGAGGCTCCTCTCTCAGTCATCAGGAAACCTTCCGAGACAGCCGAGAGACGTGCACACAGTTCCCAGTGCCGACGTAGCATGGCCCAGGCTGGGGAGGGGGCGGCAGGACACAGGGTCGCAGGGTGGGACCTGCCCTCTCTCCTCCCCCCTCCTCCCCTGGCACTTACGTCCAAGGCCCAAGATGTGGAGAGGGGTCAGCGCCCAGGCGCATTGTGGCAGGAAGCTAAAACCTGCACCCCGGAAGCAGTGCCAGGGCACAGGTGGTGGCTTAGTGCACCACGCCACAATGACATTCAGCTGTATTTTATCGGCAGTGAGCCTTGGGGGTGGGGAGCCGAGGCGGCAGCTTGTGGGCGGAAGTCAGCCAGTCTCGGGGTCCCACAGGTCGGAACCCCCAGGGCCCAGCGGATCTGGCTTGGCCTAGGACTTGCCCCTGCCACCCCCACCCACTCCTGGAGCTGGCCAGAGCGCCCCCTCACTTCCACCCTCCCTCCGCCACCCCCACAGCCCAGGCCACCCTGCGAACAGCATGGGACGCCGCAAATCCAAACGGAAGCCGCCCCCCAAGAAGAAGATGACGGGGACCCTGGAGACCCAGTTCACCTGCCCTTTCTGTAACCACGAGAAGTCCTGTGACGTCAAAATGTGAGTGGGTAGAGCGGGCGGGGGCCGCTGGGCACCCGTCTCCTCTCTGCTCCCCACCTCCCCGTGGGTGTGGGTGTGTGGGGGAGGGGGTCCATGCCCTCACCCGTGCCCCCTGCTGCCAGGGACCGCGCCCGCAACACTGGAGTCATCTCTTGTACCGTGTGCCTGGAGGAATTCCAGACGCCCATCACCTGTATCCTTGGCAAGGGGCCTGGGGTGGGGAGGAGTGGGCAGGAGGGTCTGGCTGGGGTCAGCAGCGCAGGCTGCCCCTTGTGAGCCGGTCACTGCCCTTAACCCTGCCCTGGTTTCAGACCTGTCGGAACCCGTGGACGTGTACAGCGATTGGATAGACGCCTGCGAGGCAGCCAATCAGTGACGGCGCAGGGCGGGCCTTTTCGCAGGCTCAGAGACAGTGCCAGGGCTCTGCCCGCCTGCACGGCCCTGCTCTGCGTGCGTGTGTGAGCATGCGCCCGGGCGTGGGTGGCCACAGCAGGTGCGGCGGAGGGCTTGCTGGGCCTGAAGGACCTCGACCGGCCTAACGCTTTGAGCCACCGCCTCTGGCTCCGCGGCGGGCGAGCCCGCAGACCCCTCTGGAGGGGGTGTGGTGACCTCCACCACCAGAGCCTCAGTAGCACCCAGCACCCTGCTTTCCTCGTCTCTCCATCCCAGTGGGTGCTGGAGGCCCATTCAAAGCCTCGAGCCGTCCTCCTGGGGGCCTTGGCTGACCCCTCCCTCCTGGCCACCCCGAGAGTCAGGTTCCCATTCCGTAACTTATATGGAGGACACACAGGTGCCGGCATGGGATCAGCGGCCAGCACAAACCCTCCATTAAAAAGAAAAAATAATAAAAATTTTTAGAAAAGCCCCACAGATCCCTGGCCAGCCGTGACTCTGCGACCCGAGAGGAGGGAGGGGCGTGAAGTGAGGGCTTGGGGTGCTTGAAGCGGCTTCCAGGATCTTGTTTGCTCATTAAGCTGGGAGCAGGCGGGACCACATCCCCTGGTCAGCTGTCCACAGAGTTGGTCAGGGAGGGCTTCCTGGAGGAGGGGGTGACCACGCCAAAGCAGACACCCCTCTCCCAGTACCTGCTGAGCTCAGGCAGGTGCCACAGCCAGCATGGCTGTCTTGGGCGCATAGGAGCAGGTGCGAGCCAGGAGGGCACAGGGAGAAGTCTTGGTGTACCCCAGGCTGCTTCCAGCCCCCCGAGGAGGGGGCTGCTTCTCCCCATGGGATTGGAGGGGGTCTCGTGTGTCCCAGGAATCTGGGCAAGTTTCAGGCGGATGGATCTTCCGTGCCACGCCATGCCCCCCTGCCCTGGCAGAGCGTTGAGCTGTGGTCACCAGGGTGGGCTGCCAGATCCTCTCTGCGACCTGCCCCACACACCCCTTCCCTGGTGCCTCTACCTACCATCCTGGACCCCTGGGGGAGGGCAGGGGGCTCAGGGGGGCTTGGCTCAGCTGCCCAGCCACCATCGCCACGTGCCGGCCCGGCCGAGTGCTAATATGGTGCCGTCCTCCCAGGGGCAGGGCCCCGAGCCAGACACGCGTCTTCAGCATAACTTCCCCCAGAAGGCCCGGCGGGGAGCAGGGCCAAACGCGCCTGGAATCCGAGGCAGGGAGGCCCCCCCACACCCGGGTGGGGTGAGAAGGGGGGCTGGCTTCGCAGGTCTCCCCCTGGCTTCTGCACAGCCTCCTTGGAACCCCAAAACTGGCCTGGTGGCACTTGCTGGGGTTTAGCGTGGGGGCCCCTGCCATGACTGCCTCCTCCTCTCTTCGCAGCCCCGCAACCTGGGGCCAAAGGGCTCCTGTCCTGGCCCCGGGCTGTGTGCCCGCAGAGTGGGCAGGGAGGGACCTGGGCGTTCTCAGGACATCCTGGCTGGCGTTTCCCTTGAGACAGGTTGAGCAGCATGGCAGTTCACATCCCTTCCCCCTGCTGCCAGGCCAGCAGGCCCCTGCCTTGGCATTGCCTACCCCCAAGCCCCCGGGCGGCGGCTGGGGGTGTGTGTGTGGCGTTGTGTACCTGGATGAGGGGGTGTCTCGGCGTGTGGACATGCCGTGTGTGTGTGTGTGTGTGTGTGTGCCACAGGCTCCCCCACGCCCCAGAGACAGAGCCCCCCGAGGCTAGGGGTGTGTGTGTGAGTCCCACAGGCTCCCCCACACCCCAGGGACAGAGTCCCCTGAGGCTAGGGGTGTGTGTGTGAGTCCCACAGGCTCCCCCGCACCCCAGGGACAGAGCCCCCTGAGGCTAGGGGTGTGTGTGTGAGTCCCACAGGCTCCCCCGCACCCCAGGGACAGAGCCCCCCGAGGCTAGGGGTGTGTGTGAGTCCCACAGGCTCCCCCGCACCCCAGGGACAGAGCCCCCTGAGGCTAGGGGTGTGTGTGTGAGTCCCACAGGCTCCCCCACACCCGCGCACCCCAAGGACAGAGTCCCCCAGGCTTGGGCGACTTTTACACACATTTATTCGTTGTGCTCCAGTGAAATTAAAAAACAGGTGTTCGCGTCACAAACGCCGCTGTCGCCGTCCCATCCGTGTCGATCCGAGCCTCACCGCGTGTGTCCGCTGCGTCAGCATGGGCCGGGCAGGGGAGTTGGGGTGTCCCTCCCCTCCCGCCCCCACTCCACCCGGGGGCAGGCGCAAGAGGGGTTTTCAGCTTCTGGTCCTGGTGGCACCCCTTTGGGAGGGAGTTGAGGGAGGCGGGCGGGGAGGCGGGCATGGCCAGCTTCGGGCCAAGCTTGGCAGCCTCTCCCACCCTCCCCTCCCCTTCCCGGACTGGTCATCTTTCTCCCCCACCCCCACCCCGCAGCCTGCTTCTCTTCAAACTCAACCCTGTAGGCTGGCGCCAAGGCAGGGGTGGGAGGGAGGGGGTGAGTGGGTCAGGACTCATGCAGGGCGAGGGGCTGGCAGGGCCGCGGGCAGCAGGCGGCCTGGGGAAGAGGTAGGGCTGCAGGGGGCGCCCCTAGGCCGAGTTGTAGTAATTGTGCGGGTGGTGGTTGTGGGCGGGCTCCAGCTCTGGGTACTCGGGCGTGAGGCAGTACTTGGGGTCGTAGACCTGGCGAGGCAGCCCGTAGACCGTCATGCCACGCTGCGACGCGCCCTTGTTGCTGCCCATCTGCAGACTCACGTTGAGGGTGTCACAGTGCTCCATGCCCAGCGACGGCTCGAAGATCTGCCGCTTGGTGCCGGGGGCGGTCATGCCGGCCTGCCGGAGGACAGAGCGGCTGGGCTCGGCCACGCAGCAGGTGGGGGGGGGCAGAGGGAGGGCAGCAGGAATTGTGGGTCCCCGCCAGCGAGGACACATGCCCTCACCCACCTGGCTGGCTCCCTTGTTTGTACCCATCTGCAGGCTGATGGTGGCCTGGTCCAGGGGCTGGTCTGTGCCCAGTTTGGGGTCGTAGAGATGGCGCCGGGTGCCGTAGGCCGTCATACCCTGCTGGCTGGCAAACTTGTTGGTGCCCATCTAGGAAGCCAGGAAGTGAGGCCATGACCGTGGGGTCACGGGACACACCTGAGCTGGGCATCCCGCCGCCTGTATGCTAATTTTGTTAAACAAGCAGAGGAAGAAGTCTCCCCTCTGCTAGCACGGCTCCCTGTCCCCCCCACGCCTCTCATCGTCCCCCACTCCTCCCGGCCCCAGTGCCTGCAGCAGAGGCCGGCGTTGTGGGGCAGCATGCTAAGCTGCCACCTGTCGCAAATCCCAGCTGCCCCTCTTCTGATCCACCTCCCTGCTCGTGCGCCCGGGAGGCAAACAGGAGGAAACTGACCCAAGCTCTCGGCCCCTGCCACCCCCGTGGGAGACCCGGGTGAAGTTCCAGGCTCCTGGCCTCAGGCTGGGTGGCCATTTTAGGGGAGTCAGCCAGCTCGTGTGAGAGCCCTTTCACAGGACCGCTTCCTCCCTCTCTGTCCCCCGTCTACCCCGGGTACAGGGTCTCCAGCGCCTCAGCTTTCTGCTGCCTGCCAAGCTTTCCGTGAACAGGAAGCTGGGATCAGGAGAAGGCAGGGGCCTCGAACCCAGGCCCTCCAGGGTGGGAGATGGCATCTCCCAAGAGGCGTCTCGGCGGCTTCAAGTCACATATCCTGACACCGCCCTCCCAGGACGGCCTCCTGGCCTCGCTCGCCCAGGCAGCAGGAGCCGGGCGGCTGTACCTGCAGCCCGATGATATTCCGTCCCTCCCGCAGCTTCTCCGGTTCAAACTTGCGCTCCTGCTTCTCGGCGTATTTGACCCCCACGTTCACATTGTTGCCTTTGGTCTTGGCCTGGGGCAGGTGTGTGCGGAGATGGTGAGGACAGGCAGCAGAGAGGAACCCTTGGCCCTGGCCCCGGTCACCCCGCGTCCCCGCCCCAAGGGACGCTCACCATGCTGGCCAGCGCCAGGAGGGTGGATTGCACCTGCGTGTGGTTGGTGTTCTCGAACAAGTCGTTGGCCTCAAAGATGTCGTGGGGCTTCACCCCGTACTTGGTGACGGCCTTGATGAAGTTGCCAATGTTCTCCAGCTGCGGGGGGCAGAGCAGGGTGGTCAGCGGGGCGCCGGGGGCGGGAGGGGGCAGGGGATGGCAGGAACTCACCTGGTGCCAGTTCTGCGAAGACTCATTGACCTTCTTCACAGAGCCCGGCTGGAGCTTGTTAATGAACCTGAGGGGAGGGAGGGAGAGGCGGTGGGCCACCCCAGCGCACCCAGCCATGGCAGGAAGGGGGCACGGTGGCTCAGTGGCCGAGTGCCAGCCTTGCAAGCACCAGGATTCCACGGGGCTCTGGTTTGCATCCCAGCTGCTCCCCGCCTGTGGAGGACAGCCCAAAGCCTTGGGACCCTGCACCTGCGTGGGAGACCCAGAGGAGGCTCCTGGCTCCTGGCTTTGGATCAGCTCAGCTCCGGCCATTGTGGCCACTTGGAGAGTGAACCAGCAGATGGAAGATCTTGCTCTCTCTGCTTCTCTCTGTGTATCTGACTTTCTAAGAAGAATAATCTTTTTAAACGAGATTGCGGTCAAAGAAAAAAAGATTGAGATCCTGTGAGTGTCCTTAACTAACTGTGTCGTGTTTCTTGAGGGCACAGCAGGGCAGCCCCCCAGGCCCTCTGGTGTGCCACTGCTGTGTTCCCGCGTGCCCGGACACCTCCCTGCACAGTCCTCCACAGGGTCTCAGGTTGGGGTGGCCGGGGCAGGCATTTGGTACCTCTGTGGGGCAGCCACACCCTGTGCCACAGTGTCTCCGTGGTGCCGTGTGTGTCCCGGCTCGGAGACACAGCGGACGGGCCGGCTTGCCTGCACCCCCAATGTGAATTGTGGGTTCTGCGTTCTTCCGCCTGGCCCCCACTCCTGGCCATTGTGGGCGGCTGGGGGAGTGAGGCAGCGGCTGGGGAGATCTCTCATTCTCTCAAATGCAGGCAGACCCCCGTGTGGACCCCCCCAGGCTCTCCCGCTCCTCCCTCCATGCTCAGGGCAGCTGTCCGGCACAGGATGCCCCTGGCCCGACGTCTCCCCGTCCCTGAGCCCAGCTGCCTACCCTGCAGGAGCCTCTGTCAGACAGGGAGGCCAGGCGCTGAGCCCCTGGTCCCTGCTCAGGCCAAACCGGGCGCTGTACTTCTCCTGGGCCTGGCTTCTTCTATCTTCCTGGGTGCCCACCACGCAGGCCCTGGGGCAGCCCAGGCAGTTCCTGGCACCTCTCCCTCCCTCCCCAGCCCCCTTCCCCACTTGAGTGCCCAGTGACGGATTGACCGATGTGACGAATCTGTCCTCTCCCACCAGGGCGGGAGCTCCCAGCGGAGCAGGCACACAAGGGCTGTATCATTCTACATCCTGGGGCTGACACACCAGTGTGTCCTCCTCATTGTCCTCCCCGTGAGCAGGATGAACCAAAATAACCACCACCTGCCCTCCACGGGCTTTCTGAGGGCGCGTTCCAGCCCTCACGGTCACCCCCGCCCTGGCCTGGCTCCGGGGCCCTGCCCAGCAGGAACCCAGAGAGCCTGTCCAGCACCTACACCTCCTTTTTTAACTGCTAACCAGGTCCCGAAGCCACGTCTGTGGTTGTCGCCAGGCCAGGGAAGAGGTGTCCGGGCCTTAGCTGGTAATTCCGGGGGGCCCTGAAAGATGGGCCCCCTGCAGGTTATAAGTCTGGACCTGTGCTGGGGGGCGGGGTCTGCAGCACAATGGGTCCACTGGCTGACCCTCCCCCTTCAAGCGCCAGCATCCTACAGGAGCACTGGTTCAAGTCCCGGCTGCCCCACTTCCCACCCGGCTCCCTGCCTGTGGCCTGGGAAAGCAGTGGAGGACGGCCCAAAGCCTTGGGACCCTGCACCTGTGTGGGAGACCCGGGAGAGGCTCCTGGCTTTGGATTGGCTCAGTCCTGGCTGTTGTGGTCCCTAGGGGAGTGAACCAGTGGATGGAAGATGTTTCTGTCTAAGCCTGGAAGGCGTTCTGGGCAGCGTGTGTTTTAGCTGGAGGATGGCCTCAGTCTGCCTTGCCTGTCAAGTGGGCATAATGATTATGTGTTCCCGCCTTCTCTTCCAAAACTGCGCAGGCAGGTGTCAGCCCGACACGACTGTGGCTCTGTGTCATCTGCGTGCACGTGCGTACGCAGACGCGGAGGTAAAGCTGGGTGCCGTGGCGGGGGGCGCGCGCCGCAAGGCGGGGTCCCCCTACTCACTCGCACAAGATGATGCCGTCCTTGAGGCCGTCCATGAAGTTGTTCCCGATGCGGCGCCCCGTCACGCCCTCAATCCACTCTCTCAGCTCCTGCTCTCGTCGGTGGTCGTACTTCTGGGCCAGCTGTCGGGGACGGGGGCGGGGGGCCCGCCATGTCAGGCAGTGCGCCCTGGTGGCTCCTCTGGCCGTCCATTTAGAGCCTCCCTCGCAGGCCCCGCCGCTTTCCTTGCCCAACTAAGGCCTTGCTGCCCCTGGCACCTCCGCCCGTGGAGGGAGGGGGGCCGGGTGGGCTGGGGTGACACCTGCCCGGGGGGCCATTCCCGACATTCTGAGGTTTGGCACGGGGCGGGGGTGGGGTGGGGAGGAGAGAAGGAGGAAGGGGGGTGGTGGGAGGGGAGGTTGAATTCTCAGAACTGGGAGCGGGTGGCGCCTGGCCTCCTGGTCCCCCCTGCAGGCCAAACTTGGGGCTTCGCTTCTCCTGGCCCTGCCTTCTTCCGCTCCCCACTGCTGATGTGCAGGGGGAGGGAAAGGGGGCGGGAGAAGCCGAGGGAGTGGTCTTCACATTGCCTAGGAGGAGACTGGTCTGGGTTAGGTGTGCGATGCCTGGTGGTGGAGGGGGCAGGCACCCTTTGGCCTTTGACTCCTGACCCCATGGACATCGGTTCCCTCCCTCTGCTGTCTGTCTGTCCTTCCTGGTTCCCATGACCACAGATTGCTAGGTGTCCCCCAGGGGTGCGGACCTAAGCTTCTCCAAGGTGGCTCTGTCCCACTCTGCTCCGAGGGTGGTGATGGTGGGGGGCAGGTCTGACCGCCTGCCCGTGTCTCTCCATCCCTGTCCGTCTATGGGATCCTGTGTCCCAGTTTGCTCCCCGCCCACCCCTGCCTGCCTGAACCCTCTGTCTGGCCCCAGCCCCCAGTCCCTGCATGGGGGAGGGGAACCCAGCTGTCCATTCTCCTGTGGCCACAAGCAGGGAGGGAATGGCCCCCCCATACCTGGCCCTGGCCCTGCCGCCCCCCTCCCCACCAGTCCAGCTTTATAAAGCAAACCGGCCCTTATATAGCCTGGCCCGGGCTCCCCCGAAGCCGCCTTATATGGCGTGGCGGCGGCAGCAGGAGCAGCAGCGGCAGCTCCACTGGCCGCCACTCCCGGGGCCAGTGCTGGGGCGGGGAAGGGGGTGACGTTGGGATCTGCCTCTCCAGAGCCTCCACCCCCTCCCCCAGCCCCCGCGATTCACCCCCACCCTCCTTCCGCCAGCAGCACCCAGGTACCAATCCCAGGTCCCCCAGCATGCTGGCGAGAAACTACCCTAAACCTCGATGTATCTTTCTGTAAAATGGAGCTGGGGCTCTGTCCTTGCTGGCCTCGCGGCAGCGAGGTTGGGGAGCAAGCAGGTGGTTGCGGAGAGGGATTCCAGTGTAGTGGGGAATAGCCAGGCCTCCCTGCTGGAGAGGCTGACCCCCCACTCTGGGGGGGTGTCCTGGGGCTCCCCTGTTTTTGCCTTTCTTTGGATACTAATCTCCTTGACTCCTCCACTCTCCCCCCTCCCGATCCCCCAACCTTGGGGCCCTCTGTGCCCCCTCCCCTCAGGGTGACCTCCCAGTATGCCCTCGGCTTCACACACCGGAGCCCCAGCTCCTCCTAGCTTTGTTAAGTCAACGGGTTTGGGGAAAGGTTGCCCTGCTCCCAGCAGGGACATACAGGATTCAACACCGGTGTGGGGTGGAGAGGTGGGGATGGTGTTCAAACTGAACCACCGGCTGCCTCTGTATAGGGCTGTCTCGCAGGCCCCCACCTTCTCTTCCCCACATCGTAGGACACAGACTCTGTGTGGGTGCTCCAGAGGAGCACCCCAACCCCAATCCTCTGCCCCTTCACCTCTCAGATCGCAAGTGGCTCCGGATGGGACAGGCAGAGGCGTGTCCCAGAGCTCCAGAAGCCGGGGAGACACCACGTGGGCCATGCCCAGGACGCTGCCCCCAGCCCTACCTTGTTCTTGACCTCGGCTGAGAGCCCATAGGCGGGTCCCCGGTTGAAGTGATTGGAGGACATGCCGGCGGGCGGGCGGGCACGGCAGGGGTGCGGAGTTCACACAGTGGCGGCAGAGGCTCCTTCTGCAGGCTCTTCCCCTCCTGGCAGGTTTTTGAAGCTCCGGAGGCGGCCCGGGTCTCTCCCAAGGCCGTCCCATTGGCCGCGGGGGCTGCCAAGGGGGCGGGGCAGGGTGCCCCCACCACCTCGTGATGTCAAGGGCTTGGTATTGGGAACCCAGTATGTCATTGTTTCCATTTCGGAGGGGCAGCCTGTGTTAGCCGGGATGAGGTGGGGAGGGGTGTTTGAAGGGGAGGTGCAGGCTGAACTTCTTCACAGCCAGGACCCCCCTCTCACTGGCCCCGGTACGTGTATGGGGGGCGTGGGACCTCCAAGTCTGTGTCTGGGGTCCCCTAGGAGCCTTGAGGCCACACTGTTGCGCGACCCATGCCAATTTAGCAAGCAGCGGCGAGGGCTGCATTTCAGAACCGGACCGGCTCCCCTTGGGCAAGCGCTCTTGGCTGTGACATGGGCTGGTGGAGCTGGGTATCATGCAGAAAGGGAATTGGGGTGCCTCGTGTGCGCCCACGCCTGCAGCACGTTCGGTCGCTGCCAGTTCCTCAGAGCTGAACTCTTGTTTCTAATCATCCGCACTCGCCCCAGCAGGCTCTGGGCCAGGAGTGTCCCCTTGAGTGGCCCTGACGCAGCCAGGTTGTTCCCAAACAGCCGTGCCTGGCCAGATGGCAGCGTGGGCCACAAAGGCAGATGTCACGGTGTGAGGTCACGCCAGTGACCCCGGTTGATGGACCAGGTGAGGTCACGCATCCAGATAACTGACGCTCACGCCATCGGCTGGCTTCACGCTAAGTGCATGGCTGTGATATACCAAGATGACAACGGCCCTTATTAGCCGATCTGCTCTTAAATATGGTACTGACTGGGCCTGGTGTGGTAGCCTAGTGGCTAAAGTCCTTACCTTGTATGAGCTGGCATCCTATATGGGCCCCGGTTCTAATCCTAATGGCCCTGTTTCCCATCCAGCTCCCTGCCTGTGGCCTGGGAAAGCAGTGGAGGACGGCCCAAAGCCTTGGGACCCTGCACCCGTGTGGGAGACGCGGAAGAGGCTCCTGGCTCCTGGCTTCAGATCGGCTCAGCTCCAGCCACTGTGGCCACTTGGGGAGTGAGTCAGTGGATGGAAGATCTTTCTCTCTGACTCTCCTCCTTAGACATCTGCCTTTCTAATGAAGATAATTTTTAAAATATTTATTTATTTTTATTACAAAGCCAGATATACAGAGAGGATAGTGGTTGAAGTCCTCGCCTTGCACGCACGGGGATCCCATATGGGCACCAGTTCTAACCCTGGAGGCTGTGCTTCCCATCCAGCTCCACGTTTGAGAAGCCCTAGGCAGGGCCAGTGTGCTCAGGATGGTGGCTCATAAAGGCGCTCCGGCATGCTCAGCGCCCTGAGTGTTAACTAACGCTTCCCAACAGCCCCCAGGAGGCCTGGAGTTCCCAACGTGAACCCCAAAGCGGTGAAAATGGAGTGTGCAGGCAGCTTGCACGCCAAGGTGGCGGAGTCGGGCTTCGAACCTCTCACAGACGCGCGGATCGAGATGGGTCAGGGGTCTTCCTTGCCGCAGTGGGCGGGGCCCGGTGAGCCAGGGCGTGGCTGGGCCGCAGTGGGCGGCGCTCAGTGGAGGTGGGCGGGGCTCACGCGGCGGACAGGGGAGTGGCTGCCGGCTGTGGGCGGGGCCCGCCTGGCCAGGGGCGGGGCTTGGCGGCTCGGGGCGGCGGTGACGTCAGCGCTGACTCACCGGGCCCCCGCGGGCCAGGCCGGCCAGCCGCTTGGCCATTTATAGCCTGGGCGCCTACTCTGAAGTCACGGCCAAGGCACGACGGGGGCGGGCTGCGGAGCTCTGGGCGCGTGCCCGGACGGGGCAGCCCGGCGTCCCCGCGTCGGGGGGCTCCTGGGGGCACCCATGCCAGGATGCTGAGTGCACCGCTCGCCGGGGACCCCCTGCCTGAATCCTGATGTTGGAGGTCCTGCAGAGATCCGCGCACCCCGACCTGCGCCCCTGTGACCCCTCACCCTGCGGTCCTCAAAGCCTCGTGCTGGTTTCACTTGGCATCAGCCATGTCAGTTTCGGGGTGAAAAACCTCCAGGCTTTTTTTTTCCTTCAAAGTATTTATTTATTTTTGTTTGTTTTAAAGATTTATTTATTTTATTACAAAGTCAGATATACAGAGAGGAGGCGAGATAGAGAGGAAGATCTTCTACACGATGATTCACTCCCCAAGTGACCACAATGGCTGGAGCTGAGCTGATCTGACGCCGGGAACCTGGAACCTCTTCAGGGTCTCCCACACGGGTGCAGGGTCCCAAGGCTCTGGGCCGTCCTCCACTGCTTTCCCAGGCCACAGGCAGGGAGCTGGATGGGAAGTGGAGCTGCCGGGATTAGAACTAGCACCCCTATGGGATCCCCGCGCATTCAAGTCAAGGACTTTAAGCACTAGGCCACGCTGCCGGGCCCCAGTTAATTCTTTTATTGAAATACAGAGAAGGAGAGACAGAATTTTCCATCTGCTGGTTCATTCCCCAGATGGCCGCCAGGGCTGAGCTGCTCCGAGTCCAGAAGCCCGGAGTTTCTTCCGGGTCTCCCGTGTGGGTGCAGGGTCTCAAATCCTTGGGTGATCCTCTGCTACTGCCCCAAGCACTCTGCAAGGAACTGGAGCAGCCGGGGCTCGATCTGGTGTTCACAAGGGATGTTTAGCCAGCTGTGGCACAGTGCCCTTCCACCTCCGCTTTATGTTAAAAGGTTGATTGACGGGCCTGACTTGGTAGCCTTGTGGCTGAGGTCCTTGCCTTGCATGTGCCTGGATCCCATGTCCCCGCTGCCCCACTTCCCATCCAACTTCCTGCCTGTGGCCTGGGAAAGCAGTGGAGGACGGCCCAAAGCCTTGGGACCCTGCACCCACACACGAAGAGGCTCCTGGCTCCTGGCTTCGGATCGGCTCAGCACTGGGCGATGCGGCCACCTGGGGAGTGAACCATCAGGTGGAAGATCTTCTCTGTCTCTCCTCTCTGTAAACCTGCCTTTCCAAGAAAAATAGTTTTAGTTGATTTACTTATTTTCAGAATAGAAGGACATATAGAAAGGAAGAAGGGGCTGAGGTGTTTGGGCCTCCCCCACATGGTCCGCCGTCCCGGGAAACTGGGTCACAGAAGAGAGGAGCTGGGACGGGCTGGCAGACGCTTCACAGGAGTTCCCGGTAGCAGCCCCAGCCGTGGCACGTCATCCTCTGTGCTCCCTGAGGGATGAGCTGGGCTCAGGGCTGGCGGCCTCTGGGAACAATCACAGCCTTTGCCCAGAGCCGCTGAGCTGATGTTCCCAAAATGGGATCCGTCTCATTAAGCGTGCGCGCCGCTGGCATTCCAGGAAAGGAATATACTAACACCCCCAACCAGCAGGTGCGCCTGGCAGCATCCTCCCCTGGCATGCCTAGGACGTCATGATGACTCAGCCACGCAACAGGAACGGGGGAGACATCAAGGTCCCCTCCGGTCCAGCGGGCGTGTGCTGGACGCACCCGGCAGAGGGCGGGAGTGAGTGCATGCCTGCCCGTCCCCGCCCGGGATGCAGGAGCGCGAGGCCTCCTGGACCAGCAGCTGATTGGCTGATGCTGCTCTGAGCTTGGCTAGTCTCAGAAGCTCAGAACTCCTCCATGCATCCTGCTGGCGTGTGGCTTACAGACTGAAGAAATGGGGCAGCCAGGGGCCATGACTCCAGCTGGCTCAATCCTCCACCTCCAAGTGCCCGGATCCCATAAGGGACGCCGGTTCGTGTTCTGGCTGCTCCACTTCCCATCCAGCTCGCTGCTTGTGGCCTGGGAAAAGGCAGCAGCAGGTGGCTGAAAGCCTTGGGAACCTGTCACCTACGTGGGAAACGAGGATGAAGCTGCTGGCTTCAGCGTGACCTGGAACCGGACACGGCAGCCCTTTGAGGAGGGACCAGCAGGTGGAAGATTGTTTTTGAGATACTGAGTGCTTGAGCCCATGCCATCATGTAGGAAACCCCGGTGGAGTTGGTAGCTTTGGTCTAGCCCAGGCCCAGGTATTGGGAACATTTGGGGAAGATAACTATTTTTTTTTCCCTTTCTAAGATCTTCTATCTGTGGATTCATTTCCTGAATTACTGCAATGGCCAGAGCTGATCCGATCAGAAGCCAGGAGCTTCCTCCAGGCCTCCCGCGTGGGTGCAGGGGCACTGGCTCTGAGTCACCTCTGCTGGCTTTCCCAGGACATCAGCAGGGAGTTGGATCAGAAGTGGAGCAGCTGGGACACGAATGGGCAGCCCTGTGGAATGCCAGCACTTGCATGGGCAGTACCAGGAAGCCCCTGATTGCCACCCGGCTGTCAGCAGAGGGAAGGTGGTACTGACGCTGGGGAGGAACAGCCAACTTGGGGTCTGGAGACAGAGGGCCAAAGGCAGTGTCACGGGCCTTAGTTCAGAACCCCCAGATGGGAGGTCAGCAGGATGGTTCAGTTGGCTGATACTGGACATGCTGGTTTGTATCCTGGGTCCCACATGGGTGCCGGGATCCCATGTCCCTGCTGCCCCACTTCCCATCCAGCTCCCTGCCTGTGGCCTGGGAAAGCAGTGGAGGACGGCCCAAAGCCTTGGGACCCTGCACCTGCGTGGGAGACCCGAAGAGGCTCCCGGCTCCTGGCTTTGGATCGGCACAGCTCTGGGCAATGCGGCCACTTGGGGAGTGAATCAATAGATCTTTCTATCTCTCCTCCTCTCTGTATATCTGACTTTCCAATAAAAATAAATACATTTTAAAAGTCGTGTTCTTCCTGCTTTTTCTATAATGCACCTGAGCATTGCAGGTGAGGAAAGCAGGGCCCCTGAATGGCGTCGCAGGTTTCCCAGCCCCAGGGTCCCGGGCCACAGACGGCCTCACCCTACAGGGCCTGCCGCCTTCCCTCCCCGGCCACCCTACACGGCCTGCCCACCTCGCCCCGGCCACCCTACACGGCCCGTCGGCCTCCCCTCCCCGGCCACCCTACAATTCCCAAGTCCCCGGGTCGCGGCTTCACCCCTCAGGGGGCGTGGTCGACGCGCTGCAGGGGCGGGGCCCAGCGGGACCCGTCTTCTCTATTGGCTGCGTCTACACGGCCGGGGCGGGACCTAGAGAAACCCGCTTCCTGGATTGGCTGTCTTTCTCCAGGCCCGCCTGTGCCCCCGGAAGCGGCGCGGGCCGACATGGCGGCGCCCAGTGGCGACATGGAGCCGGCCTGGGCTGTGTCCGGCCGCGGGAAGCAGGTAGGTGGAGGGTGGGCGCTGGAGGGGGCGCCCTGAGCTTTGCTTGGGGGAGCTGTCCAGGATGTTCGCTTTCGGGCCCAGCCGCACCAGAGAGCGGTTCCCCCAGGAGGTTGCGGGGGGCGGCAGGGCCAGGGCGCCGTGACCTTTTGGGGGTGTCTGTGTCCGCGCGAGGTTCTGACAGGAAGAGGCAAGGGGCTCCCCGAAGTGTCCAGGCGTCGGGGCGGCAGGGAACCCCACGACCTGGCGGGACTCGTCGGCAGCCGGCCGGGCCTTGCGAACCGCGTCGGCCTGTGTTCTCGAAGGTTCCCCCCGCCTGGGGGGGCGCGGAGGGGGCGCGGCCGGTTCATACATGTCGCAATAGCGTTTCATCCTGTTGGGTGGGAAAGAGTTGCAAGACAGACGGGATCTTCCAGGCATGGGTTCACCCTCCTCCCGGGTGTCAGGAGGAGTGCTTGGCGGGTCCTCCGGTGTGGGCAGGTGGGTTAGCAGGAGATGCGATTCCAGGTGCGCATAGCCTGTACTCACCTCCATTGGTTTACATAAGAAATGGGGCTGCAGACAACTGACCCAGCCACTAGAGCCACAGTGTGTGTGTAGGCTGATGTGCGGGATGGACTGAGCTGCCCCCGCACTGACTGGCTCACACAGGACTCAGGCTGGGGTCACCTCTGCCGAGGTTTGCTTGGGAACCACCCCACTCGGATCCCTGGACTCAGAGCTCCAGGATTTGAGGTTGGAGCACGGGCTACCCGTGTCACAGCGGGGCCTCCGAGGCTGCTGAGGCCTGTGCGGCGGACGGTGTGGCCACATGCTCACAGGCGGCATGAAAGCCAGTTCCTGAAGGCCCGCAGAGGACGTCCAGGACCACGGAGGGCAGGCCGACATGGACAGCTCTGCCAGACAAGCCTTGCCGGCGAGTATCTGTGAGCAGACGCTGAGGTGGACCGCGTCAGCCCACGGGCCTTGGGAGGATTCCCTCCGGCTTGCAGCAGCTAAAACAGCAGCATTTCAGGACAAAAGCACATGAGCTGGACCCTTGGGACAGGCTCCTGGGGACCCTGGCATACACCAGGCGGCCGTGTCCCCTCCCCGCCAAATATGTTTTTAAAAAAAGGAGCAACAGGGACACCCCACCAGCCACCCGTATGGATGCCAGCCACATAGGCGGCAGCTTAATGCGCAGTGCCACAACACCAAACCCTAAATGAACTCTAACTAAAAAACACACACATCCCAGCATTTTAGATGACTGTAGGAGCTCCAAAGGCACTGTGCGGGGTCCCATGTGGGCGCCGGTTCTAATCCCAGCTGCTCCACTTCCCATCCAGCTCCCTGCCTGTGGCCTGGGAAAGCAGTGGACGGCCCAAGTCCCTGAGCCCCAGCACCCACGTGGGAAACGCGCAAGAAGCTCCTGGCTTCTGATCTTCCCAGCTCTGGCTACCTGGGGAGTGAACAGCATGTGGAAGATCCCTCTCTGTAACTTCGCCTTTCCAATAAATAACTTCAAAACACAAAACGTGCCCTTTGTGTGCGGCTGTGCCCGCCAGGCTGACGCAGTCCCACTGTCTCTTGGGCAGGTCGCGAATGACCCACGGAGCTATGAGCTGGGCCCAGGCCGTGCTGCTGGCCCGTGGCCTCGCCAGGGGCTGGGCCGGCCTCGGCGGGGTCCCCCTCTCCCAGGTAAGCGGAAGGGAGCCATGAGAGGATGGTGGGGACCTGTGGCTCTTTGGGCAGGCGCGTCTTACCAACACTGCGCTTATCTGGCTGTGTCTGCGGCTCTGCGTCCATGTTCATGGTCATGAGTGTCACTGCCGCGGGCTCCCTGGAACCAGTGTTATTTGGCTATTTGGGGTGACGGCATCCACGGTGCATGTGGCCCAGGCCAACATTACCAAGATTGCTGTCCCACTCGGGGGGGTGCCGGCGGAAGCCACCCGCTCCCCGCCACCCACACCCTCATCTTCCACCCTCAGCTCCACTGCAGCGCAGCCGCCCGCAGCGCGGAGCTGTCGATGGTCCCCGGCCCTCCGGAGGAGGAGCACTCGGAGCGCAGGCCCCTCCGGGTCGTGGCACCCCACGAGGAGCTCTTCCAGCAGCAGGGGCCCGGGGGAGGCGAGCGGGACAAAGCCAGCTTCGTGCGCGCCGTGCAGAGCTTCGGGCGCCACAACGTGCGCAAGCGCGGCCACGTGGACTTCATCTACCTGGCCCTGCGCAAGATGCGCGAGTACGGCGTGCAGCGCGACCTGGCCGCCTACAACCTACTGCTCGACGTCTTCCCCAAGGAGGTCTTCCGGCCGCGCAACATCTTCCAGCGGCTCTTCGTGCACTACCCGAGGCAGCAGGAGTGCGGCCTGGCGCTCCTGGAGCAGATGGAGTTCCACGGTGAGGCTGCACCCACGCGGGCCTCTTCCCTCCCCGCGGCGTCCCATTCCCTGACTGGGATGTTTTTGTTTTCCCTCTCGGCCTGCCCGACTGGCAGGGGTGATGCCCGACAGACAGACGGAGTTCCTGCTCATGCAGATTTTCGGGCGGGGAAGCTACCCCATGCAGAAGCTGCTGCGGATGAGGCTGTGGCTCACCCGCTTCAAACACATCAACCCCTTCCCCGTGCCGGCCGAGCTGCCCGCCGCGCCCGTGGACCTGGCCAGGCTGGCCCTGCGGCACATGGAGCCGGACCTGAGTGCCCAGGTCACTGTCTACCAGGTAGCCAGCCACACTCCCATTCCCCCCGTTGACTGCCACCCCGAATCGGGGCCCCAGGGCACCTCCCTGTGCACCTGCTGAACTGCCACACACCTTTTATTGATTTGAGAGAGAGACATCGCATTGGTTCACTCCCCAAATGACCCCGACAGCGGCGGCAGGGCCGGGCTGGAGTCTTGGAGACCTCTGTTGGGGTCTCGCACGAGGGTGGAGGGGCGAGGGACTTGGGCTGTCAGAGGAGCTGGGCTGGCGGATGGGGCATGCATTTGTTTTATTCCTGACACCCATGCCGTGTGCGAGGTTGTCCCCACTTACAAGGTGAGGACTTCAGCCACTAGGCTACCCTGCTGGGCCCAAATGTTTAATACATTTTTTTAAAAAAAATTTATTTGAGGACCTGGCATGACGGTTCAATGACTAATCCTCCCCCTTGTAAGCACTAGGATCCCATGTGGGTGCTGGTTTGAGTCCCTGGTGCTCCACTTCCCACCCAGCTCCCTGCCTGTGGCCTGGGAAAGCAGTGGAGGACGGCCCAAAGCCTTGGGACCCTGCACCCGCGTGGGAGACCTGGAAGAGGCTCCTGGCTCCTGGCTTCAGATTGGCTCAGCTCTGATTGCTGTGGCCACTTGGGGAGTGAACCATGGATGGAAGATCTTTCTCGCTGTCTCCTCTCTGTAAATCTGACTTTACAATAAAAATAAATCTTAAAAAAAAAAAAAAGCTTGAAAGGCTGAGAGACAGAGTTCCCGCATCTGCTGCCTGCCTCCCTAGAGTTTTAGCAGCCAGGGCTGGGTCAGAGGGGCCTCCCACGAGGAGGCGGCTGAAGCCCTGCAGGCTGATCCTCCGTCTTGTGGCACCAACATCTCATGGACGCAGGTTCGAGTCCCGGTTGCTCCACTTCTGATCCCGCATCCTGCTAAGGGACCTGGGAAAGCAGCAGAGGTTGTCCCCGCGTGGGAGACCTGGAGGAAGCTCCTGGCTCCTGGCTGCTGTCGCTGCGGTCGCTTGGGGAGTGAACCAGCACACTGAGGATTCGTCTGTTCTCTGTGTGCTTTTCAAAGAAGTTTATCTTAAAAAAAAAAAAAGTACTGTATCTGGGACTGAAACGCCATCCCCTCTGATTGGCGATGCCGGCATCCCAGTGTCTTCACCACCACCCCTTGGCACGCTCACAGCCCCCCAGCAGCAGGAGGCGGGCCAGTGTCCTGGACGTGCCGGGGTGGCCTCACGCACCTCCTCGCCCACTCCTCCTCACAGACACCCTCTTCCACGGACGACTCGGCAAGTGAGACCCATCCCGCCCAGCCCCACATCCTGGGTAAGGCGCTGTGCGTGGGCGGCCCTGCCCCCGCTGCGGGGCCTGCTGCGTGGGCGAGCTCCACGGGCGAGGCCCCAGGCACTGGCATCTGTCCCCCTGCCCACCCCAGGAATACAGAGCCCTGAGCAGCAGGCCGCCCTGGCCCGCCATAACCCAGCCCGGCCCGTCTTTGTCGAGGGCCCCTTCTCACTGTGGCTGCGGGACAAGTGTGTCTATTACCACATCCTCAGAGCTGACCCGCTGCCCCCCGAGGAGAGGGTGAGGGGCTCCAGCCTGCATGTGTCTGGGGGGAGGTCCCCGGGGATCGAGGGTTGCTGGAGGCCCCGGCCTCTGACCCTGTTCTGTCCTGTCCTGCCCCGGCCTCTGACCCTGTTCTGTCCTGTCCTGCTCTGGCCTCTGACCCTGTCCTGTCCTGTCCTGCCCCGGCCTCTGACCCTGTCCTGTCGTGTCCCGCCCCTGCCCTGCCCTGCCCCGGCCTCTGACCCTGTCCTGTCGTGGCCTGCCCCGGCCTGCCCTGCCCCGGCCTCTGACCCTGTCCTGTCGTGGCCTGCCCCGGCCTGCCCCGGGAGGACGGTCTCTCTGACCCTGCCGGGCCCCCTTCACCTCGGCGTAGGAAGTGGAGGAGCCGCGGGAGGAGTGGAACCTGTATTACCCGATGCAGCTGGACCTGGAGTACTCGAGGAGCGGCTGGGACGATAACAAGTTCGACATCAGTGAAGGTTAAAGACGGTGTGGGGTGGGGGTGCAGGTGGCCGCCCCTAGGTGGGGGGTGCAGCCCGGGGGGGAGGGATCCTCAGTCGCCCTTAACCGGTGGGCCCTGGGCCTGGGGGGAGCCGCCCTCAGCAGCTGTCGCCGCCCCTCTCCCCCAACAGTGGAGGAGGGCCCCGTCTTCGCTATGTGCATGGCGGGCGCCCACGACCAGGCCACCCTGGCCAAGTGGATCCAGGCTCTGCAGGAGACCAACCCTGCCCTGGCCCGGATCCCCGTGCTGTTCCGCCTGGCGGGGTCCAGCGGGGAGCTGCAGCCGGACTCCACGTCGTCCACGTCGGGCCTGGAGGAGCGCTCGCCCCCGGAGGCCCAAGAGGAGGTCCTGCAGCGGCAGGGCCAGCGCTGAATGACCCCGCGGGCTGCGGGGTGCCGGCCAATAAACGCTTCCGGCTCGGGACCCGCCCTCCTCCTGTCTCTGAGTGCAGAGTCCGCGACCCCGGGCGTCCCGGGGGGTCCGGGGGCTCCAGGGGTCCCGAGGTCCAAGGGTCCCGGGGGGTCCAAGGGTCCCGAGGGCCCCAGGGGGTCCGGGGGCCCCAGGAGCCTCCGACCGTCCCGCTGACCTGCAGCCCGAGCTGCGGCCGCCGGGCAGGGCGCATGCGCAGTGCCGCCCGCGGGCTCCCCCGGCCCGGCCCCGGGTGTTTTGGTTTTGTTGTGTTTTGTTTTTTGGCGCCGCCGCGGGGCAGCCGGTGCGTGAGAAATCTCCCGGCGGCGCGGGCCATGCGCGCCACTTCCGGCCGGGCTCCTAACAACGGGGGCGGCCGGCGAGCGGGGCGGGGGGATGGCGGCGCGGCCGGCCGAGGCCGGGGCGGAGCGGGCGGAGCCGGCGGCCGGCGGGGAGGACGGGCCCGGGGCGGCGGGCCGCAAGGCTCGGGGCCGGCCCAGGCTCACCGAGTCCGACCGGGCCCGGCGGCGGCTCGAGTCCCGGAAGAAGTACGACGTGCGGCGCGTGTACCTGGGCGAGGCGCACGGGCCCTGGGTGGACCTGCGGCGCCGCAGCGGCTGGAGCGACGCCAAGCTGGCCGCCTACCTCATCTCGCTGGAGCGCGGCCAGCGTAGCGGGCGGCACGGGTGAGGGAGGACGATGAGGGCGGGGAGGAGAGGGAGGACGGAGAGGAGAGAGAGGGAGGACGAGGAGGATGGGGAGGGCGAGGAGAGGGAGGATGGGGAGACGGGGGGAGGGCGGGGAAAGGGAGGACGGGGAGGACAGAGAGGACCAGGAGGAGGGGCCGTGGGAGGCCACGCCCGGCCCACGCGAGGCCACGCCCCTCTTGCCCGAGGCCACGCCTCTCCAGGCTGGAGCTCTAGCTCGAGGCCCCGCCCCTTTGGCCTCCAGCGATCCCCGCCCCCTGCTGCCTGTGGCCACGCCCTCCGGTTTGAGGCAAGGGGTCTCAGGCCCCGCCCCTCCAGCGAGGCCCCGCCCCATCTTACACCCGCGATCCCTGCCGGGACAGCCTTCCCTGCCTGACCTGGCTGGCCTGGCTCTCTCCGGCTGCCGGCCTCCAGGCCGCCCCGTGCTAAGCAGCTTTCCCCCAGGCTCTCCCTCGGCCTGCCTGCCGGGTTTCTGGGGCCCCGCTCCCCGCTGGCGCCCTGGCCGCCCAGTGATGGGTTCTGCTAACCCAGTCCCCGACGCACCGGCCCCTGCTCGGCGTACCCCAGGGTTCTGTCCCTGGCCCGGCTCTCTGAGGTCCCCGGTGGTGGGTGTGTCTTAGAAACTTTGAACTTCTTTGGGCTCTGTGTCTCCCATTTCTCTGAGCCTCCTGGCCCCTGGGGCCAGTCCTGGGAGCAAAGCTGGCGGCAGAGGCGGGCCCCGGGTGTATGTGTGGGGTTGGGTGTGAGTGAGGGGATGGGAGCGGAGCTGGGGTGTCGTTCAAGGAGTTGCAGCCGGCTGTGGAAAGGCACTCTTCACCCCAGGGGTGGCCTGGGTGGGAACTGGGGGACAGGGAGGAACTGGGAGAAAGATGCCCAGTGGACCCATGCTGGGGAAGCTGAAGCCGGCTGACCGTGGTCAGGGCACCAGCTGCTGCGCCTGCAAGGGGCAAGGGCAGGAGGGCAGCCAGGTGGGGGTGCGAGGAGGTGTGGGCGAGAGGGCCTGGGGTCGTCAGCTGCAGAGGAGGCACAGGAGGCCAGGAGGCCCTCAGTCTTGTCCTGGGCTCTCCCCGGACTCCTCCCGCCTGGTCTTGCGGCACTCAGATTCCTGGTTTGCATGTGGCCCCTCACCCAGGGGGCCAGGGAAGGTGCACCTCCCAGCCCAGAGCGCGCCCGGGGCACTCCGCCCACGGAGGGTCTGGCGCTTGTTGCCCTGCACGTTCATGCCAGCCTGGGGGCCCGACAGGCAGCTGCAGCCGGGGCAACACTGGGTCCTGGAAGCCCCTCTCAGGGTCCTTGCCGCCCGCCCCCTCCCTTCCGCCCCCTCGTGCCCCAGCCACAGCAGAGCCCGGCTGCTCTTTGTGGTTTGTTTTGTTTATTTCTTTGTTGGTTTTTTTTTTTTTTAAGATTTATTTTTATTACAAAGTCAGATATACAGAGAGGAGGAGAGACAGAGAGGAAGATCTTCCGTCTGATGATTCACTCCCCAAGTGAGCCGCAACGGGCCGGTGCGCGCCGAACCGATGCCGGGAACCAGGAACCTCTTCCGGGTCTCCCACATGGGTGCAGGGTCCCAAAGCTTCGGGCCCGTCCTCGTCTGCTTTCCCAGGCCACAAGCAGGGAGCTGGATGGGAAGTGGAGCAGCCGGGATTAGAACCGGCGCCCATATGGGATCCCGGGGCGTTCAAGGCGAGGACCTTAGCCGCTAGGCCACGCCGCCGGGCCCTTCTCTGTGGGTTTTTTTTTGCTTGTTTACAATTCATGGTCATCTGTAGGCACGTGGCCCTCTTCCCTCTTCAGCTCCTGTTTATTTATTTATTCACTTCTTAATCTAGGAACTTAAAAAGGAACTTTTTGAAACATTTATATATTTTTATTGCAAAGTCAGATATACAGAGAGGAGAAGAGACAGAGAGGAAGATCTTCCATCCACTGGTTCACTCCCCAAGTGGCCACAATGGCCAGAGCTGAGCCGATCCAAAGCCAGGAGCCAGGAGCCTCTCCCGGGTCTCCCACGTGGGTGCAGGGTCCCAAGGCTTTGGGCCGTCCTCCACTGCTTTCCCAGGCCACAGGCAGGGAGCTGGGTGGGAAGTGGAACTGCTGGGACTCAAACCTGCACCAATATGGGATCCCAGCGCATGCAAGGCAAGGATTTAGCCACTGAGCCATTGTACCAGGCCCAGAAATTTAAACATTTGATTCATTTTCCAAATGTATGCAGCTGTCCAAGCCAGAAGCCAGGACTCTGCCTGATGGGTTTCAAACCATCCCTTCCTGCCTCCCAGGGTGCACCTGAGCTGGGAACTGGGATGGAGCTGGGTCTGGGGCCCCGTCCTAACCTCAGTGCCCAGTGCCCACCCCCCTTTCCTCATGTCTCCAGTCTCTGACCGTGGCAGGGTG
Source organism: Ochotona princeps (assembly GCF_030435755.1). Lineage (NCBI taxonomy): Eukaryota > Metazoa > Chordata > Mammalia > Lagomorpha > Ochotonidae > Ochotona > Ochotona princeps. The sequence goes on along the minus strand of NC_080864.1, from coordinate 976,154 downwards.
GGGACCTGAAGGATATCCTGACGTCAGTGGAGGTGAACAGCCCAGCAGGGGTGTCCTGCTGACTGGGGGGGGCTGCTGCGGGACCAGGGACCCTGATGCTCGGGCAGCTCCCTCCTGCTCCCCAGAGCAGGGTGGCATCACCCCGCTTCTTCTGCCCTCACAGCCTCTCTCTGTTGCAGGAAGCCTTGGGAGCAAGTCCCTAAGAAGCCAAAACGGAAGAAAAGTAAGTGGGATGACAGTGTGGGGGGAGGGGCAGGGAGGGGAGGGAGGAGGTGAAGGGACAGGGGACCCAGAGGGGCCCCACAGCGGAAAGTGGGGTGTGGGCTGGGAGAGAGCTGGGGCGCTGAGGCACTGAGCCCCTGGCCCCATGGTGTGGGCAGGGGAAGGGGTACCTGGGGGGCTGGGGGTGGTGGCACTGAGCCCCTGGCCCCGTGGTGTGGGCAGAGGAAGGGGTACCTGGGGGGCTGGGGGTGGTGGCACTGAGCCCCTGGCCCCGTGGTGTGGGCAGGGGAAGGGGTACCTGGGGGGCAGGGTGGTGGCACTGAGCCCCTGGCCCCGTGGTGTGGGCAGGGGAAGGGGTACCTGGGGGGCAGGGTGGTGGCACTGAGCCCCTGGCCCCGTGGTGTGGGCAGGGGAAGGGGTACCTGGGGGGCAGGGTGGTGGCACTGAGCCCCTGGCCCCGTGGTGTGGGCAGGGGAAGGGGTACCTGGGGGGCTGGGGGTGGTGGCACTGAGCCCCTGGCCCCGTCTGTGGGCAGGGGAAGGGGTACCTGGGGGGCAGGGTGGTGGCACTGAGCCCCTGGCCCCGTGGTGTGGGCAGGGGAAGGGGTACCTGGGGGGCAGGGTGGTGGCACTGAGCCCCTGGCCCCGTGGTGTGGGCAGGGGAAGGGGTACCTGGGGGGCAGGGTGGTGGCACTGAGCCCCTGGCCCCGTGGTGTGGGCAGGGGAAGGGGTACCTGGGGGGCAGGGTGGTGGCACTGAGCCCCTGGCCCCGTGGTGTGGGCAGGGCGGCGGCGCAATGTGAACTGCCTGAAGAACGTGGTCATCTGGTACGAAGACCACAAACATCGCTGCCCGTACGAGCCGCACCTGGCCGAGCTGGACCCCACCTTCGGCCTGTACACCACGGCCGTGTGGCAGTGCGAGGCAGGCCACCGCTACTTCCAGGACCTGCACTCGCCCCTGAAGCCGCTCAGCGACTCGGACCCCGACAGCGACAAAGGTGGGAGTCCCCTCCGCGCATGCAGCCAGGGTCAGGTGGGGGGTCCAGGCTGGGCTGCAGGTGGCACAGCAGCTCCCTGCCCAGCCCATCCTGTTTCTGTGTTCCTATCCCGCCAGTTCTCTGCCCGTCTTCCATCCGTGGAGGCTCACGTTTCCTTCCTGGCTTCCTCTGCTCGCTCCCTCTCTGGTCAGGCGTGGGCTGCTTGCCTGCTCGGGGCCAGGGCTGGGGGGCGGGGGCAGTGGTCCTGCTGGGGATGCAGGAGATCCCTGTAGGCAGCGAGGGGCAGCCGGGCATCCACTGTGCGCGAGCAGCAGTGTATGTGAGGTGCCAGCCAGGGGCCCCGCTAGGGCTGAAGGTGGAGCCGTGTTGGCAGACGGCGCCGAGCAGGTGGCATCCCAGCTGGTGGAGGGGAAGCCAGGAGCGAGAGGTATTCCAGGCGGGACCCTCGCCCACGGTCACCCCGCAGTGCGTGTGGGCCACGCTCCCAGCACGCCAAGCGGCCTCTTCCGCCTGCTGCCACCCACCCGTTGCCTGACTGCAGCCCCTGCCCCTGTGCTGTGCCTGCCAGCCCCAGGAAGAGGGCGCAGGCCCATCTGGCAGGGAGGCAGGCTGGGGTGGGGGTGGCCTGCCCGATCCGGGCCCTCAGGTACCAGCGTGAAGGCTAATCCCACGCACACAACCCCCTAGCCAGGCCCTGTGCAGCGCCGAGCCGGCCAGCGTGGGAGGCCCCGGGAGCAAGGCTGCTCCCTGCCCCTCGTAACAGGACCAAGAGAGGAGTCCGCTGTTGGCCACCATCAGGTGGCCCAGCAGGTCCCCTGAACCTGGCACCCTACCTCTGGGGTGGGGGAGGCCGCGGTCCAGGCCCTCTGTATTTTGTGCGTCTGTAATTCTCTGCCCCACTCCCTCCCCCAGCCCTCAGGAGCCTGAGCTTGGGGGTCCCATCTTGTGCCCAAGGGGCAGCAGGGCAGTGGCAGGAGCACTAACACTGTGCAGCAGCCGGGTCGGGGACTCACCCGTCCAACGCCTCCGGCCCAGAGAGGTTAATGTGGGGGGTTCCAGCACACAGCACTCCCAGACCGTGACCCCAGCCATGTCGTTAGGGTCTCGTTGAGGCGGCAGTCATTTTTTTCCCCCTGAAGACTTAATTTTGAAGCAGGGTGATGAGGGGAGACACATAAGGAAAGAGACAGTGTTCCCATCCACGGGTTCACGCCCCAAATGGCTGCAACAGGGCCCGGCGCGTGGCCTAGCAGCTAAAGTCCTCGCCTTGAACGCACGGGATCCCATATGGATTCCGGTTCTAATCCCGGCAGCTCCACTTCCCACCCAGCCCCCTGCCTGTGGCCTGGGAAAGCAGTGGAGGACGGCCCAAAGCCTTGGGACCCTGCACCCATGTGGGAGACCTAGAAAGAAGCTCCTGGGTCCTGGCTTCAGATCAGCTCAGCTCCGGCCATTGTGGCCAGTTGGAGAGTGAACCAGTGGATGGAAGATCTTCCTCTCTGTCTCTTCTCCTCTCTGTATATCTGACTTTGCGATAAAAAAAAAATAAATCCTTAAAAAGTGACTGCAGCAGCCAGAGCTGGCCAGAGTGAGGCCATGAGCCAGGAACCCCACGCGGGTTTCCCACATGGGTGGCAGGGACCCAAGGACTTGGGCCGTCAGCTGCCATCTCCCAGATGTGGAGGGGCCAGGACGCAGCTGGCATGCAGGGGTCCCAGGTGGCAGTGGGGACGCCTGGGTGGTCCCCCCGAGTCTTGTGGAGCCTGTGGTTGTAGAGAAGCAGTTAGCAGGGTATGGAAGTCCAGCGGAGAGCACCCTGGGAGGACCCCTGGGCTGCGGCTGGGGAGGGGGTCGGAGGCCTGTGTAAGAGGAGGCGGTGCAGAGTCAGGGCCCTGCTGGCCCCCCCGGCTGTGGGCCGCACGAGGCAGGTGGCAAGAGAGCAGGAGGGCGAGCCGGGAAGGACGGTATGCTGCGGGCGTGCTGCGGGCCGGAGGTCTGTTTAGCCCGGCTCCCCCACACGCGCAAGCCTGCACCTGCTAGGTCCTGCCTGGCCACACGTCCTGCGCAGAGGGTGCTGGGCTGTAGTCCTCTGGGTCCCTTTGGGAGGAAGGCGCTCCCGAGGTGGAACTGACCTGTGTGTTTCCTGGGAGCTGGGCTGGGGCCCGGGGCACTGTGAGCAGCGCCTGCTAGGGGCAGGGAGAAGCCGTTGGTCCCCGGGTGGATATATTTGGGGTGCAGCACCAGCAGGTGTTGGCGGCAGGAGTGTGTGGAACACAGAGCGGACTTAGGCCTCAGCAAGTTGCATATCAGGGCTGCCCACAAGCCCAGGGATTCTGAGCTGGGGCTGGGGTGCCCACGAGACCCCCATCATTTCCCCTGTGTGGCGGAGGAGGCTGAGATGTCGTAGCAGGTGCACACAGAGGCTGAGCCTGAGTGGCCTCCCCGTCGTGTCAGCAGCTCCAGGTCCGCAGCCAGCCAGCCACGGGCCGGGCCGAGTGTTCTAGAACCACTGCGTGTGTGTTCTGCAGGGCCCTGGGGCTTTGTTCTTGTACTCTGTCCACGTGTGTCTGCGGCACTAGGAGGGGACCGGACACTGTCCCGAGATCAGGGGTGCAGGGTACTGAATGCCTGCAGGGGCCCCTCTGCGTGGGCTCTCCCGTCCCCTGTGGGTGCTTGGGAGGCAGCATCAGAGCCGCTCTGATTGGACCCGGGCCCACCTGGCCATCGTTGCATGCCTGGTCGGGGTTCCATCCGCCCAGCTGCCGGGGACCTGCATACAGCCAGTGTGTGGAGTGGGCGCTGCCCCTCATGTGTCTGAATCAGACGCAGAGCATCTAATGCTGCACTGTGGGGAGCAGCCAGGGGCACCCAGGGGCCCACCCTGCGAGGCCAGAGGCTCAGGGGGCCTAGGAGTCACGGATGGGCAAGAGGGCAGGGAGGCCCGTGAAGTGACTGCGGCTTAGGGGGTGAGAGTCCCAGCACCCAGCTGCTGGCAGGCCGTCAGCCGTCGGCCATCACTGCCATCATCCCTTCCTCCTCTCTCCCGGACAGGCGGGAATGGCCTTGTGGCGGGCAGCTCGGCCTCCTCCAGCGCCGGCTCCGGTTCGGACAGCGAGGAGTCCCCCGAAGGCCAGCCGGTCAAGGCGTCAGTGGCGGCAGCTGCGGTCAGCCCCGCCAGCCCCGTGGGCAGCAGCGGGCTCATCACCCAGGAGGGTGTGCATATTCCCTTTGATGTACAGCACGTGGAGAACCTGCCCGAGCAGGGCACCGCGCTGGGCCCCAGCTCAGCGGTGTCCACGGCGGCGGCGGGCGGCGGGCCCGAGGCCCTGGAGACAGTGGTGTGTGTGCCAGTGCCCATGCAGATGGGCGCGGGCCCGGGCACCCTCTTTGAGAACGTGCCCCAGGAGGCCCTGAATGAGGTTGTAGCCAGCTGTCCCGTGCCTGGCATGGTGCCCGGCTCACAGGTCATCATCATTGCCAGCCCCAGCTATGACACCCTCACGGCCGACGGCATCCACTTGAATATGGCGGCCAGCAGCAGCACCCCTGGTGGCAGTGGCGGCGGCGGCCTGGGCGAGGAGGTGCCCTGTGCCATCATGGAGGGTGTGGCTGCCTACACCCAGACGGAGCCTGAGGGTGGCCAGCCTGGCACCATGGACGCTGCCACTGTAGCCGACATCGAGACAAAGAAAGGTCTGGAGTGCGGGTGGGAGTCCGTGTGTGTGTGCTCTGGGCTCTTGGCAGGGGTGCGGGTGGGGCCCCTGAAGGGGGTGGGGGTGTCGCTCCCCTCCCCTGCCAGGGCCCCTCATGGACCCCCAGCCTCTGTCCATCCCGTAGAGAAGGAGGACATGTACCTACTCAAGAAAGAGGAGCCACCGCCAGAGCTGGCCGAGCTGGCCGCCGCCGTGCCCGAGAGCACCGAGCCAGAAGCCGAGGTGGACGGGGAGGAGCTGGAGGGCGGCGCCATGTCCGCCATCATCTATGAGATCCCCAAAGAGCCCGAGAAGTGGGTGCTGGGCCGGGCGGGGCGGGCCACAGCCTGCCTGCCACCCACGGGAGCGCTGACGCCAGGGCCCTCCTCCAGGAGACGGCGCAGCAGGCGGTCGCGGGTGACGGACGCCGACGGCCTGCTCGAGATGTTCCACTGTCCCTTCGAGGGCTGCAGCCAGGTCTACGTGGCTCTCAGCAGCTTCCAGGTGAGGTCAGCTGCACCCGGCTTCCCCGGGACCCCCCCGTCCCCCTCAAGCCACGCTTCCACGCTGCCCTCGGGCCACCTGTGCACACTGTCCCTGTCCATGGCCCACCAAGCGCAACCTCGGGACCCACACGCACTGGGACGCCCACCTCGGCTGCCCAGGCTAGTCAGGCCATGTGCCGCTGGCCACAGCACTGCCCAGAGGGTCTGTCACAGAGTCTGGTCAGCCCCCACCTGCCCAGGAGCTGACCCCGACAGGCCCCCTGGGGGATGCATTTTCCTGTAGCGCCTGCTGGGGGTCCCCGACAGTGCTAATGAACGAGAGAAAGAAAAGCAAAGGCCTGCCACCCGAGTGGTTGGCAGGCAGGGCAGTGGGGCACCCTGACACCCCACCGTTCTTCCCCCAGAACCACGTGAACCTGGTGCACCGGAAGGGGAAGACCAAGGTGTGCCCCCACCCCGGCTGCGGCAAGAAGTTCTACCTGTCCAACCACCTGCGAAGACACATGATCATCCACTCAGGTCGGGCCCGGGGGCTGTCGGCTGGGACCCCACCCCCGGACCTGCGCTGAAGGGCCCCTTCTGCGTCCCACCCAGCTGCCGCTAAAGCTGTCCCCGGGAGGCAGCAGGTGGGCGGCTCAGGTGCCCGGGCTGCCCCGGCCATCCGCGGGGGAGACATTGAGGGAGCTCCTGGCTGCAGCCTGGCCCAGCCCTGGCTGTTGCAGGGAGGGAGAGAATGAGAGAGACAGAGACCCTGCCCAATCCCCTCAGCAGCCCAACCCGGGCCGAGCTTCCAGCTCACCTGAAATCCTGTTAAAGACATTGATTAATATCATGTGTTTGGAAGACAGCTTAGGGAATCTCCCGGCCACTGGTTCGCTCTCCCTTATAAACCCATAGCAGTCAGGGCAGGGCCAAATTCAAGTCAGGGGGCTGGAGGGGGGCTGGGGAACAAGGCCAGGGACACCCCACGGTTGCATTCCCCACCGGCGCCTGCACTTCTCCTCTTACCCTGTCAGGTGTCCGCGAATTCACCTGCGAGACGTGTGGCAAGTCCTTCAAGAGGAAGAACCACCTGGAGGTGCACCGACGCACGCACACGGGCGAGACGCCCCTACAGTGAGTGCCCTCCCCACGTGGACACCCCGGGCTGAGGGCGCTCCCACCCCACGTGGACACCCCGGGGCCAGGGTGCTCCCACCCCCACGTGGACACCCCGGGGCCGAGGGCGCTCCCACCTGATGTGGACACCCTGGGGCCGAGGGTGCTCCCACCCCTATGTGGACACCCCGGGGCCGAGGGCGCTCCCACCCGATGTGGACACCCCGGGGCCGAGGGCGCTCCCACCCCTATGTGGACACCCCGGGGCCGAGGGCGCTCCCACCCCCACGAGGACACCCCAACCCCGGGGCCCAGGGCGCTGCCACCCCCACGTGGACACTGCCTCCGCAGGTGCGAGATCTGCGGCTACCAGTGCCGCCAGCGCGCCTCGCTCAACTGGCACATGAAGAAGCACACGGCCGAGGTGCAGTACAGGTTCACGTGCGAGCGCTGCGGGAAGCGCTTCGAGAAGGTGGACAGTGTCAAGTTCCACACGCTCAAGAGCCACCCGGACCACAAACCCGCCTGACCACTGGACCAAACCTGCAACCCTATTTATTCGTCCCGTTGGGGACACCATGCCCCTGCCGGCCAGAGCCCAGGACAGCCGCGACGGGTTGAGGGGAACCCGCACAGCCGCGGGACGGAAGGAGGCGCCCCCTCACATCCCGCAAGCCACGTTCCAGGGCTGGGTCCCCTGGACAGGTGTCCTGTCGCATCCCCGGCTGCGAAGCTGGCGCAGGAGCGAAGCGAGAGATTAAAGTGTGAGAAAGGAGGTGCCCGTCCCCTCGGCCTGGGTGATTTAGGGGAGGTGGGGGAGACTGGGTACTGCCCCTCAAGCCACACATGGCCTTTGCCCTCGGTGCACCTGCTGGCTGGCTGGTTTCCTGGGCTTGGCGGGGCGGAGCAGGATCCCAGGATGGGGGAGTGGGGGCAGGGGCCGGCGGGGTGGAGCCGCAGGACAGCCCTAATTCTGCAGGACATGCCTCGCCTAGCAGCTTCGTGGCGAGCGCCGTGTGGGGGAGTTGCTAAGGCTGCTCTCGGGCCGACTTCTCGGAGGTGGTGGCTTCCGCACAGCTCAACAAAGAGGCCCCGTCCCCCGGGGGAAGCTGGCTGGGGAGTGGATCTGGGGCCCGTGCCAACCCCGAGGAGTCGGGGCAGCTGGGCCGGCCCCTCCGCTCCTCTGGCCCCTTTTCCCCCCCGGGGAGGATGCCCAGGCCACCGGTGCTGTCCACCCGCGAGCCAGCCGGGGCCCGAGGGCGGGGAGGGGCCGGAGGCCGTCAGATGGCGCGAGAGCCGCCTGGGCCCCGAGTGGCCGCGGCCGCGTGACACCACCCGCCCTCCCCACGCGCTGCCCGGGCACGTGCCCCAGGGAGCCCTGCCGCGCCGCAGCGGCTCGGGGAGGTGGGGGTAGGGAGAAGGGGACCGGACTAAGCAAGCAGGGACCCGAGGAAAGAAGCGTCCGCCCCCAGCTCCAATCGCAGGCCGGTCCGCGCGCCTGGAGGCGCCGCACAGCCTGGGCTGCAGCCGGTTTCCATGGGAACTGCAGCCCGGAGCAGCGACCTGGATGGGGACGCGTCCTCGGCGTCGGCCGCCAAGGGTCGTGGCCCCCCAGCCCTCTCCGGCCAGCCGAGGAGAGGGCCCGCACCCGGGGACCCGCCGCTGTCCGGATCGCGCGGCCCGCCGCGATTGGCCTGTCCCGTCCATCGGCGTGGCAGCTCGCTCCGCTGCGCGCCCTGGTTGGCTCCATCTCGGGGGCGTCTCCCAGCCATTGGTGCTCTCGAGGGCCGCCCCTGATTGGTCAGATAGGATTCCGACAGTCTTACCCCGACACCACCACCCCCAAACCTCGAGCAGGGGGAGGAGGAGGCTGGAGAGAGAGGGAGCCGCGACCCTCCGACCGCAGGCTTCCGAGCCCCCGAGGCTGTTGAGCCGCTGTCTGGGGCGACTGGGCCCTAACGACACCTGTTCCCCGTGCCCTGGCCGCTGCCCACCACTCACCCACCCGGCCACTCCCGACGTGAACAGCGTGCGCCCGCGCGCACCCACGAAGCCCCCGTCCCCCTAGAGGGAGGGCAGGTCCGACCCCACGGGGGAGGTCTGATACTCGCAGCGCCTTACTTCGCTTGCTCGAATTTTTGCGGAGTCCGTGGGGGGATTGTCTGGAACCTCAGGCCAGCCTTCACACCAGCATCCTACCCCGGGAGGTGGGGGGGTGGTACACCTCATCCCGCCTTGTGTGCCCTGCAGACAGCTTCCCCGCACGGATAGATCAGGGCCATCACAGCCACCCCACACCGCACCCCGAAACTCTGGGGACGCGTGTCCCTGCTCATAGAAGCCTCAGCGGGCCGGTGTCTGGGCCCCTTGAGCCATCCTCCCCCGGCAAAGCAGGCAGGCACCACCTCTGGGCAGTCCACTATATCCTGGCGTGCTGCTCCAAGAAGGGGGTGCCCCCTCAGGAAGGAAGAAGGGGCAGGGACAGCTCGCGTCTGGTGTCGGAGGGGAGGGAGGAGGCAGCCCTTGGAGCCCCCACCCCCCTCTCCAAGTCTGTGCTTTCGGGGAACGCGGGGTGCAGGCCGGCGCGCGCGCGCGCGCTCTCTTCCACCTGCCGCGCCGTCGGGCGCCGCGAGCGAGGGGAGGCGGGGATGGGCCAGCGCGGCCAATGAGCGACGCCGGCGGTGGCCGCTGCGGCTATAAAGGGCTGGGGGCGGCGGCGGCGCGGCCCAGAGCGCGGAGCGCGCGGCGCGGGCCGGCGGGAGGGAGGGAGGGCGGGCGGGCCGGGGCCGACGGCTGGAACACACCCGGGACTCGGACAGGCCGGACCGGACCGAGGGGCGGCGGCCGCGGTGGCCAGGACGTCGTGATCTCTGTCGCGAAGCGCCACTTCCCCGGGCCCCGCGGGGCCGCGCAGGGGGGAGGGGGCCGACCTCAGCCCCTCGCTCGCTCCGTCTCTGCATCCTCTGCCGTCCTCAGGCTACCCCGGGGCCCGGTCAGCAGCGCGCGCGTCCTCGGGCCCGGACCCGTCCTTGGCCTTCGAAGAAGAAGCCGCCGCCGTCGCCTTTCTAGTCGCCACCATCACCACCATCACCACCTCCGCAGCGGCCGCATCCCAGGCCGCCGGGGGAAGGATCCAGGCGTGAGCATCGGGTGCCCCCCTCGGAGTGCACGACCCCAGGAGCCGCCCTCAACACGGACCGCGCCCGCCGGGCACACGAGAATGGTCACTGTAGGTATTCCCCTGTCGCCGAGGAGGAGGAGGGAAGCGGGGCGGGGAGGGGTTGGGTCCTGGATCCCGCGGAGATGCAGGGGGGGGGGGGTAGGACCAGGCCTAGGTAGGCCCGGGTGTGTATGATGATGCGAGGAAGCCTGGTCCGTGCCTCCAGGCCTGAGACTGGGCAGGGCGGCACCCAGAGTCCCAAGGGCGCTTACAGCCGGGCCGGAGAGGCCCTCGGGGACCAGACTGTGATGAAGGCGGTTGGAGGTGGCGGTGGGGGGCGGGTGTCCTGGAGGCGGCATTGCCCCCTCTTCAGCAGGCCTGGGATACGGGGAGGTGCAGGATGTCTCCAGCATCCAGGCCTAGACCCCGCTGGGCCGCCTTAGCCAACGCAAGATGCTGGATGGAGCCCAGGCGCCCAGGCGTCCCCGAGAGCTCTGGGTGGAGGGGGGGAGGGGAGGGGAGGGAGGGGAGGACAGCGGGCAGCGGGTGGCGTCGGATGGCGCGTTCCGAGGGGTGGGGGAAAGCGGACATCTCGTCCTCCGAGCGCCCGTCGACCTTGCGGCAAGCGGGGAGGGGAGGGGGCGCGCCCGGGAGGCCCCACGGGCCCTGCCGCCGCCGCCGCCGCGTCTCTTTGTTTCTCGGCTCTTCTTCGCGGGCCCGGGGAGTCTCGCGCGGGCGCCTCGGGCTGCGGGGAGGGAGCGGGGGAGGGGAGAGGAGGGCCCGCCGGCGGGGCGGGGTGGGGGTGGGGAGCCGGGCGGCTTCCCCCGTCCCCCTCCGTGCGCCCCAAAAACCACACACACGCGCGGGCGCGCTCCCGCCGGGAGATGCAAGAAGGGCTTGAAGCCATCCTTCCCTCCCCCACCCCTACAACCCCACCCCATCCCCGAGGAGAAGTCCCAGCGCCCCACCCCGCCGGGGCTCAGGGCCGCGGGGTGACCTTGAACGCGCCCCGCCGCCCGGCTTGCTTTTCAGCAGCCGCCGAGCTGGTCAGCTCCCGAGCGCGCCGCCCCGCCCTGCCGGGCCCCGCCCAGCGAGGCCCCCCGAGGGCCCGGCCTCGCCCCGGAGCCAGCCGACGAGGCACGGCGGACCAGCCCCCGGGGCGGCTCCCCCGGTGGTGCCGGGGCGCCCGGGGAGGGGCCGGCCCGGCGCTGGCCCCACCCCATCCCAGCCGCGACTCCCCGCTCCCTGCGCCCGTCGCGCGTCCTTTGTTCCCTGCGCCCTCCGGGGCTTCCCGGCTGCCGCTCCGCGTGTGCACGTCGGTGCCCCTGCTCCTTCTAACCTGAGGCTCAGCAGCACAGTGGGTGGGCAGGGTGAGTCGGGGAGGTAGGGTGGGGAGGATGCGTGGCACACTCTTGTGCCTTCCTGGCACCTGCGACCCGCCCACCTGACCCAAACAAGCCTGCTGTGTGACCTCAGGCCAGCCCCTTCCCCTCTCTGAGCCTGTGGCTGCCTGCTCAGCCAGGCCTGTCCTCCCATCTGTCCCCTTCCTATCCAAAAAATAGAAAGAAAAACAGGACCCTTCCCCCTTCCCTCCCCTCCCCTCTCCCCAGTGCACAAAGGGGAGGAGGGTGTGGCCAGAGGCCACGCGAGGTCCTGGAGGCCGGGGGACTCTGCTGGGTGGGGCAGAGGGAGGAGGGCCCAGCAGTGGCCTGCTGCTCCATGGGCACCACGTGGTGGCCCAGCCTCACCAGGCGTAGCCACTCAATGCTCTATTGTGGCCAGGGGCCCAGCATCTGTTGGGTTGCCAGCTGGGGGCCTTGGCCGGGAGGGGGATGGTGGTGGTCCGAACCCGCTGAGAGGTTTGCAAAGGAAGTGGCTGCAGGTGCAGGGAGAGCGGGATGGTCTGTGTGTGTGTGTGTGTGTGTGTGAGTGAGTGTGTGTGTGTGATGGTGGAAAGAGTCCATTAGGGCAGGGAAGGAGAGAGGAGGGGAGACTCCGGTCCGCGCCGGCTGGGGAGAGGTCCCTGGTCCTCCTCTGGCGTCTGCCTCTTTTTCTTTAAGGTTTGTTCAAAAGGCAGAGTGACACACGGAGATGTGCCATGCACTGGTTCACTCCTCCAGTTCTCAAGTCGATGCCCGGGGCTGGGGCTGGGGCTGGACCAGGAGCCAGCACTCCGTCCGGGTCGCCCACCTGGGACATCTCCCACTGCTTTCCGCAGAGCTGGATGTGAAGTGCAGCAGCCAGGATTTGACACCCCACCCCGGAGTCTGATGCATTAGGCCTCCTCTGCCCCTCCCCTTTAACTGACCCCTCCCATCATGCTCAGCCCCGAGGGCAGGTCCTGCGGGACCCTTTGGTGGCTGGCTGGCCCCATCCCTGAGTGCCCGTTCATCGCTGGCTGGAGCAGGGTGGGTGTGGTCGCTGCCAATCTGATCTGATCTCCATTAGCGGCTCAGCCGGCTCAGCGGAGGAAGAAACTGGCTGCGTTAAGCCAGGGCACAGATGGGAGGGAGAAGGGTGGCGGAGCCTCAACAAGTGTGCTGGAAGGGTACAGTATAGCAGGTTGAGCTTCTGCCTGTGGCGCCAGCATCCCGTGGGGGGGCAGGTTCAAGGCCTGGTCCAGCTCCCGGCTAATGTGTCTGGGAAAGGCGCAGAGGGTGGCCCTGCACCCACTTGGGGGAGGAGTGGAGGAGAGACGGAGCTTCCCAAAGAGGGGCCAGGGTCCACCCAAGAACTGTATCTTGTTCTGCGAAAGTCACGTGGACCCAAACACTTGGCATCCTGAGCTGCTTTCCTGGGCGCGTTAGCAGGGAGCTGGATGCCAGGGGGGACTTGTACAGATGCCTGTGTGGCAGGCGGGGGGGAACCAATACCAGCAAACTCTAGGGTCCCTCAGACCAAGAGTGAAATGCCAACTCCCCAGTTGTCACCCTGAGCCTAGTTCTAGCTCAGGGTGCCCCGTCTGAGAAAAGGAGCTGGCAGCACCCTGCAGGGTGCACATGGCTGTGTAGCAACCACTGAACACTGCGCATGCTCGGTGCATGGGGACCCGGGAGGGTGTTCGCGGGTTGGAGATGGGACCGGGGCACAGACTCAGCCAATAGAATGTGTTCGCTGGTTCACTAGTTTGTGTTTTGGAAAAGCATTGGGAGAGAAAGGAGAAAAAGATCTCCTTCCCGCTGGGCCACTCCCAGAAGGCCTGTGATGGTTGAAGTTGGGAACCCCAGAAGGCCAGCTGGTGGTTCCAGATAGCGGGTGGTGACCCACACACACCAGCAGCCGCCTGCTGCCTCCCAGGGTGAGCAGAAACGCTGCCCTGGCTGGTGGGGCCGGGCCTTGACCTCGGCGCTCCCAGGGGCCCGCGGAGTGTTCCACACACCATCCCCAGAGCTCTGCCCTTGCAGACATGGGCTTCAAGGCTGAGGCGCCCAGTGTGCGGCACAGACCCAGAGCTGCACTGCTCGGATTATCCACGAGGCGAATGGACAGTATGGGTTCCAAAAACTGATGCACGGATTTCATACTGGATTTGCAGCAGAATACACCTTAAAAAAAAAAAGAGTTATTTTGACTGGAAAAGCAGATTTACAGATAAAGGTGAGACAGAAAGACCTTCCATCCGCTGGTTCACTCCCCAAGTGGCCGCAACCAGGAGCTTCCTCCAGGTCTCCCACGCAGGTGCAGGGTCCCAAGGCTGTGGGCCGTCCTCCACGGCTTTCCCAGGCCACAGGCAGGGAGCTGGATGGGAAGTGGAGCAGCCGGGACATGAACTGGTGCCCCTAGGGGATCTCGGGCACATTCAAGGTGAAGATTGAGCCATCAAGCCATCCCATGAGACCCTACCAGAAACATTTTGTTTTCTCTAGAAAATGTTTAAAAGAGACAGGGAGAGACGAAGAGGCCTGGCTGCTGGTTAACTTCCCAAATGGCTTCAACAGTCAGGGCTGAGCTGGGAGCCAGGACCGTCATCCAGGTCTCCCCTGTGGGGGCCAGGGGGCCAGTTGCCTCGCGAAGGTCTCCCGCTTCCCTGGGTGCTTTCGCAGGGAGCTGGCTCAGAAGTGGAGCCGCTGGACTCCCATGGATGCTCTGAGACGAGGGTGGCAGCTTAGTTTGTGACTCCATGACACCAGTCCCAACACATGGGAAGCTGTAGTGAAGGATGGATCAATGCTCTAAGACCAGCAGGCAGAGCTGTGGGCACATCCGGTGAGCCTGGACACTCCGCCAGCCAACGCCCGCAGGCGGCCGAGCTGAACCCATCAGGAGCCTAGAACTCCATCTGGGCTCCCATGTGCATGGCAGGGGCCCCCGCTGGCACTCGGGCCGCCTTCCACTGGCTTTCCGAGGGCATCCGCAGGGCGCTGGATCAGAAATGGAGGAGCCGCTGGGGCTGGAACTCGGCACTTTCACCAGGCATGGCATAGCCTACTACCCTCTTCCCCCCACGCCGGCCCCACCATTCTGTTTTCTCATCAACTTTTTGGAGTTTTCCTCACAGAGGCTCAAAAACTGGAGCAGGGCCCATCTCCAGGAGCACTGGGCACATTGGGCAACAAAAAGCCCCAGGTTGAAAATCAGATCTCCCGCCACACACACACACACACACACACACACACACACACACACACACACACGCCACCATTCATGTTAACCAGCATCTCTGACTTGTCACATATTGACTGTCTGCTGCTTGCATGCAGATGGCAGGATGGAACGCCCTGCCCGGCTTCCCTGGGTGCCCGGCGCATGGGCGCTGTGGGCTGTCCAACCGGTGTACTGTGCCCATGGCGGCCAGCGCTAGCTGCTTCCCGAAGGCTTTCCAGCTGCAGCTCCCTGCAGCCTCGGAGCCTGGCCCCCAGCCCGGGCATGTCTGTGATTTAGAAATTGCTACAAAGTAGCTCTGAGGTCAGGATGCCTGGGGAGGAGTATCTGAACACACAGACAGAGCTGTCAGCGCTGATGTTCGTGGCAAACGTAAATAATGCATCAAGGAAAAAACAAAGCGTGTGCACTTCTCTGTCCCACCCTGGCTCCGTGGCGGGACGGGGAGGTCTCAGAAACATTGGTTCACTTCTGCCTCCCAGGTGGACGGCTGTTTACCAGCTGGTGGTTAAGACAGCTCTGGCGTGGACAGTGCGTGGCACCCAGCGTCTGGCACCCACTGGTGGCCCATATTTGAGGACACGTGTGGCGTCACTTCGATAGGGAGACGTGGCCTCTGTCATGTCAACAGTGCCGGGATGCCCGCCCGCTGGCTGCGACAGCAGACATGGCTAATGCACCACTGTAATCTGCTCCTGCCGTTGCTGGATCCTTCGTTTCTAAGAAGACATGACAAATGCATCGGGGTGTGCTTGCTTCCACGTGCTGTGCCGGGACAGACCACAACAGTCAGTCCCCACATCCTGGAACCTAGGGGCGGGCATTTGGGCTGCGCCCGCATCCCATAGGAGGGCACGTGGGCTTCCACCCCAGCTTCCTGCTGGAGCACACCCTGGGAGACACCAGATGACCACTCATGCAAATGGGAGACCCGGAAGGAATTCTGTTCTGTGTCTTGGGTCTAGCCCAGGCCTGGCTGCTGTAGGAGTCGGGGGGGGGGGTAAACCAGCAATTAGGAGATCCAACTGTGTCTTTGATTTCGAAATAAAATGAATAAGTAAATAGGGCCTGGTGCAGTAGCCTTGGGGCTAAAGGCCTCACCTTGCACATGCCAGGATCCCATATGGGCTCCAGTTCTAATCCCGGCTGCTCCACTTCCCATCCAGCTCCCTGCCTGTGGCCTGGGAAAGCCGTGGAGGACGGCCCAAAGCCTTGGGACCCTGCACCCGTGTGGGAGACCTGGAAGAAGTTCTTGGCTCCTGGCTTCAGCCTGGTTCAGCTCTGGCCGTTGTAACCACTTGGGGAGTGAACCAGTGAATTGAAGTTCTTTCTGTCTCTCTTCTCTGTAAATCTGATTTTCCAATAAAAAATAAATATTTAAAAAGAGTTTATTGCTATAATTTTTGGAGTTCTATATGTCTGAAATCAGGCAGAATGACACGGACCCAGAGAGCTTCCGTTCCCTGGCTCACTCCCCAGGTGGCCACAGCAGCCCCGTCTCGGACAGGCGGGAGCCAAGAGTTTCATCCCAGCCGCTGTGGTGGGTCGCCGGGACCCAAGCACTTGGGCCATCCCTGGTAACAACTCGCCCTGACCTCACCTGGACCCGGTACTCTCCCAGGCCGCACCCCTGGTGACCTCACTGTCAGCCACCAGGCCCCGCCTCTTTTTGTTGTTGGGAAGGCAGATTTACTGAGAGAAGGAAAGACAGAAAGATCTTCCATCTGCTGTTCACTCCCCAAGTGGCCACAATGCTGGAGCTGAGCCCATCCAAAGCCAGGAGCCAGGAGCCTCTCCCGGGTCTCCCACGCGGGTGCAGGGTCCCAAGGCTTTGGGCCGTCCTCCACTGCGTTCCCAGGCCACAGGCAGGGAGCTGGGTGGGAAGTGGAGCAGCCGGGATTAGAACCAGCGCCCATATGGGATCCTGTGCTTGCAAGGGGAAGATTTAGCCACTGAGCCTTCACAGCCAATCTTTTCTTTCTTTAAGAAGGTTTTAATGTCGTCCCCCCCACCCCCACGAGGCCCAGCACGCCCCTGGTGCGGGGACTGGTGGTGAGCGGGGCGTCCTGTTGTCTCCTCAGCAGATACTGGGGGCCATGGAGTCTCAGGTGGGGGGGGGCCCGGCCGGCCCGGCCCTGCCCAACGGGCCACTCCTGGGCACCAACGGGGCCACTGATGACAGCAAGACGAACCTCATCGTCAATTACCTGCCCCAGAACATGACCCAGGATGAGTTCAAGAGCCTCTTTGGCAGCATAGGCGACATTGAATCCTGCAAGCTGGTCCGGGACAAGATCACAGGTGTGGGGGCTGGCGGCGGGGCGGGGTTGGCAGCCAGGGGTTGGGGAGAGGTGGGACTGGCTGGCAGGGGTCAGGGAGGAGGAGGGCTGGCAGGTGCCGCAGACTTGCCTGAGTGGGACGTGGAGGTAGGAGGGAGAAGGGACAGATGGGAGGCCCCTAGGGGCCCAGGTTGAGGTGGCGGGGGTGGGGGCGGTTCAGGGAAGGGGAGAACCCCTGCTGGTGGGCTGGGGTCACCTCCTCCCCGCCCCGAGACAGAGAAGGTGGCAGCTTGAGTCATCATTGGCGGATCTCCCCTTCGCCCCCCACCCCTCCGCAGGGCAGAGCCTGGGCTACGGGTTCGTGAACTATTCGGACCCCAGCGACGCGGACAAAGCCATTAACACCCTGAACGGCCTCAAGCTGCAGACCAAAACCATCAAGGTCAGGGTCTGCGTCCCCACCGCCGTCCCCACCGCCGTCCCTCGTCCCCCGCATCTCCCAGGACTGTCGCTTGGGTTGGGTGGCAATCGGGGACTGGAGGGCGGGGAGTAGAGCCAGCCTTGCGTTGCCCTGAGCCCCGGGGGAGGCAGCCAGGCCCTGAGGTGGGACTGAGGGAGGGGGCGCATCCTTTTCTGTCCCCTCCTTTGTCCTGGAAATGGGGTGGGGGTGGGTGGCAGTCCATCTGCCATCTGGAGCCTTCTTGGGGGTGGGAGGGTCGGGATGAGGGGCCGCCCCTCCCCCTGGCCTCTCCCCCTTTCCGGCTGCAGCTGGGAGCACGGTTGTCCCTGGGGTGGGGTGGGGCGGGGGCATCACCATGGAAACGCCCCTCTGTAGGTTTGCCCCTCTGGGTATTTGGGCTCCACCCTGGAAATCTGCTCCTGGAACCTCCCCTCCTCCCACCCAGGTCAGCCCAGGCTTTGATAGGGGGCAGAATGGGGCCGTGACCTGCCGCCCCCTCTGCGTTCAGAGAAGGCCACCGGGGTATGACAGGGGCAGCCCCCAGAGACGGGCCGGAAGTGACTGTGTGGGTGGGCCTGGCTGTCCCCACAAGGTGGGTGCTCTGGATGAAGCCAGGGCCCTGAGGGCACATCGGGCTGTCGCGTGCATGTGTTGGGTGTTTGGTGTGTGAGACCCGAGTCCCCCTTCCCCTGGTTGCCCTGCGTGGTCCTGGGCGTGGCTGTGGGCCCCTCTTTCTGGTCTCATTGCCGTGGCCATGGGCAGCGTGGTGTGGCCTCGTGGGCCTATCTGTGTTTCTGCCTGTGTGTGACTATCCTGTGTGGTGGGTACAGCCCTTCAGGATTCCAGTGTGAGGGTCCCAGGGGGATTTACCTCACTTGATTCTAGACCCCAAAACGCTTTCGGGTCTCACCCCTAATACAGCCCTTGAGGAGGACAAGCTATATGGCATGGGGTTGTAGTTTTCTAAATGAATGTTAGAGGGCCCCGCGCGGGAGCCTAGTGGCTAAAGTCCTCACCTTGCAAGCCCTGGGATTCCATAGGGAAAACTGATTTGTGTCCCGATAGCCCCGCTTCCCATCCAGCTTCCTGCCTGTGGCCTGGGAAAGCAGTGGAGGACGGCCCAAAGCCTGGGGACCCTGCACCTGTGTGAGAGACCTGGAAGAGGCTCCTGGCTCCTGGCTTTGGATGGGCTCAGCTCCGGTTGTTGCGCTCACTTGGGGAATGAACCAGTGGACAGAAGTTCTTCCTCTCTGTCTCTCCTCTCTGTATATCTGACTTTACAATTTAAAAAATCTTTTAGAAATTGAATATTAGAGAAAGAACAGCATTTTGCCTGTTTGTCTTTAAAAAAAAAAATTCTACTTCTCTGAGAGGCGGCCACGGAGATCGCCCGTGCACTGGTTCACTCCGCAGACCAGAGCAGGGCTGGGCCAGGCAGGGCAGAGAGCTGCATGCTGCCTGGGGTCTCCCCTGGGGTGCGGGGGGCCTGAGCAGGGAGCTGTGTGGGAAGTGTTGCAGGTTGGGATGCCTAGGGAGCGCAGGAGCTGTGACCTGGGCTCCTCCTGCCGCCTGCAGTACAGCTGCGGTGTGCTCCGCTGTGGCTCTCCACTCTCAACCCTCCGATACAAATCGATAATTGTTGCACAAGTCGCAAGGCGGGGGGTTGGAGAAGGAAGAGGGAGGAGGAGGAGGAGGAGGAGGAGGAAGGTATGACAGAGTGGGCCGTGCAGGAGAGCCCCAAGTGCAGAAACCCCAGGGCTGCGGCATTTGGGGACCAGGGAGGAGGCCCCCACCTCCTGGTAATGCGAGGCAGGGCCTAGTTGGTCTTGATGGGAGGAGCCCACTGGATGGTTCTGGTGTCCACTGGAGCTGGTGGCTGTGGTTTGGAGGTGGGTAATGAAAGACACCTTCCCCCAAAGTGGGCTTGGGGACAGCAAGATGGGGGAGCCTGAGCTCCGAGAACCGCCCTCCACTGAGTTGGCACTCTTTGGGGGGTGTCGGGAGCATCAGAGGAGGGAGAAGGGCCCAATATCCTAGAGCCCACCCCTCCCCGAAAGACGAGTGGCCGGGGGTGTCCCTCAAGTCCCACTCCCACCCCAGGGAGGCATCTGACCATCCGTGTCCCCCCATCCTCCCCAGCACTAGGGACGCGTGGGCCGCCTGACACCTCGCCCTCCCCCGCCCCTAGGTATCCTATGCCAGGCCCAGCTCAGCCTCCATCCGGGACGCGAACCTGTATGTCAGCGGGCTCCCCAAGGCCATGAGCCAGAAGGACATGGAGCAGCTCTTTTCCCAGTATGGCCGTATCATCACCTCCCGCATCCTGGTGGACCAGGTCACAGGTCAGCCAGCCCGGCCCGGCGGGGTGGGGAGGAGCGGTGGGGGAGGGGAAGGGGGAGCACCCACCCGGCGTGCTGACCCTCCCCACACCGCTGGCAGGCGTCTCCCGGGGCGTGGGCTTCATCCGCTTTGACAAGAGGATTGAGGCTGAGGAGGCCATCAAGGGACTGAACGGGCAGAAGCCACTGGGCGCGGCCGAGCCCATCACGGTCAAGTTCGCCAACAACCCGAGCCAGAAGACGGGGCAGGCTCTGCTCACCCACCTGTACCAGTCATCGGCCCGACGCTACGCCGGCCCCCTGCACCACCAGACACAGCGCTTCCGGTGGGTCCTGATGCACCCCTCCCCACCCACCCCTACCCCTTCATCCCCACCCCTCGTCTGGGAACCGGCTGGGAGGGGGAGGAGGATGAGGCCCCCGGGCCAGACCAGGCTGTGGCTGGGCAGGCGAGGCAGGCCCTTGAGGGATTGCTATTCCGTGCCAGGCCGTGTCCAGCCGGGCAGGGAGCCGGGCAGGGGCTGGCTGGCAGGCAGGCGGGGGTGGGGCTGTGCCGGATGGGGGCGGGGAGGACAGGCTGCTGGATGGGGGGTGGTGGGGCAGTGGATGTGGCCACCGCTGACCAGGACGGGGGCGGGGGGCCCCCTTCCCTGCTTCTGCTCTGACAGGCTGGACAATCTTCTCAACATGGCCTACGGGGTCAAGAGGTAACAGTGCCCCCGCCCCGCTGTCCCCGTCCCTGCCCCCTCCACCTGCCTTAGCTGTGTCTGCCTGTGTCCTGGGCTGAAGGCATGTGTGCTTGGGGGGGTTGGAAGATCTAGGGGCTGTTTGGGACTGTCTCCCTGCTGCCCCCACCCCGATGGCTGGGATGCAGCCATCCCCCGTCCCCCCGTCCCCCCCCCCGTCCCTGCCCCACAGCCCGGCCTACTTGCTCCACCTCCTCCACATCCCCCTGTTGGTTGCGCGTGGAGTGGGGGGCACTTGGCCAGGGGCGTGGTGGGTGGAGCCTGCCTGCGGGCCACTGAAGGACTTGGGGGTGTTGGCACTTCATGGACTCGCCAACAGACAGAGGTCAGATCCGTGTCAGGCAGGGATGGATGGGACCCCACAGGCTTGGGCTTCAGCGGTGAGGCCAGGAAACGTGGGGGCCGGGTAGGAGCTGGGCTCCCGACAGCCCTCCAGCAGCCAGCGCCCCACTGGGTGGCACAGAGGGGTCACCAGCTCACTTTGGTGAACAGATAGCTTGAGACACTGATTCATTCATGCAGCAGGGGTGGACGTGGGTGCAAGTGGGGGGACCCGGAACAGTCCCCTGCTGTTTGAGCATGTCTGGGTGTGTTTTCTCCTCTGCCCACCCCCCCACACACACCCCTGCAGAGTTAGCCTTGTCCAGCTCTGTAAACATTTCAACATTTAAAAAAAAAAAAAAAAAAAAATTTCAACATTTTTGTATTCCTTCATTTGACGGGAGCGGCAGGGAGAGAGCTCTCTCATGGGTGGGGTCGGGGTCACGCTGGTTACAGGTGTCCCTGGATGCAGGGCAGGACGGGGCGGGGTCGGAGGTGTGCGGGGGGTCAGGGCAGAGCCCGCGTGACCCCCAAGGTAGTCCTCTGTCGCTCATTGCCAGGTTCTCCCCGATCGCCATCGACGGCATGAGCGGCCTGGCCGGCGTGGGCCTGTCGGGGGGCGCGGCGGGCGCCGGCTGGTGTATCTTCGTGTACAACCTGTCGCCCGAGGCTGACGAGAGCGTGCTGTGGCAGCTGTTCGGGCCCTTTGGGGCGGTGACCAACGTCAAGGTCATCCGTGACTTCACCACCAACAAGTGTAAGGGCTTCGGTTTCGTCACCATGACCAACTACGACGAGGCGGCCATGGCCATCGCCAGCCTCAACGGCTACCGCCTGGGCGAGCGCGTGCTGCAGGTGTCCTTCAAAACCAGCAAGCAACACAAGGCCTGAGCCGCCGCCGCCCGGGCAGCAGAGAGAGAGGGGCCGAGAGAGACAGACCCACGGACGGACGGACGGCTGCCGCGAGGGCCGCCGTGTCCCTGCAGAAGCCCCAGGGTGAGCACGCGGTGCAGGGAACGGGGTGTGCCCAGGGGTTCCCCCCTCCCCAGGCCACGCAGCTCCAGCTCTCCACTCATTTGGGCTTCGTACAAAGGTTTGTTTTTTGTTTTGTTTTGTTGTTTTGGGCTAAAAAAGCAAGCAAGCAAGGAAATGCCCTAACCCCACTGCCCACAGCCCTGCCCTTCCATGTCTGGGTGGGGGGCCCCCTGCTTTGCCCAGGCCTCCCCCCACAGCTAGGTGGGCCGGAAGGGGGGGATGGGAGGGAGGGAGGTGTGTGTGTGTGTGTGTGTGTGTGTGCACGCGCACGTGCTGGAACAGGTTTAAAAATCCCCAACAAAAACAATGTGAGGAGGAGCTTGGGCACCCAGACACACACACACACACACACACACACACACACAGACCCTCCCCTCCCACCCCCAGACGGAGCCCCTCGGTAGAATGCAGGGAGCATTGGGCAGGCGGGGGCCGAAGCAGGAACAAAATGAAAAAAAGGGGGGTGGTGGGTGGGGGAGAAAAACTCTATTTTTGTAAAAAGGGTTAAGGACCTCGTGGAGAATTTTTACTGGGAATTCTTGAACTTGAAAAAAAATCACAAAAAAACTATTTTGGCAGGTTCATGTTTACCAACTTTTTTGGGGGGTGGTGGGTGGGGCAGGGGGCAGAGGCTGGGCGTCCACAGGGCCACATATCCACTCACACCACGGGCATGGACGCACCCACGCGAGACACGCCCCCCAGGACAGGTGCAGGGGGCAGGAGGGCTTCGAACCCAGGGCCCCGGGAGGCTCGGGCACCCCGGCATGCAGAGACACGCCCACAGGCCCAGCCCCTTCCCCCAGAGCCCCCCACCCTCCTCCTGGGGTCCCGCCCCAGCCCCGCAGCTGCCCACCGACACACCCCGGCATCCAAGCGTCCAGACACACAATACCTCGTTCCACTCGGGCATCCCGGTGGGCTCTTGGAAGTAGCCTCCCCACCCCACCCCTCCCAACACTCAAGGCCAAAGGATCGCATCCCACAAAGCCCTCCCTGGAGCAGGCGCCCCCCCAACACACACACCCGGCTCCTCAACGCCCTTCCCCTCCGCATCGCCAACCCTCGGCCTCGTGAGTCTGCCCGGATGGGGGTGATGTGCCCCCCAGCCCGGCTTCTCCCGACAGAAGCCAGAGCCCCTGGGAGCCCCCTGGCCCTCCCTGGCCCTCCCTGGCCCTCCGTCAGCGGGAGCCCAAGTCCTGGGAATTCCAGATCCCCCGTTCTGTGTTTGCACGTGGGCAGCGGTCCTGTGAAAGGCTTGGTCTCTCTCCCCGCCCTCCCGTGTTCTCCACCGGCTAACATCGGAGTGTTTGCTGCAAGGACAAGAACAGCAACAAAAAAAAAAAAAAAAAAAAAGAAAAGAAAAAAAAAGCGACAAAAAAAAAGAAGCGGAAGAGAAAAAGTGGTGAAAAAGTTACAAAAAAACAAACGGAAGAGATTTAGGAAACACTACAGACACAAACTGGCACCAGTTAACTCTCGTCCTTTGCTCAGTTTAGCTTCCTTACCTTATGGTATGTTACGTATTTATTACCTGCCCCGCCCGCGTACACCCCTATTCCTTTGCGAGTTAACAAGAGCAATGTTCTCTTCGTTTGTTCTTTTTATTTGTATTTTCAGTTTTGCCGAGATGTGGTTATGCCTAATTTATTTATAAAAGGGGAAGTGGAATTATTGAAGTCATAATAATAATAATTAACAGTACAGGTAGCCCAGTGGCTCCCTCCCGGGGTGCGCAGGGGAGCTCCCCCATCCCACCCAGCCACTCCCTCCGGCCGTCGCTGCCAGGGCAGGGTGGGGGTGCATGGAGGGGCCCACAGCACCCAGCGTTGGGGGGAGGGGGTCTCCATGGGGGTTCTTATTATTTTTTTGCTGTTGTCTTGAGGAATTTTTCAGTCCTATTTAGCTAGTGAGAATTCTAGCTTGTTCTCAATACAGGAACCTATTTATTCTTGTGGTTGTTCAACTCCTTTCTTGCTTTCTCCTTCCAGTAAAACGAAGCCCCCTTCCCCCACAAACCCACCAACAGTGGGGCCACCCTCACCTCCTGCTGGCCCCGTCCCCCGCCCCGTTCTGAGCAATAATGGCTGGGGTTTCTCCCCACCCTGGGGGTGGGGGTGGGGGCAGTGGGCACGCTCGGCCTGCGAGGGTTACCTCCCTGCACCCCACACCGAGGCCTAAGCCCCTGCTAACCCCCCTCCACCCCCGTGACTGGAAGGGGACTTTTTAAAAAAGAAAAAAAAGAAAAAAAAAAAAACCCACAGAACTCAGCCCAGCCCGGCCCCCTCCCCTGGAGGCCAGCCCGCACCCCAGGGGTGTGTGTGTGTGTGAGGGGGCAGCAGGTGCACAGGAGAGGCCCAAAGGTGGGAGGGGGTGGGCCAGGGCGGGGCTCAGCCCCTCCGACCCTCCCTCTGTCCTGTTATTTATTGGCAAGCTTTTTAATCACAACCGAGTCCCGTGTTGGAGGTGAGAAAGAATTGTTAAAAAAAAAAAAAAAAATACACACACACAAAAAATAACAAAAACAAAAAAAAGGACCCCTCCCCCCACCCCAGAACACTCTGCGTTGCATTTAGACTTGCGCCAGGGTCCCAGGCCCGGTGCGGTAACAGACTTTTACATGGAATTGTTTAATGATTTGTACTTTTCATGCCAGAAAATAAAACTTCAGAATCTTAAGGACCTTGGCTCCTCTCTGCGTGTGCCTGCATCTCTGCCTGGGCCTGGGGCCGCTGGGTGAGGCTCCTCTCTGTGTGTGCCCGCATCCCTGCCTGGGCCTGGGGCCGCTGGGTGAGGCTCCTGTGTGTGCCCATATCCCTGCCTGGGCCTGGGGCCGCTGGGTGAGGCTCCTCTCTGTGTGTGCCCGTTCCAGCTGGCCGTGCCCATATCCCTGCCTGGGCCTGGGGCCGCTGGGTGAGGCTCCTCTCTGTGTGCCCGCATCCCTGCCTGGGCCTGGGGCCACTGGGTGAGGCTCCTGTGTGTGCCCGTTCCAGCCTGCTGTGCCCGCATCCCTCAGGCACTCAAGTGGTCACCTGCGAGGTCCCAAGGTCCACGCCAGGTGCGGTGGCGACCAGCCCACACCTGCCAAGCAAGGCCGCGCCCACAGGGTGAGGTGCCCGTCCGTCACATTTATTGTTTCAAGGTCACACAGGTCAAGTAACATCTCCAAACATCTCCAGCAGGAGGGGGTCAGGGGTCAGGGGGCCTGGCGGCTCCATCCTGTACTCAGGCACCGCGCCTGGCACCAGGGGACGTGGCTCAGCCCCACTGGCGGGGAGGCCCTGGATGTGAGGTGTGGGCGGTGGGGGGAAGGGGTCCCATCCCGCAGCTCCTGCCTCTGCGGGAGAGGCTGGGGACCCCCACCCGCTTCAAGGAGCAGGCCCCGGTCCACAGACGGTGGGGCGGGCCGTGGGGGCAACCCCGCTCTTCGTGACGGGGTGGTCTCACACTCTGTGGCTCTGCGGTGGGAGACAGTGCGTGAAGGCAGGGAGGCCCGAGGGGCGGGCACGCAGCCCCCCAGCATCCACCCTCGCCCACCTGGGCGCCTCGGCTAGAGCTCGTCATGGTTGCCGTCCAGGGGGCCGTCGGGCGGCGGCTCCGAGCAGGCGGCCGGCGTGGTGAGTTCCATGAGGTACTCGCAGCGGCTGGGCTCCGTGGTGCTGGTCACGGCCGTCTCCTTGCCACACAGCAGGCGCACCTGCCGGGCGGAGGGCAGGCAGCGCTCGGGGGGCTGGCCGGGGCTGGGGGTGCCCGCCCGCCCGCCCAGGGACCGCTGCCCACCGCCAGCACGCCATCTGCTGCCAGCCGGCCGCCCACCCCAGGCCAGCACTCACCGTGGTGGAGCGGTTGGGGCCCTGCCAGCAGCCCGTGCCCTGCTCGTACTTCATGGCGCTGAACCTGTCGTGCTCGGGGCCGGCCCAGGAGCCCCAGGTACTGCAGGAGGTCAGGGCAGGAGGTGGTGAGCGGGGCCACCCCCAGCCCCATCCGTGCCCCTGGGCTGGGCCCTGCGCCCCAGGACACTCACCCGAGGCTAGTGGGGGACCCGCCCAGCTTGGGCTTCTGGGACACAAGCTTGAAGGGGCAAAGCCGGTAGACATATCTGGGAGGGGAGGGCGGGGGACAGAGACATGAGCGGGCTTCTGGCCGTGGGGACGCGGGCCCAGAGGCGCCTGCACCCCACTCCACCGCGCCCACCTCCACCCCACCCCGCTGCGTGCCACGCTGGCTCCTGGCCCCAGGGACGCACTCGTTGGTGGTCAGCTCGTAGCACTGACTGTACAGGTAGGCGAACTCCCCTTGGGGGCCAAAATCGAAGGAGATTTCCTGCTCCAAGTCCCTGCAGTGGGGGGAGGGGGCAGTGAGCCAGGAGGACGGACCTGCCCTCCCCCGGGAGGCCCCGGGTTGCCATGGTGATCCCCCCAGCAGCAGGTGGGGATCGGGGAGGGGGGCACGATGCCCACCTGAGGGACTCCTCCAGGTCCTTCAGGGAGCGCTCCGCCTCCTCGAATTTGCTCCTGGCCTCCTGGGCGGCTACAGGGAAGGAGTGGGGTGGGGTCAGACGTGACGCGTCTTCCCGCCGGCCCCCAGAGCAGGGACTGGGAGCTGGATGGGGGGGACCGTCTTCCGACGACACCCACTCCGGCCCAAGCTCCTGGGGTCACACTCCTGGAGGTCCGACTGGGGAGGCCAGTGGGAGGGGACCCCTGGGGTTGGCAGGGGTGGTGGGGGTGGCAAGGCTTGCTGGGCGCAGGGGCAGCAGCGGCAGGTGCGCGGGGTCCCCCAGCCTGTCCACCCCTCACCATCGATGAGAGCCTGGGTCTGCTCGTCATACGGGGGCATCTTGTCTTCTGGGGTGCTGGCCGGCGGTGGGGGCGCCAGTGGGGGTGGGGCCTCCTGGAAGGGGGGTGGAGTCAGAGAGCAGCCCTGCCCCCACCCACCCCCAGCTCCCTGCCTGGGGAGGGGGGGACACCCACACCCCCCACACACCTTGGGGTGCTCCTCCTGCACCTCAGAATCATCCTCCTCCTCCTCCTCCTCCTCTTCCTCCTCCACCTCCTCCTCTTCCTCTGTGGGCAGCGGAGGGGCCGTGGTCAGGTCAGGGATGGAGGGTTCCGGAGACTCGGTGGGCAGTGCCTGGACAGGAGGGGTGGGCAGCCGGGTGGTCACTGGAGGTCAGGGCAGGGTCGGGGCAGGACAGCAGCCACCCTTCCCCCACGAACCTCAGACCGGTACTTGTCCCGGATGGCAGCCCAGACGCGGTCGTGGAAGGAGGCGGCGTCCGTGTGGGCGTCTCCCCCGAGGAGCGCCTGTACAGGGAGCACGGGGCAGCCTTGGCATCGGGGCAGCCTTAGCATCGGGGCCTCCCTGGGGACCCAGGGCCCGCCCCTAGCAGCATGGGAGGGGGCCTCGGGCTGCGGTACCAGGCACAGGGCGGGCAGGGCCGGAGCTGGCTGCGCAGCTGCAGCCTGCAGGGGGCACTGGAGGCCTGGCACGGCCCACCGGCCGGCAGGGGCCTGATGGGGCTGGGCAAGGGGGTGTGTGCGGCGTCGGGCCTGGGTACCTGAGCCTCCTCTTCGGACAGCACCCCGTCCCCATCCCCGTCCAGCTCAGGGTGGGTCTGCAGCTCAGCCAGCGTGACCCTGCGGGGGGGGGCAGTGAGGACCCTAGGATGACCCCCACCCTACCCCCAAAGCACAGCCCCCCTTCCCGAATGCACCTGGCTTCCACCCTTGGGATGGGGGAGCTGACCTCGGCCTCTGCCCCCCCTCAGCCCCTAGCCGGGAGCGGGGGTCTCCGAGCCGGCCTGGGCCCCGCCAGCGCACTCACGTTCCGTCCGCGTCGTCGTCCAGCTCCTGGAAGGCCTCGGCGGCCAGCGCCTGCTCCCGCTGCGCCCTGGACGCGGCCTGCTGCTCTGTGAGGCGATGGGTGCCGTCAGCCCGCTCCCTGGGCCTGCCCACAACCATCTGGGCCAGGGGCTGACCCCGACACACTTCCCCGTCCTGGGCATCTGGGGAGGACTGGCGGGAGCTGAGGAAGCGTCCAGGAGCACCCAGGGTCTGAGCGGATGACCAGCATGGCGGAGAAGCCGCTGGAGGGAAGCCCCACGCGCCCAGCACAGCACGGCGTGAAGTCCCGTGCTCCCGAGCGCCCTGTGAGGTGGCAGGGAGGGTCCCTGGCACCCACAGGAGGCCCGGAAGGAGTTCCTAGTGCCCTATCCTGGCTGTGGTGGGCA
Organism: Ochotona princeps; assembly: GCF_030435755.1. NCBI lineage: Eukaryota > Metazoa > Chordata > Mammalia > Lagomorpha > Ochotonidae > Ochotona > Ochotona princeps. The sequence continues at coordinate 948,463 of NC_080864.1, read as the reverse complement.
TGTATTTTTTTAATGGAAAGTCAGATACACAGAGAGGAGGAGAGACAGAGAGGAAGATCTTCTATCCATTCATTCACTCCCCAAGTGGCTACAACAGTCAGAGCTGAGCCGACCTGAAGCCAGGAGCCAGGAGCTTCTTCCGGGTCTCCCACGGGGGTGCAGGAACCACGCCGGCCATGCCCCATGGCCCACGCCCACCGGCCGTACCTTCCCACAGCTTCTGGTGCCGCTGCTTGGCCTCCTGCTCCGGCTTCTCGGCCTCCTCCTTCAGGGCCCGCAGCGCCTCCACCTGCTCCTCCAGGGACTTCTTCCCGGACTGCAGCTCCAGGACCTTTTGCTGGGTGGGCCGAGGGCAAGGGGTCGGCTCTCCGACAGCTCTGCCCGCCACCCCCCCACACCCATGCCCGGCCTGCTGCTCCGGCCACCCTGGAGCCCTCGGGTCCCCACGACAAGGCTGGCCTGGTGCCTGGCACGCACCCCCTGGCGAACTCCAGCTCATCAGCCAGAGACCCCCTCCTCCGGAAAGCCTGCCCTCCTTGCCTTGCCCGTGCCCAGCACCACGGGGTCGAGGCAGAGGTGCGGGGAGAGACCGTCTCCTCTGGGCTTGTCACTCCTTGCCCCACCAGCCCTGGGCGTCACTCCCGTCCCTCTGTCACTCCCGTCCCTCTGTCCACCCCATGGGACCCCTGGAGGCAGGCCCGGGGTGGCCTCCCGCCCAAGTGCCTGTTGGCATGTAAATCTCACGGGAGGAGGGTGGGTGCCGGGCTGGGCGAGCCCTGAGCTGTGGGGGCCTGAGGGCGGGCGCCCCACTCCCGCTGTGAGACTTTGTTCCATGCCTCCTGGCCTCCCGCCAGGAACCTCGCATCCTCCTGCCTCCCCAGGAGGGCGATAGTCACCTACGTGGCTCCCTCAACCGGGACCTCACTTAGCTACGGGCGTGAGAGGGGAAGATCTGGAACGTTCCATGAGCTGGGACTCACGCAATAGCCCAGGTGGTGGTGGGCAGGGCAGGGCAGGGCCAGACAACTCCTCCCCAAGCCACGTCCTGAGCTGACGGCGCCTCTGTACCCTCACCTGCCACCCTCAGCCCACACGATTACACCGCCCCAGCCCTGCCCCTCTCAACCCCGTAGCCCCCACCCCAGGCCCCCAGGCCCCCACCCCAGGCCCACCTGCTTCTCCTCCCGCGTCTTCTTCCAGTCCTCAATGAGGATCTTCTTGAGGCGGAAACCTTCCCGTGTGACTTCCGCCATCTCCTGCAGCGACTCCCTCTCCTTCCGGCCCTTCTCCCTGTCAGGGGAGGACAGAGCAAGGCACTCCATCAGGGGCCCAACAGGGCGGCCTCTTCCACATGGGGCCGGAGCAGTGGCTCCACACGCTAGTCCTCCACCGGTCAACACCAGGATCCCACGTGGGTGCTAGTTCACATCCCGGCTGCTCCCCTTCCCACCCAGCTCCCTGCCTGTGGCCTGGAAAAGCGGTGGAGGACGGCCCAAAGCCTTGGGACCCTGCACCCGCGTGGGAGACCCGGGAGAGGCTCCCGGCTCCTGGCTTCGGATCAGCTCCGGCCGTTGTGGCCGCTTGGGGAGTGAACCAGCGGATGAAAGATCTTTCTGTCTCTCCTCTCTGTAAATCTGCCTTTCCCTCCTGCTCCGGCCCCACCAGCCTCAATTCCCTCTCCTCCAGGGCATGGGGCGCAGGGAGAGAAGCTCGAAGTGAGCTCCCCAGGGGCCAAGGAGAGAAGGGTCAGACGGCCAACGGAAGGCCAACCCGTGGCCAGCACGCACCTCTGCTGTCAGCACACCCCACCCTGTCCGGCCACTCCACACTTGCTCCCCGCGTCCCCCCGCCACCGTCACCCCAACAACCCTGGGCACCCACGCCTTCAGACACCAGAGAGACCTGTGTCCCTGTTGCGGCCAGCCCTGTGAGCTCCGAATGGCGACAGGACCCTGAGGCCACTTGGGAACTTGCCTCACCGGCAGGGCCCGTGGAGCGGGGACCCGCTAGGGCCACGCGTGGGTCGGCGGGGAGGGAGGGAGGGAGGGAGGCGGGAGGTCCGGGTCTGCGCCCGGCACATACTTGCACATGTTATCACACACGATGCCACTGTTGTACTCGTCCGTCCCGTCGCAGCAGTCTGGGGCACAGGTGGGGGAAGCGGTGCTGCCGTCAGGCCTGGTACGGCCTCCCCGCCTCCCCTCCGCCTCCGTCCTCACCCCGCAGCTCACCACAGACTCCGTCATTGACGCGGCTCGACAGGATGTACAGGGGCCTGTACCCGGCGTTCGTGCAGTGGAAGCTGCCGTTGGGGCAGGCGGCCGTGCCTGCGGGGTCGAGGCAGCCAGCTCAGCCCAAAACAGGACCCCGACTGTGCCATTCTCTCAGGGGCTGCCTCTGCGGGTCCCTCACCTGACCTCTGAGAAACGCACCCTGCCCCGCTCTCCCGGGACAGCCAGGGTGCGGGGTCTCCTGCGGCCGTCCCACCGACGTGCCCCTGTGTCAGTGTCTCCCCCAACCTGCCCGCGGGCAGCCCCCTGGGGGACGCGGCCTGGGCCGGCCTGGGCATCACAGCAGGTGCTCAGGGAGACCCGGATGTTCACACGCACCTGGCTCGTCCGACCCATCTTTACAGTCACAGTAGTCATCATTGACCTGGTCGAACGGGACAGTGGCCGAGCCGTCCAGGCAGGTAAAGGGCTTGGTTTCGTCGTAGAAGTGATGGTCTTTAGGGAGCAAAAAAAAAGGGAAAAGTGGGGTGGGGACACTCGACCTGGGCCTCTCCGCTGGGAAACTGAGGCCAAAAAACCCCAAAGGCCACTTCCTCACCACCATGTGCAGACACTCACTGGCCAGAGAGACGCCCCGGGGTCTCTTGACCTCCACGGTCCAGCCGAGGGGCAGCAGCGCCAGCAGCAGCGCCAGCAGCATCTTGCAGGGCGGGCGGCTATAGGGCCGAAGTCCCTTACTCCCCAAAACGACGCTGCAAGGAGAGGCACCCCAAGTTAGCAGGAGGAGGCTGCTGCTTGCCAAAGCCGCCCCCAGCTAGGCAATGAGGTCTCCCGGCTTTGGGGTTCAGCAGCCCACCCCTCCCTGGACCCCCCATCTTGGCCACTTCGCTCAAGTCCACGGTGGGGAGAAGGAAGAGGGGGTACCCCAATTCCCGCCAATGACCCCAGGGAGTGCATAGGCTCCCTCCACTCACACACACCATCAAACGCTCCGGGAAGTCGGGGTTCCCTGCATGTTCGCCCGCTGGCTCACCTCCCACCCACGAGGCGCGAGCAAAAAATGAATAACACTCACCGCGCCCACCGGGGAGCACGATTCCGGCTGCAGAAAAAAGGAGAAAAAAAGGCGGAAGGGCCTGGACACGTCACGTCCGGCCGCAGGCCGCGCCCCGAGCCCGACCTCGCCAGGACGCCATGTTGGGAGTGGCCCGCGCGGGCGCTGCCGGAAGCGTGGCCGCCATCTTGGGGAGGACGTGAGGGAAGCCCGAGGGGAGACGGCGCTCGGGAGGCGCGCTTAATGGCGGCAGAGCCGCGGGCCTCCATCTTGGGAGTGGCGGCCTGGGCCACCCGGAACAGACCCTTCCGGAAGCCGACCGCAGACGCGACCTCCCCGCCCCGCGACGCGTCGGCATCGCGAGGACCGTCCCCTCCGCGGAGGCTCTGCCAATGAGAGCGCTGGCTGGAGGTTTCCATGGGAACGCGGCGGGGCGGGGGGCGGTTTCCTAGCAACCGGGAGATGCTGAGCGGTTCCCCCCCCCCCATACACACAACCCCGACCCCGGGCCGAGCCGTCGGAAGGTCCAGTGTCCCCCAGAAAGCCCGAGGGATCGGAGCTGACACGGCGGCTGCGGCTGTGGGACTGGGACGACTGACCTCGCCGCCCCCCCGAACACCCGGGGACCCCTGGGTCCCCCAACCCCAAACATGACGTCCGCCCTGTGCCTGCTGGGCTCTGCCAACGCCCTGGGCAGCCAGGACCAGGCTCTGACGGCCTCTTCCAAGGCCAGGGGCAGCAAGATCCCGGCCAAGCGGGGCCCCCAGGCCCGAGGAAAGGGCATACCTCCGGCCTGGCCCCCGCTGCCCTCCAAGTCCAGCGCCGTGCTCCCCGGGGTGCTGCACCCCGACGTGCAGTCCCACGTGGTGGGCTTACAGAAGAAGGTGCAGCTCCTAGGTAAGACGGTCCTAGGAGACCGAGAGGGAGCGGCCCGGGCGCGCCCCCCACCGCACGCGTCCCCGTGATGACCCCGGGGGGCTTCTGCAGGCAAATGCCCTCTGAATCCATGCTCTCTTCAAACCTTCTCCCGGGCCACCACTGTCCAGTACTTCACGCGTGTGTGTGTGTGTGTGTGTGTGCCGTTAACGCTTGCTGGGGAAACACAGGAGAGAAAACCAGGCTTTCCAAGTATAAATCCTACCTCACGGACAGAGTAACTCCGGGTTAAGCCACGGCTTGCTGCGCCCGGATCCCACAGGGGCTCAGGTTCGAGTCCCGGCTGCTGCACTTCCCACCCGGCTGCCTTGCTCGTGGCCTGGGGAAGCAGTAGGGGACGGCCAACAGCCACGGGTTCTCCGAGAGCGAGTTTCCTCTTCCTAGGGCATCTCGATGTGTTTCTCATTGTCACACCGTGGGTGCAGAGGCGGCTGCGGCCTTTGTGAATGTAGGCTGGCCATTGGCAGAAAGTCACTATGAGCTGTCATGCCAGCCACGCAGAGGGTACCTGGTGGGCAAGTCGGTGTGGTTGTTGCCGTCTTTAACAGTGGGGTGGCTATTGCGCATAGCCGCTGAAGACTTGGGATGGGGACAGCCTCATCCCATGTTGGAATGCCTGTGCCAGGCCCCATACCCACTTCTGCCACCCTCCCCGATTCCCTAAAATGTACCCTGGAAACTAACAGGTGAAATAAAAATCAAATTTAAAAATAGAAAAACAAAAAATAACAAGCTTAATTTTTAATATCTTATTGGAAAGTCAGATATACCAAGAGGAGGAGAGACAGAGAGGAAGATCTCCCATCTAATGATTCACTCCCCAAGTGGCCACAACGGCCGTAGCTGAGCTGATCCAAAGACAGGAGCCAGGAGCCTCTTCTGGGTCTCCCACGTGGGTGCAGGGTCCCAAGGCTTTGGGCCGTCCTCCACTGCTTTCCCAGGCCACAGGCAGGGATCTGGGTGGGAAGTGGAGCAGCCAGGACTCAAACCTGCACCCCTATGGGATGCTGGTGCGTTCAAGGTGAGGACTTTAGCCGCTAGGCCACCACACGAGGCCCAAATGAAGTGTTTTTAGTTAACTATTTATTTGAAAGGCAGCTAGAGAGAGAGAGAGAGAGGGAGCAGGATTGAGACCTTCCATCCACCTGTTCATTCACCAGATGGTTGCCACAGCCAGGGCTGGACCAGGTTGACACTAGGAGCCTGGAAGTCCTTCCGGGCTCCCCGGATCTGGCAGGGGCCCAAGCACGTGGGCCATCATGCTGTTGCTTTCCCTGGCGCCTTAGCAGACAGCTAGGTAGGAAGGCATAGCTCCCAAGCGGTGGCCTACCCACTGCACTGACGGAGGCTACAACCCAGAGCCTCAAGTTCCTCCCAGGCCACTCTAGCATGGCTGCCAGGCTTGTGTGTTGGCCAACCTCTCCACTCCCCTCACCCTGCCGCCACCAGAGGGTGACCGGAAGGCTTTTCATGAGAGCTCCCAGTGGGACATCAAGAAAAACCAAGATGTCATCAACCAGCTCCGTGAGGAGACCAAGAAGCTGCAGCTACAGCTGGCCGACCTGCTGCAGGTGGGGGCACAGGGGTGCTGTGTGGGGGTGGAGAGCAGGATGGGGAGAGGGAGGGGGAGAGGGAGGGGGAGGAGAGGGGGCAGGGCAGAGGGAGGGGTGGGGAGGGGCAGGGCGGAGGGAGGGGGAGAGGGAGGGAGGGCGGTGGGGGAGGAGTGGTGGTAGAGGGAGTGGCTGGCGGGTAGAGGGCAGGTTGGAGGGAGGGGCTAGGTGAGGGAGGGCAGGTGTGAGGGGGGCAGGGCACCCACGGGTGGCTGGGTGAGGGAGGGCAGGTGTGAGAGGGGCCAGGCGCCCACGGGTGGCTGGGTGAGGGAGGGCAGGTGTGAGGGGCCGGGCACCCACGGGTGGCTGGGTGAGGGAGGGCAGGTGTGAGGGGCCGGGCGCCCACGGGTGGCTGGGTGAGGGAGGGCAGGTGTGAGGGGCCGGGCGCCCACGGGTGGCTGGGTGAGGGAGGGCAGGTGTGAGGGGCTGAGCGCCCACGGGTGGCTGGGTGAGGGAGGGCAAGTGTGAGAGGGGCCGGGCGCCCACGGGTGGCTGGCCCTCCACTCCCAGGGTGATGAGAAGGTGATCCATGCTGTGATCCAGGACTGGAAGGAGGAGAGGCCCTACCTGCAGAACAGGACCTGTGAGGTTTGTCACCCTCCTCCCCCCTGCAGCCCCGCACGCTGCCCCGCACCACTCAGCCCTCCCAGGGGTTGCCACGGCAGCAGCCGGAGATGGACGCAGTCCATGCTTCAGTATGCAGTGGCAGATTCACAGAAAAGGCGAAACAGAGATCTTCCATGTGCTGGTTCAACCCCCAGAGAGCTGCAGTGGCCAGAGCTGGGCCGATTCGGAGCCAGCAGCTTCCTCCAGGTCTCCCACGCGGGTACAGGGGACCAAGGACTTGAACAATCTGAGGCAGGTGGATCGGGAGTGGAGCAGCCGGGACTCAAACCAGCACCCACATGGGCTGCCTGCTCTGTCCCGCTGTCCACGCTGGAGCTTCAGTTTTATTTAACAACCTTCATGTGACAAAATGTGCCACCCGAGATGGAATGCAGCATCCCATGAGGGCACCGGTTCGTGTCCCAGCTCCTTCAGTTCCGACCCAGCCCTCTGTGAATGTGCTTGAGTGCCCGGGACCCTACACTCAGACAGGAGACCCGGAAGCAGCTCTGAGCTCCTGGCTTCGGGGAGGAAACCAGTCAATGGGAGATATCTCTCTAACTCTATCTTTCAAAGAAATGCATCCTTGAGTTCACTTGGGCTGTTAGTCACTGCCGCCGAGGCATCTTAGCAGAAGGAGCCACAGCTGGGACTAGAACCCAAGCCCTCGGCTACGGTGTAACATGGGCACGTCAGGCGGCGGCCAGGAAGATGTCACCCACGTGACTTGGCTGCCCTAGGACACAAGGAGTGGGCATGGAAGGACAGACCTGAAGGCCACCTACGAAACAGAAGAGAGAGGATCCCGAGGAATGTAGGGGTGGGGGACAACACGAAGCGTGGGGCTGGCCCAGTGCTGGGGGCTCCTGGACCTGAGCCCCGAGGGGAGTGTGGGAGAGGAAGGGTAGGTTTGGGGTCCCACTCGGGCACACCCCAACTTGGCCTTACCATGTGCAGTCCCCGGGGAGACCTCCAGAGGACGCAGTTCAGCCCACAGAGGCTGGATTAAGCCATCTTTTTTTTTTTTTTTAAGATTTATTTATTTTTATTGGAAAGTCAGATATACAAAGAGATAGGGAGGAAAATCATCCGTCTGATGATTCACCCCTCAAGCGGCCACAATGGCTGGAGCTGAGCTGATCTGAAGCCAGGAGCCAGGAGCTTCCCACGCGGGTGCAGGGTCCCAAGGCTTTGGGCAGTCCTCAAATACTTTCCCAGGCCACACGCAGGGAGCTGGATGGGAAGTGGGGCAGCCGGGACTCAAACCGGCACCCCTATGACGAGGATTCATGCACTGAGCCACAGCGCTGGGACCCATATATAAATACTGTTCTGAAACTGGCAGCAGGCTAGGGCGCCCCGATTTCATACCAGTGTGCCCGGCTCTGATTCCCGGCTCCCTGCCTGGGCAGACCCTGGAAATGATGAGGTTTCTGGGCTGGAGACCCCGAGGACCTCCTGGTCTCCCCACTCTGGCCTCAGCCGCTGGCGCTGCAATTTCTGTAGACATGGTGGGGGTTCACGACCCGGTCGATGTGGGGGAGAGTGTTGGCTCGAGCGCCGCTCAGTGGCAGAAGGAGACACAGGGCAGGACGGAGCAGGTGCGGCGTCCACACCTGTCTGTCTGTCTGTCTGTCTCTCTGTCTCTCTCCAGCAAGCCCTGCAGCACCTCGACAGGCAGCTGAGCGAGAAGGTGAAGCAGCTGAACGCGGCGCGCCACCAGCTGTGGCTGCGGCAGAAGTGGCTGGACGAGCTGCGGCTGCGCCACGGCCTGCGCCAGCTGGAGATGCTGGAGGTGCGGGACAGCAGCACGGAGATGGCCAAGGTCAGGCACCCCGCCTCCGCCCGGGGGTGTCCGGGTGACTTGCAGGACGGCACCGGGAGGCAGCGAGCTCAGGCCGGCTCCCCGCTGCTCCCCTAGACCTTGCGGAACCTGGAGAACCGCCTGGAGAAGGCGCGTATGAAGGCGGAGGAGGCGGAGCGCATCACCCAAGTGTACCAGCAGCTCAAGGCCTATCTGCAGGTGAACGGGGGACCGGGCGGAGGAGGGACACGAGGACGGCTCCGCGCAGGGGCGGCGGGGGTCGGGAAGGACCGCCTGGCCCCAGGGGACAGCAGCCCTGCCACTCCTCCACGTCCCCAGGAGGAGAGCCTTGCCATGGGGAACCGGCTGGACTCCGCCGAGGCCCAGGTGTTGAAGACTAAACAGGAACTGGCGGAACTGCACGTGGTGAACCAGGCCGCGCTGCATGCCCGGGACACCGCCAAGGTGTGTGTGTGTGAGGGGTGGGCAGAGCTGGCCGGCCAGCTGACCCCTGAGTGACTGCGTGTGTGCGCGCGCGCGTGTCCAGGGGACCCCGAGCTCTCTCGTGCACCTCCCCACCCCACCCCCAGAATCAGCTGCAGAATCTGGAGGAGACCGTGTTACGGGAGCGCAAGAAGCGCGAGCGCTACGTGAGCGAGTGCAAGAGGCGCGCGGAGGAGAAGAAACAGCAGAACGAGCGCATGGAGCGCAAGGTGCGGTGCGCCCCGCCCGTCGAGGTTCCGAGGTTCCGCCTGCAGCCCTCCCCTACCCCGCCAAGCAGGCCGAGCAGGGCGTGGGGTGACCCTCCCCCGCCAGCTGACCCCTCCCGGGGGTGGGGGGCCTGGACCCACGCCCTGTGCGCGCCCGCCCGCATGGCAGACCCAGCGCGAGCACCTGCTGCTACAGTCCGAAGACACCATCCACGAAGGGCACCTTGGCAAGGATGAGGAGCTGCGGCAGCGCTGGGGCGTGTACCAGCTGGAGATGATCTTTGGCAAGGTCAAGGACGCCACGGGCGCGGCCGAGACGCACGTGAGTCGGCCACCTACCTTCTCCCTCCACCAGCGCCAACCGGCTGCCCTCGGCCCACTCCGATTTCTGGGTAGAAAGGTGCCTGGGTGGATGAGGATGGTAGGAAACAGAACCAAAAGATAGCGTTGATTTGGTTGGAGCTCCGAGCACTGCCAGAGTCCCGCTCCAGCCGAGTTGGGAACTCGAGAAGGGTGCGTGGATGAGGCGCAGGGAGGAACGAAATGGGACCAGGATCATCATGGGCAGTGCGGGAAAGCTGTCCCCTTTATTTATACAGAAGCAAACTCCGGCTCAGACTTTACCTCATGGTCAGGTGGGTGTTTCTAAGGATAATTCTGTTTCACCTTAAAGCAGGATGTTACCCATCCTGACCCTGTGGTTAGGAAGTTCTCAATAGACGCGCATAGCAACCAGTTACACATTCCTACTACAACTCTCATCCTACAACTTCATCTTGAATCAGCTAAGGGAGGAAGTGCATCACAGAGGAGGGACCTAAAGATGAAGGAAAGAGGGAAGAAGAGGTTCCCACCACACCTGGGGACGGAACACCCTGGATCAGCATATGGTCAGTGGGGGCAGCAATAATAAAAGGCCCTTTGGCTAAAACAGTATCAGCAACATCAACTTCTAAGCTCACGTTGGCAGTGAACATGAACCGTAGAGGCAGACAATGCCTGAGTAGATTACAGAATTCTCAGCGGGCTTGTCCGGTGTCCACGCAAAGGGAGGTGGAGCTGCATTCGGGTGGTCGCAGAGACATCCGCCGGGCCCTGCCGTGCAGCGGAAAGTTCCTTGTGGCCTTGCCTGCAGTGGGACAACACTCTACACACCTTCCCGTCTTCCACACCCACCGCACGGACCCCAGCAGTGCGTGGAGCAAACATCTCCCCTGACCTGACACGGGGAAACGGCTGAGCGTCCCCGATGGTCCCGACCCTGGCTGACTCCTGACTGAGCCGGAGCTAATATGCACCTACGGCCCAGAGTTTTCTTAGAATATGCACTTTCCTGGAGCTTTTGTGAAAACCTTGCTGTAGGGCCTGGCGCGGTGGCCTAGTGGTTAAAATCCTCACATTGCACACCCCAGGATCCCATATAGGCGCTGGTTCTAACCCCAGCAGACCCACTTCCCATCCGGCTCCCTGCCTGTGGCCTGGGAAAACAGTGGAGGACGGCCCAAAGCCTTGGGACCCTGCACCCGTGTGGGAGACCCAGAAGAGGCTCCTGACTTTGGATTGGCTCAGCTGCAGGCATTGTGGCCACTTGGGTCTCCGTGTGAGGCGATTGCAGAAGCCCCCGCGTGGACCCCTCATCCCCCGCGTGACCAGGGGGTGCCGGGTGTCCCCGCAGTCGGTGGTGCGGCGCTTCCTGGCCCAGGGCGACACCTTGGCGCAGCTGGAGACGCTCAAGGGCGAGAACGAGCGGGTGCTGGTGACGCTGCGGGAGGAGAAGCAGCGGCTGCAGCGCGAGTTCGAGAACGTCAAGTACTCGGGCGAGGGCGCGCGAGTCAGGTGAGGCCCCCGCGGCGGGGCTCGGGGGGCGTGCGTCCACGGCTCCCCGGTGCCCACCGCCCTGCGCCCCCCGCAGCCAGCAGAAGCTGCAGGCCGAGATGCAGGGGCAGCTGCGGGCGGAGGAGCAGCGGCTGGGCGAGGCGCAGCGGCAGCTGGAGCGCACCCAGCGCGCCCTGCAGACGGCCAGGGAGTGCCTGGAGCATCTGGCCCGCAAGCTGGACCACGTCCCGGGGGTAGGCGCCCCGGGGGCCCGGGATCCGAGGGGGGCTCCTCCGCGCGCGCCCCACCGTGCCCCGGCAGACCCCGGCCCCCCGCCCCCGCCCGTGCAGGACGACGAGGACTACCAGGACAAGGAGCCGGACCCCAAGGCGCCTGACTACGTGCCCGCGCTGCTGCGCCTCGTGGAGGGGAAGCTGCTCAAGCTGCAGGCGCAGCTTAGCAGCCACGACGTTCCCGAGCTGCTGCGCCACGTGGCGACCCAGGAGGTGCGGGGCGGGGAGGGGTACACAGGGGCGGGGCCTGGGCAAGCGGGGGCGGGGCCTGGGCGGGCCTTGGGGTAAGTGGGGGTCGACCTGCCCCCTGAATACTGCCTGGAAGGGGGTGAGAACCAGGGTTGGGGCTTTAGGGGACACCCCCCCAGGCCTTCAGAAGGCGCGGCTAGGGGCGGCTTGACATTCCAGTCTGACCCAGAGGGGCGATGGTCCCGGGGCGCTGGAAGGGGTCCCCCTCACACCTCGGCCCTGTCCCTCCTGCCCCCCAGTTCTACGCCACCCTGGAGGGCAAGCTGCCCCCGTACAACACCCGCATCCCGCTGCCCCTGGCTGGCAGCAAGGACAAGTACTTTGGTCAGTCCAGGGCTTGGGGTGGGTAGAGGGGGCAGGGGGTCAGTACTTTGGCCAGTGCAGGGCTTGGGGTGGGCAGAGGGGGCAGGGGGTCAGTACTTCGGTCAGTCCAGGGCTTGGGGTGGGCAGAGGGGGTCCCCCGGTGCCCGGCGTCCAGCCCACCCACCTGTCCACCACCGTCAGACGAAGAGGACAGCGAGGATGAGGACGGCGAGGTGGTGACGCGCGCGGCGCTTAAGTTCCGATCTCAGAAATTTGTGGAAACCCGCAGCAAGAAACGCAATCGCTCGCGGAAGCCATAAGCTACACCCCACCCACCCCATCCCCCCAGTGTGGCCCCCCGAGCTCGCCCACAGGGTCCTCGCAGTGGGCAGGGGCAGCCTGGCCGAGGCCCTGGACAGGGAGCAGCAAGGGGCGAGCGCCGCCGGGAGCCGAGGCTGGGCGCCCCGGGTCGGCTGCTTCCCACGGTCCATCCGTGTGTCCCTGGAGGGCAGCGCCGGGATGGAGCAATAAAGGTCACGGATTGGCCTCCCGGAAGTCGGCGTGGCCTCTTGACCCTGCGTCGTCGTCACCCGTGGCTGCTCCCCCACCCCCCGGGTGGGGGGGGGGAGGCAAGCTGCTTCCCAACCAAGAGTGACCCACCTACAGCAGTGCCCCTTCCCTGCGCGGCCACACCTCGGCCCTCCCGCCCCTGCTCGCTGCCAGCTCACCCACCCACGCCTGGGGACAGAGGTGTCCCCTGAGGGGCACCCATCCTCCCGAGACTCCTCCCTGAGGTCTCTTCGAGAGCCCCACAGGTTCACGCCCTGGCCAGGCTCCGCCTCCCCTGCCACCTGCCGCTGCCCACTGCCCTGCCCTGCCCGCTGGCGCTTCCGCCTCGCTCGCTCACTCAGCGGCGTCGCGGAGCTGGAGAAGCGCGGACCATGGAGCGGTCAGCCGGCGCCCGCTCGGGCAGGGAGCTCGCCCTGGTGAGGCGCCCCAGGGTGCTAGCACTTCCCATCTCCCCAGTGAACCCCACCTCCCGGCCAGAACTCCAGGTCAGGTGTCCAGGTCCTGGCACCCCTGCTTTTTGGGGGAAGTTCCCCAATCTGGGGGATTCGGTAATGCCAGGGTTGGGGTGCTGGTGGTCTTCAGGGGTGGGTTGGAGAAGTCTCAGCACAGAAGGGGGGTGCTAGGCTGTGCCCAGGGACCCCCCCAAGGGGAACTCCAGATCCCAGAGACTCCAGCAGAAAGGCCGGGCTGGAGTAGGTGGAAGCCCACCCCGGGATCCCTGAGCCCGATCCGCGTGTAGGCGCCCGTACAGGACTGGGGCGAAGAGACCGAGGACGGTGCGGTGTACAGCGTGTCCCTGCATCGGCAGCGCAGCCAGCACCTGAGCCGGGGGAAGGAAGGGCCCGGGGGCGGCCAGGTGAGGCCGGCAGAGCGAGGGGCACTGGGTGGGGTGGGGTGCAGGGTGAGGGTGCTGGGTGGGGTGGGGGAGGCGGCCAGGTGAGGGTGGGGCTGAGTGCCAAGGCCTGAGAGACAGGCTGGGGTGATTGAACTTGGGCTGCCAGGTGCAACGGGGCTTGAAGGGAAGAGCGGGGCCTGGGGGTGACCAGGTGAGGCTGGAAGGGGGCCTGGGGGTGACCAGGTGCGTGGTAGATGAGGGGTGGGGAGACAGTAAGGTAAGGAATGGAAAGGCAGGAAGGTGGTGGTGGCCCCGTGTGCCCCTGGGTTGATGAATGGCACGCAGGGGGTGGGGAGGGGGAGGGTGGCAGGTGCAGTGGGCTGTAGCTGGGAGGACAGGTGGGGGCCCCGGGAACGGCCAGAGTGAGAGGTGGGGAGGAAGGGGCTGAGAGATACCTGCAGGAATGGGGTGTGGGGTGGCCCCCCAGGGAGGACCAAGGTTTACAAGGGGTCATTTGTGGGCAGGACCAAGTCACGCATTCCAGGAGGGCTGGCTCCTCCACAGCCCGTGCTCTTTCCCCCACCACTCCCACCTTTGCTGCTCCCCCCAGCCTTCCCCTGCGGTGCCGGAAACCTTCCTGCATTACCGCACCAGCAAGGTGCGTGCGCTGCGGGCTGCGCCCCTGGAGCGGCTACTGCGGGAACTTGTGTCCGGAGACCGTGAACAGGACCCTGGCTTCGTGCCCGCCTTCCTGGCCACCCACCGGGCTTTCGTGCCCACGGGCCGCGTTCTGGGATTTCTGCTGCCGCCACCCCCACCGCCACCACCTCCTGGGTCAGTAGGGATATTGTAACTTTAAATCCCCTCCTGGGTCCACGCCCCTCCCGGTCCTGTCCTCCATTAGAGCCCCTGGTCTGGTCCCTACACCCACCTGACTGGAGGGGTGGGGCTTTCTAACAGGCAGGACTTGAAGAGGCTACGGGGACAGGATCTGGGCTGCAACAAGAACTTGAGGTTAGCACCCCGTGCTTTGGAAGTGTGTCGGGGAGAGGGACGGTCCCCAGAGGAGGGTCAGTCCCCCAGCCCTTGAAAGTCAAGGTTGGAAGGTTCCAGAAGCCCCAGGCCTGGCTCTGAGTCCTGCCCCATTGTGGTCAGGGCCGTGGTGTCGCTGCTGGGCTGCTGGCTGCGAGACCACCCCCAGGATTTCCGGGAACCCCCTGCTCACTCCAACCTGGCCAAGGTCCAGGTTTTTCTGAGCTGGGCAGCTCCAGGGAGCCCAGAAGCCCAGGATGCAGAGAAACTTCTGGAAGGTTTTTTGAAGGAAGTTGAGCAAGAACAGCAAGAAGAAGAGAAGCCCCCAACGTGGGCAGGTGAGAGATGGGGGGTGCAGTGTTTTAGGGTTTTGTTGACAAGGAGAGAGAGATCACCCACCCACTTGTTCCTGTTCGTATGCCTGCCAGGGCTGGATCCGCGTGAAGTCAGGTGCCCACCCGGGTCTCCTCCTTTGAGAGGCAGCGACCCAAGCCCTCCAGCCACTGTCCGCTGCCTCCCAGGGTACCCACGGTCAGGGAGCTGGGCGTGGACGTGGATCTGGGCTGTGTGACCGCAGCTGGCATCTTAACCAATGTGCTGGCTGTTTTGTTTTTTAACATTTATTTTATTGAAAAGGCAGACTTAAGGAAAGGAGGAGAGACAGAAAGATCACCCATCCTCTGGTTCACTGCCCGAGATGGCTGCCTCACTGAGCCACACGTAGACAGGAGCCTGGAGCCCCATTGGGTCTCCCACATGCGTGCAGGAGCAGCAGCCCGAGCCCAAGCTTCAGACCGGCTCAGCTCCGGCTGTTGCAGCCACATGGGGAGTGAACCAGCGGATGGAAGATCTTCCTCTCTGTCTCTCCTCTCTTTAATGTAACTGCCCTCTGAGGTCTGGCCCCTGACATAGCCACCCAGCCCAGAAGCCCAGCCTCCCCCGAAAGCAGCGAGGAAGAGGAGGCAGCGGTCCCACCGGAAGGTCCCCAACTCCTGGACTTCAGTGTGGACGAAGTGGCCGAGCAGCTGACCCTTCTGGATGTGGTGAGGCCGGGACCCCGGGGAGGGGGGAAGGCAGGAGCAGGTCGGAAGGGGAGGGCTGTGCCGGAGACCCCCACCTCACTGGTCCAGGAGCTCTTCCAACACGTACGACCCTGCGAGTGCCTGGGCTCCGTGTGGTCGCAGCGGGACCGGCCCGGGGCGGCAGGTGTGGCCCCCACTGTGCGTGCCACCGTGACCCAGTTCAACATGGTGACCGGCTGCGTGCTGGGCTCGGTGCTGGGGGCGCCGGGCCAGACGGCCGCACAGAGGGCCCTGCACATCGAGAAGTGGATCCGCATCGCTCAGGTGTGTGCTGGGCTGTGGGTGGCAGGCGCCAGGGGCTGGGAGGAGGACGAGAGCACGTGTTGTGGGTGGTGGGGGTGTCCTTGAGGCGAGGGGGCTGGAGCCAGGAGCAAGGCGTGGAGCGGGGCTCCTGGACGGCTGGTGGGGCAGGGTCGGTTCTGGGGTCTGACCCGCGCCTCTGCCGGGCCTGCAGCGCTGCCGTGAGCTGCAAAACTTTGCATCGCTGCGTGCCATCCTGTCGGCCCTGCAGTGCAACCCGGTCTACAGGCTCAAGCACAGCTGGGCGGCGGTGAGCAGGTGAGCCCTGGCCACGTCCCGCTCCAGCGGCCCTGCCATGACCACACCCCACTCCACCAGCCCTGACCCTGAACCCCACGCTCTCCTGTCGCCCCAGGGAACCCCTGTCCACCTTCCGGAAACTCTCGCAGATTTTTTCCGATGAGAACAACCATGTCAGCTGCAGAGCGATCCTTTCCCAGGTAGAGCTGGGGGCACCCCACGGCCTTGCCCCCTCGCCAGGCACCCCAACGGCCTTGCCCCCTCGCCAGGCACCCCACGGCCTTGCCCCCTCGCCAGGCACCCCACGGCCTTGCCCCCTCGCCAGGCACCCCAACGGCCTGCCCACGCCCTGTGCCCCCTCATGCCCCCATGTCCCGTACCGTGCAGGGACCCTGTGTTGGCGTGCCCTGCTGGCTCACACACTGCAAATGCCTGACTTACTCCTCCAACAAAATCGATGTTGGATTTTGGTTTGTGGTCAGGCTCCAGCTTTTTCATTTCACTCGATGCTAGTGCACCCTACCCCTCGCACCCCAAAACGCCTGCATGCTGGGGGTGTGGGGTTGCTGCCTGGGGCCATCGTCAGAGCCTCCCCCATGAATGGCAGGGGCTCCCGTTGGCTGAAAGCTGCAGCTGGATGCCCCTGGTGACCCTTGGGTCAGACGCCACCCCAGAGTCGCTCCCCCTCTCTGCCCTCAGGAGGAGGCTACGGAGGAACCCCAAGAAGACGGCGCCCCCCAAGGCAGCCTGACCACAGTGAGTGTTGGGGTTAGAGAGCCCCCCAGGGAGGGCCGTGGAGGTGGTGGCAGCTGAAGGTGACAGGAGCTGGCACTTTGCAGAAGCCGTCCCCAGGGCCTGTCCCTTACCTCGGCACATTTCTCACGGACCTCGTCATGCTGGACACAGCCCTGCCGGATATGTTGGAGGTCTGACCCTGACCCTGACCCCTACTGACCGCCCCATCCGACCCCCCACCTCAGAAACTCCAGTTCTGACACACTTTGTCTCCCAGGGGGGTCTCATCAACTTTGAGAAGAGGAGGAAGGTGAGTGGGCTCGTGGGGAGGGGGTGTTGTCTGAGGGGAGGCGGGGCGGGGTCCCAGGGGCTCCCCGTCTGTCTCCCCTCCACAGGAGTGGGAGATCCTGTCCCGCATCCAGCAGCTACAGAGGCGCTGTCGCAGCCACAGCCTGAGTCCCCGCCCGGCTGTCCTGGCTGCCCTGCGTGCCCAGCGCCAGCTCAGCGAGGAGCAGAGGTGACTGTCCTGTGGCCTGGCCCCTCCGACGGCTCACCCGGGATCCCTCCTGCTGTGTGCAACCACGCTGGAGCTCCTTGTCTCTCAGCCTCAGTCTCACTGTGCAGCGACTGTACCCAGAACCCTGAGCGTGTCACCAACCCGCGTTGTTTCCTCTGCCCCACTTTCCGACCCTGTCTGATGCATGGCCACGTTTCTGACCCCTCCTTGACCATCTGACCTCGGCCACTGACCCATTGCCACAAGGGAGTGTTATAGGAGAAGGAAAGAGCCAGAAAGATCTTCCATCCATGGTTCACTCCCCAAGTGGCCACAATGGCCGGAGCTGAGCCAATGTGAAGCCAGGAGCCAGGAGCCTCCTCCAGGTCTCCCACAGGGTGCAGAGTCCCAGGGCTTTGGGCCGTCCTCCACTGCTTTCCCAGGCCACAGGCAGGGAGCTGGGTGGGAAGTGGAGCCGCCAGGACTTGAGCAGGCACCCGCAAGGGATGCAGGCACGGCAGCCCCTGATAGACTCCTGATTTTTCATATCCTGCTTGGTCCTCTTGACACCGCTCCATCCTCGTACTGGCCCCCTCAGCTACCGGGTCTCCCGTGTCATCGAGCCCCCAGCTGCGTCCTGCCCCAGCTCCCCTCATGTCCGGCGACGCTTCAGCCTCACCAAGCGCCTCAGTGCGTGAGTGTCCGGGTGGGAGGTAGCAGCAGTGGGCTGAGAGGGGAGGCAGCCAGGGCCATGTCTGGCCTTGACCCCACGCCCTGCTCGGTCCCCACGCGTAGGAAGCTGTCCCGAGAAAAAAGCTCATCTCTCGCCGGGAGTCCCTCCTCACCCAGCCCCAGGTGAGCGTCCCGCCCCCCGCGGAAAGGGACAAGAGGGGGCAGGATGGGAAGTCTGGGCGAGCAAAGGGGCATCCGTGCTACTCCAAGCTCTGCCTGCCCTGCCCCTCCCCCAGTCTGTCTCCAACATCCCCCCCGTCGAGTCCAAGAGCCAAGGACCCACCTCCAAGGAGCCCCCCAGCCTCACCAGGACCCCAGGATGGCAGCACCAAGGTGCGGAGCCTGTGTGTGTGTGTGTGTGTGTGTGTGTGGTCCATGACAGCTGCTGCTACAGGTGGGACGGGGCAGCAGGGCCAGGCATGCGCACAGCACGGAAGACTAGCCCAAGCCCTAGGGCTGTATTTTGGAGCCTAGAGCTTCTCCCAGGGCCGGTCCGAGGGCTCGTGTGGCTTCTGGGGGTGGGGGGTAGGGGGAGGGTGCAACTGTGACCCCAGGTTGGCTTAGGCCTGGGGGACAGTGCTTCCTGGGAACCCGCATTCTGGGAGGCAGGCATGGGAGTGGGGCTGGGAATATGAGCCAGGGGGTGCCCTGGAAGCCATGGGGGGTTGGAGTTACCTGCTGACCTGACTGGGGCCGTGAGTATACCCTTCGGACATGCGCTCCTCTCTATACCTGGGAGTGAGCCACCTGCACGGGCTCCGGCAGTCTAGACAGGCGTGTGTGTGTGAATCTTGTGGCTTCAGAGTTGCACGAGCGCACACCCCCCCCCCAGCTGCGTCCCTGGCAGAGGGGCCCTCTGGCCGCCCACCCCTCAGCAGCCACTCCTCCTCCTCGCTGCCCTCCACTGCCCACAGCTGCCCTGGAGCACCGACCTGCCAGGCCCGCAGTCTTTGACCTTGGCACTGAGCAGCGGCCGCAGCGCCCTGGCCGCTGGCCAGCAGCAGGCCTCCGGGTGCCGAGTCATCCGCGTCAGCCTGGACAACGACCACGGGAACCTGTACCGGAGCATCCTGGTGAGGACGCAGCCGGCTGGCGGGGAGTCGGGGTGCTGCCAGGAGCCCACGGGACTGGGGTCCTACCTCCCTCCCTCCCCTCCCCTCTCCCTCCCAGCTGACAAGTCAGGACAAAGCCCCCAGCGTGGTGCAGCGTGCCCTACAGAAACACAACGTCCCTGAAAGCCAGGCCCGGGACTACCAGCTCTCTCAAGTGCTGTCGGGGGACAGGGGTGAGTGGAGCCAGTCTTGGGGACAGTGGGTGTGCAGGAATGAAGCCTGAGGTCACTGTCGGGGGACTGCAGGGTCCCCCTGGAGGCGGCTCCGGCATAGATCCCCGTGAGGCAGGGCAGAGCGCGTCGGTGGCTGCAACGTGTCCGTGGTGCAGTCACACGCGGTTATGATGCGTCCCTGCTTATGGGAGGGACAGGGACACCTAAGGGTGTCCTTTTTAAAAGATCAATTTGAAAGGCAGAGTTATAAGGAGGGAGACAGCATGCACGTGAGAGAAGCATCTTCCACCTGCTGGTTCACTTCCCAAATGACCACAGTGGCCAGGACCAGGAAGGCCACGCATGTCTCCTGTCCACAGAGTTAGTAGTGACCCAAGTCCTTGGGCCGTCCTCCGCTGCTGGGTTCCCAGGTGCGTTAGCAGGAAGCTAGGTGGGAAGTGGAGCAGCCGGGACTCGAACTGGCGCCCTTGTGGGATGCCTGCGCTGCAGGTGGCTGCTTGACGCCCTGCACCACATTACGGGCCCCAAGGTTGTCTTCCTGAGGTTCCTGGGGTGGGAGAGGCTCCCAGGCCCAGCAGTGTGCCAGGTGATTGGATCTCAAGTTAGTAACGTTTGGCGTCTGAACTTGGAATGGGGTACAGGTGGAAAACGGTGGCTTGGGCTTGTTGCTGGCGAGAGTCCTTGGTTGTCTGGGCTTTGGGGGGTGGAGGGCTGGGCGCTCGCTGGGAGACCCCCAAGGCTGTGCAGCTCCTCCTGAGGGCGGTAGGGGGAGCTGCCTGGACCATCTGTGGGGGAGGCACGGGTCTCCTCAGCGCGTCTCCACTCCTTTGCAGAGCTCCTGATTCCAGACAATGCCAACGTCTTCTATGCCATGCGTCCGAGCAGCCCCGGGGACTTCGTGCTGCGTCGGAAGCAGGGGGCCCCTCCCGCACCCTCAGGCTCCCCAACTTGAGCCTGCCCTGTCTTGCCTCTCTCTGAGACACAGGCACATCGGCAGGTGGGGGGAACAGGCTGGGATCTGGCTGTCATCACCATGGAGACAGAGAACCCCACGGTCCACCCCTTCCGGGGGAGGGGCAGAGGGCAATTGTTTATGTCTTGGCTCTTGTAACACTGCAAATCCCACCCCCTTGCTCCCGCAGCTTGGGCCCATGAACCCCAGCCCTGTGGTTGGCACCTTGGCATCCTGCCCAAATCCCACAGGTGTCAGCCCCCCTGGGCGAGGGGCATAGAAAAGCCTTGTGGGTGTCCCCAATCCACACAGCGCAGGGGGTGTGGCTTGGGGGGCCACGCCCTCCTGGGAGACACCCACCTGCTGGTGACCCGAGGAGGACGCCTTGGGAGTTGGGTTGTTTGCTTTCCACCTGTGCACCTGGGCCCAAGTTCAACAAAACACACGCACACATAGAAGCAGCCCTGGGTGACGTCGGGTGAGGGAGGGAGAGTTATGGCCGGACGCTGGCCAGCGTTTCCTCTTCCCGCAGCGATAAGAGCGACCTCTTCCCCATTCCTATCCCCGTTGTATGAGTAAATAAAATTCCACCAGATGACCAGTCAACAGCCACTGCCGGCGTCTCTGGTCCGAGCACCTCCTCTCCCTCCTTCCTGCCGCCCTGGGCATCCCCAGGGGCACCTGTGCCTCCTTGGGTTCATCTGGGTTTTCTCTGGTCAAGTGGTCAGACCTGCAGAGAAGTAGTTTTTTCTTTAAAAGCATGAGGGGGAAGGAATGGCTTGTGTCAAGGAAAAGTCCGTTGGGTCTGGCTTCAGGCACCGTCGGATGCAGGAGAGAAAGAGGTCATTCCCCGACTCAGACAGGCTTGGCCGACGCGGCTACCCACCGTTCACCTCCCACCCCAACCTCAGTCGTTGATGGGGCCCGCCGCTGTGGTGTGCAGAGCATGGCTAAGCCTCCGCCCGCAGAGCCGGCATCCCTAGAACTGGTTCAAGTCCTGCACGCTCCACTTCCCACACAGCTCCCTGATGATGCGCCTGGGGACGCAGAAGAAGCTGGCCCTCGTGCTAGGGGCTCTTGCCACCTGTATCAGAGACCCGGGTGAAATTCCTGACTCCTGGCTCTGGCCGGGACCACGCCCAGCGGCCATTTGGGGAACGAGCCAGCAGAGAAATAATCTCTATCTCCTTGTCTCTTCTAACTTTGTCATTCAAATAAAAACATGTAAGTCCTTTTTCCTAAAGGTTCTATTTTTATTATGCTATTGTTGGAAAGTCAGATACACAGAGAGGAGGAGGTGGTGGGGAGACATTTTTCCATCTCCGGTTTGCTCCCCACATGCCTGCCACGGCTGGGGGCCACAGCCAGGAGCTCCACCTGGGTCTCCCCGATCGGTGGCAGGGACCCAAGGACTTAAACCGCTGTCCGCTGCCTCCCAGGCAGGGTTAGCTGCGAGCTGTGGTGGCAGTGGACATGAACTGGGGTTCAGCAGGTCGCTCATTCCCAGAAGGAAGTGAGTTTCCTTTCTGTGGGGCCAGGGCACGTGCTCCAAGGAACACCTACTGTAGGACCAGTTGGAAAAGGCACTGGGCTCCCCAACCCCGGCTATCTCCACCGTCCTACTCTACTTGCCCATCCCATCATCCAACAGAAAACCAGCAACTTCAGGTAAAGTCCCAGCAGGAGCGCTCATTGGACCCTTCGTGGTCCCACGTCGGTCTTGAACCAATTAGTCTCCGGCCCAGAGAATGCCCGCGCTGCGATTGGTTCGTCTGGGCCGAAGCGGAGCAGGTGTGCACTGCTGTGTTGTACGGTAACTGAGCCCTCATCCTTATCTGAAAGACTGCACATTGTTTATAAAATGAAATGTGTACACACACTTTTTCCATATACACCACAACCCCACATGCCCAAGTACAGTCTAGCACGCTGGCAAGGGTGTAATTTTGCAAGCCTGTGCATATTGAGCCCCCATGTCCTGCCTTAACCCTCCACAGTGTCTGGTTCTGACTTAAAAAAAATTTTTTTTTCTTGACTAGATTTGCAGATAGGAGGAAGAGATGCTGACGATAACATCAGGAGCTTGGGTTTCTGGAATGTTCCTGACGCACCACCGCAGTAGATGTTTTTTCACAGATGAGAAGGCTGCTGGTCAGATAAGGCAAAGTCACCTCGCGGTACTCACGTTAGCCGCCCAGTGTGTGACGCACGAGCCGGCGTGCGCGCCCTGCATCCCGCCCTCCACCCGCGGCGTGCGCTCGGCAGCCCGGGGAGCCCCTATCTCGGCCCCGCCTCCTGGGGGGAGCTCGCAGCCCGCCCGCCCTGGGGCACCGGGCCTCGGCCAGCTGTGTCCGGCGGACGCAGGTGCTGGCTGCCCCAGCTGTGGGCCGGCGCCTCGGGGAGGCGGGGTGGAGGGGAGACAGGCCTGGTGCCCCTGGAAAGGGGCGGCAGAGGGTAGGGGGGCGCGGAGGGTGCGTCATGGAGCGCCCTTGGCCCCTGGTCGTCTGCCTCCTGCTCGCAGGGGCTGCCTGGGCGCCCCCTCCCAACCTCCAGGACCCCAAGTTGGAAAGCAAAGGTAAGGACAGCAGGTGCACGCTGGATTCTGCAGGGCGATGTTGGGGGGCTGGCCTAGGGGTTAAGACCTGGGACACCGCCCACCCCCCAGCCAGCCAGAAGGAGACTTGGGGTGCCGTGCTGGTGTCTGAAGCCCCAAACTGGGTACCGGTGCCGGTGGTGGTCGTGGTGGGGGGCTGAGGGCAGAGTTCTGCGACCCTCTCGTCCCCAGGCGGGTGGGGATAAAGTTCCCACTTGATTTGTATGCTGGCCCTGGAAGCGGTTAAGTGAGTGTGTGGGGGAGACCTCCACCTCCCACCCACCTCCAACCCCTGGCTCTGAAAGGGGTGTTGGAGGAGAAGGGGTCCACGGGACCAGGTGGGTCCCCCCCCAGGCACCACCTCTGGCAACGCAGTGGGTGGCACGGTGTGCCCCAGCGGGGCGCTCTCGGGCCTGGCCCCAGGCGCAGGCAGGGCAGGGCGGGGGGCCGGGAGGGCACGGTTGGCGCTATCGGGCGGCCGGGGCGCCTGCGGGGGCAGATAGGGGCCGCTCGCCGGGGCGCGCGCGCGCGCGCGCGCGCGCGCACACACACACACACACACACACTGTCCAAGGCCGTGGACGTCCGCAGGGGGCTGGGGGGAGGCCAGGGCGGGACACTGGCGTCGGGGTCACTGCGCCTTGGCAGGCAGGTGTATGCGGTGGAGGGGCTGGGAACGGGGAGACCTGTGCGCTCGCAGGCAGTTTTGGGGAGCCCGCGCGTGTATGCTTGTGTGTTGGGGTAACCAGCCCCCTTGGCCACTCCCTCCAGGGCTAGAGGGCGGGACCCGGCCTTTTTCTTATCGCGTGGTCCAGGCGGTGGGAGCTCGAAGGAGGAGGGGGCTCGGCTTGCCCTGACCTTGCACCCCCTCGTCCTCCCCCACCCGCAGCGGCCCTGCTCGCAGCCCGCGGGACAGAAAGCCTGCTGTGTTTCACCGAGCGCCTGGAGGACCTGGTGTGTTTCTGGGAAGAAGTGGCCGTGGCCGGGGTGGGCCCAGACAACTACAGCTTCTCCTATCAGCTGGAGTGAGTCGGTGGCACCATGGTCACGCGCGCGGGGTGGGAAGGTTGGGTCGCCCCTTTTCCAGCCCCCCAGTGGGTGCACCGACTGATTCTCCCTGACCACTGCAGGGGAGAACCCTGGAAACCATGTCGCCTGCACCAGACGGCCACGGCCCGCGGCACCGTGCATTTCTGGTGCTCGCTGCCCACGGCCGACACGTCCAGCTTCGTGCCCCTGGAGCTGCGAGTCACGGCGGTGGCCTCGGGCGCTCAGCGCTACAGCCGTATCATCCACATCAACGAAGTGGGTACGTGCACCTGTCCAGGGGAAGAGGCGGGGGTGGGTGCTGGTGGAGGGCGAGGCCTCAGGTTCCCGCCCATCACCTGGCCCTCCGCACCCCCTTTTCCTCCAGTGCTCCTGGACGCCCCCACAGGTCTGCTGGCTAGACAAGCCGACGAGGGTAGCCACGTGGTGCTGCGTTGGCACCCGCCGCCCCGGGCACCCATGACATCCCACATCCGCTATGAGGTGGACGTCTCTGCCGGCAGCAGCGCAGGCGGGGTGCAGAGGGTGAGCTGCCCCCCAAAAAACACTGCCCCTGATGCTGCCTGCCCGGGCCTTTACATACCCTAGTTCTTGCTGTCCCTTGCCCTGACTGGCCCTGAGTCCTCCTGGGTGGCGCCCCCTTCTCTCATTGGCCACACCTCAAGATTCTGATAGCCCGGGTCCCCCTGGACAAAGGTGGAGGTCCTGGAGGGTCGCACAGAGTGCGTGCTGAGCAACCTGCGTGGCGGGACGCGCTACACCTTCGCCGTGCGCGCGCGCATGGCCGAGCCCAGCTTCGGGGGCTTCTGGAGCGCCTGGTCCGAGCCTGCGGCGCTGCTGACCGCCAGCGGTGAGAGGGGCCTGGGGGGCAGGGGGGTGGAGGGCTGGGGAGGGCCGGGGCTGAGCCCGCTACCACCCCGTCCTGACTTCCTGCCCGCCTCCCCGGCCCCAGACCTGGACCCCCTGATCCTGACGCTGTCGCTCATCCTCGTGCTCATCCTGTTGCTGCTGGGCGTGCTGGCCATGCTGTCCCATCGCCGGTGAGCCTCCCCAGGGCCCGTTCCCTGCGCTGCGGCCAGATGGCCTGTGCCCTGGTTTGCCTTCTGGCCCCTCGCTGCTCGGGTTTCTGGGGAGACGGGTGGGGCGCGAGGGACAGGATGGTCAGAAAAGGCTTCCAGGAAGGAGTGATTGTTTTAAAAGGCAGCAGGGATGTGTGAGGAGTGGGCAGCGACCCCCAGTCCAGAGATGGGATGGGGGACAACTGGAGGGGTGCTAGGAGGAGCCTTGAGGAGGGGTCCCTAACACCTGAAGAACCCCAGGAGTGGCTGTGTCCCCCAAGACTGGGAGCTGAGGTGGGGGTGCGTGTGTCCCCCCCCATGGCACAGGTGTGTGTCTCCCCCTCCCCCCCCGGGTCTCGCAGGGCTGTGAAGCAGAAAATCTGGCCTGGCATTCCAAGCCCCGAGAGTGAGTTTGAGGGTCTCTTCACTGTCCACAAGGGAAACTTCCAGGTGGGTGATCTGCTGGAGCCCCTCCCCCGGGGGCTGACCCCCTCCCCCAGGGCTGACCCCACCCCAGGAATGGCTCCTCCCTGAGGGCTGCCCAGGTCCCTGGGTGACTCGGTCCCCTCTCCCTAGCTCTGGCTGTACCAGAATGAAGGCTGCCGCTGGTGGAACCCCTGCACCCCCGATGTGGAGGCCCCCCCGGCCCCCCTGGAAGTCCTGTCTGAACATTGCTGGGGGGCAGCGGTGCAGGCCGTGGAGCCAGAGGCCGGCAGTGACGATGACGTGGGGCCCCTGCTGGAGCCAGTGGGCAGCGAACACGCCCAGGACTCCTACCTGGTGCTGGACAAGTGGCTGCTGCCCCGGTGCCCGCCCAGCCAAGCCCTGTCGGGGCCCGGAGACGGTGCCGACCTAGGAGCTGTGGATGAAGGCTCCGAAGTGTCTTCGTGCTCCTCCTCGGGGGCCCTGAGCATGAAGCCCAGGCCGGAAGGGGCTTCCGCGGGCAGCTTCGAATACACCGTCCTGGACCCCAGCTCCCAGCTCTTGCGCCCGCGGGCACCGGCCCCTGAGCTGCCCTCCACCCCGCCACACCTGCAGTATCTTTATCTGGTGGTATCCGACTCGGGCATCTCTGCTGATTACAGCTCGGGGGGCTCCCCGGAGGCCGGCCCCTACACTAACCCTTATGAAAACAGCCTCAGGCCGGCCTCCAAGCCTCCGCCCCCCAGTTACGTGGCCTGCTCTTAGGACGGAAACCTGCAGGTGCGTGGGCAGGGGCAGAGGAACCAGAACTTTTGAAGGGGGCTCCCCAACCCGTCCAGCTCAGGGAAACTCAACCTCGTGCTATTGTTATGTATAGTGGAGTTTTTTGTACATATATACATATAAAAGATAGGTTTTTTTCTATGATGACCTTGTTCCTCCAGGAACCCTGGGCTCAGTGTCACCCCCCTCCCAAACAGCCAAGGAGTGAGCGGTGGGACACCTGTTCAAATCCCGGGTGTTCCACTTCCCCCCCAGCTCCCAGAAGGGTGCCTGAAGCATGGTACAAGGGCTTGGGCCCCTGCCACTTACGTGGGAGACCCGGATGGAGCTCCTGGCTCCTGGACCAACCTTAGGGTCCCTTGGGGACTGCCTTCTCCAATCCTATTGGCCAGGGTCATGTGACCTGAGCCAGGCCCATGGAAGGCTGGGAGATGTAGTTTGGTGGTACACTCAAGGAGAAGAAAACTCGGACGAGCTTCTAGCTTATTCTATGCTCCCAACAATAAACCCTGTCTCGAGCTGTCGGATGGATACACCGGGATACAGTCGCCCAGGAAAGGAGACGCATGTCAGCTCCAGCTGCAGGAAATGGTTTTTATTTAGACCCAGGGAAGCCAGGTAATAGGTCAGAGCTGACCGCCACGGGGACACAAAACAAATGTCCTTTGTACGCGTTAACGTCTTTGGATCGGAACACATCCCAGAGTGGGGGACGAGGGTCAAGGCTGGGTCGAGCTGCACCAGGGGGTGACCGTCATCTCCCCATCCTCTCCAAATGTCACTGTCCACTCGGAGCGGGGGCCCGGCGCCCCCGGGTCCAGGCAGGCTCGCAGGCAGCTGGGCTCCCGGCCGGGGCCCGGGGTCTGGGGCTGCAGCCAGCACTGGGCGGGGAGGTAGCGCTGCAGCATGGCCAGCTGCAGGGCACCCGTGCCGTCCCCTTCCTCCGGGGTCTGCAGGGCCACGGCCAGCCCACACTCCCGGCCGGGTCCCAGTCTCTGGCCGAAGTGGGCGGCTGTGTCCAGGAGCAGGGCGGCCAGGTAGGCGACTTCCTGGGTGCCGGGGTCTTCGGCCAGGTACTCCTCCAGGCCGTCCAGCAGCAACAGGGACGGGGTAGGTCCCCGGCCTTCGTGGGCCGAGCACAGGAGCCACACGAGCTCCTGAGTGGAGGGTGGATACTGGAAGCGAATTTTCTAGAAGGTCAAGAAAAAAAAATAAGTATGTTTAAGGGGTTCAATTCAGTGTTGGGGGGCGGCTGTAGTGTCCTGGCTATTCGGGAGTAACTCGTTTTCCTTTTTTAAGTGAACAAATGTCCACGGACATCTTCCCACCAAAAACCTCCCACGAGAATTCTCAAGTCAGCTGCCGCCCTGGAGCAGCGGCTGTCTCCATGTGATCCCGCCTCTAACCCCACTCCGCCCCATGATAGGATCATCTCTCAGTCAATCCTCGTACGTCTCCCGCTCATTGGGTCCAGCCGCAGTCAATCCTCACAAAACTCCCGCCCTCCTCCGTCGTGGTGGCTTCCCGCCCTTCCTCCCCACCTTCACCCACCATGGGTCACGGTCCCTGTCAGTTCACATGAGTCCTGCTGCGATTGGTCGCTCGGCACCGGAGTCCTGCCGCGATTGGCCTGCCGGCGCGACGAGTCCCGCCTCTGCGCAGTTACCTGGAGCCGCCAGGGCTCGCGAGCCGCTCCCGTGGTGCCGCGCGGCAGGCTCTGCAGCGGCCGCCGAGTCAGGAAGAGGACGTGGCCGCGGCCGTCTCCCGCCGCCTCCAGGGCCGCGGCGAAGAGCAGCGCCGTCTTCCCGGAGCCGGCGGCGCCGAGCAGCAGCACGGGCGGCCCGGGCGCGTCCTCCTGCCCCGGCGCGGCCTCGAGACCACGGCTGAGCACTCGCCTCAGCGCGGCCGCCATTCGCCGCCGACTTGTAGCCAATCGGGGAGCGCGCGGGCGCCCAACTCCCGCCCCGAGGGACGCCTCTCATTGGTGAGTCGGGCTGTCCGTCAACATGTTAGTTCCTGCCCTGACTGGGATCCGGCGTCGGAAAAAAACGGGCGTTTGTCTGGTTCACTTCCGGCGCCCCTTAGCTGGAGCCCACACAGGTCCTCGAAAATCAAGAATAAATAAATAAAAATACATACATATCAAGGAGAGGAGGGAGTGAGCGGGAGCGGCGGCTCTGGGCCCACCCCCACCCCGACTTCCGCCCGGACCTGCCTGCAGCTCAAGGCCTGCGTTGTCCTGGCAACCGCCGAGGGGTGCGGTTGCCTGGAGACGCGACGGCGGAATGGGGGAGCAGGAGGGAATTGATTTCCAGGGCTTTCTGTCTCCTGGGGCCAGAAAACAGCTCCCCCGCGTCCCTCTGCACCCACGCCCGCTGCTGGCAGGCAGACGGGGCTCCCCTGCCCCCCTCAAGCATCCCTTCCACACCCTTCACCTTGCGCACACACTGCGTGCCCAGCACCCCGAAAGGCGCAGCCCCATGGCCCTGCCACCCACTGCCCTGACCCCGCCCCGGCCTGCCCCCCACATACGCTGCGCACAGACTTCCCGTGGCCCCTGTGTGAAGCCACGTGCTTCCTGTCCTCGCCTTCGTGACATTTCAGACACACCCGGAGAGAAAACCAAGCCAGCTAGCTGTCGTCCGCAGTCACGCCTGCCTACCCTCCCCTTCCGTGCCCCCGCTCCCCATACACACCAAGGGCAGGAGGGGAGACTGGGCCAAGCTGAAGCCAGGAGCCCGAAAGTCCATGTGGGTCTCCCACACGGGCAACAGGGAGCCCGGGACTCGAAGTGGTGCCCCTGTGGGGATGCCGGACCCCGTGTCACAGCAGCAGCCTCGTGGTGACTGAAACTGGGGATCAGGCCTCGGGGCGGGGGCGGGGGACCAGGTCCTTAGAACACCCTTTCTCAGGGTGCCAGTCGACCTCAGCACCCCGGACAGCACCCACCTGGGGTTGCATCAGGCGCTGTCCGCGGTGCTGACCCGGCAGAAGCAGCGGCAGGCCCCAAGGGACCACAGGTGTCCCCATCACCACCCCAGATGGCCTGGGGGGCTCCAGCCAGGCGTGTGTGCCACACCACCAACCCCACCCTCTCTCCCGCCCTGCTCGTCCTCCGTCCCCTCCCACAACCGGACGTCTGCACCTCTCCCCTCTGCTCCCCAACTCCCTTCTTTAAGGTGGAAGCCCTTGGCCCCCCATTTGACCGCTGTCCCATCATTTTCATCCTTATTAATATCCAACCTATCAAACATCCCTTTGGCCTAAATCCTTGAGGCTGAGATTCAGAACTCGGAATTTTTCAGACTTTGAAAGATCTTGTGACATGTTGCTTTGGGCCGTCCTTCGCCGCTTTCCCAGGCCACAAGCAGGGAGCTGGGTGGGAATTGGAGCTGCCGGGATTAGAACCGACGCCCATGTGGGATCCCGGCACCACAGGATAGGGGTTAGCCTTCTGTGCCACTGTGCCAGCCCCAACAGTTGCAGTCTGGACCCCTCAGCATGATGGCATAGGGAGGTGGCATCCTTGAGAGGGCCTTGGGTCAAGAGAGAGGAGCCCTTCACGGATGGGACCGGAGCCTTCATCCTCCCTTCTGTGTGAGATTAGGGTGCATGGGGAGAAGTGGGCCCTGCTCCCCAGGTAGCACACCTTCTGGGGCCTCTCTGCCACCCAGGGCATGGCGGTGCCCCCCAGCAGCCTGTGGGCATGGCGATGATCCGGCACTCAGTTTGAGAAATGAACGGATGTGTGGGTGAATGGCCTCTCCCCGTGCGTCACGGCTGTGTGCCTTGGTGCTGGTGGGGCTGTCTGAATCTGGTAGGTGAATACCCACGAAAGAGAGTGAGCCGAGAAGTGCCCACGGTCGCCGCCTCCTCACCGTCGCCCTCAGATACTCAGCACAGCCCAGCCCAGCCACCCAGACCCATCCCACCCTCCCCAGGACCCCGAGAAGGAGAGCAGGTGGCCGAGCTTGTGTTATAAACAGGTCTTTATTAAACATGGGGGAAGACAGTCAAGGCGGTGGGGGTGGGGCAGTGTCTGCTGCCCACCACCTTGGGCTGCCGGGGGAGGGGGCAGGGTCACCTCTTTGTCCCACCTTACCCCCTGCCCACCGTGATGGCACCTGTGCAGCAGGCTGAGGTACAAGGTGGAGGGGCCAGGGAGCCACGAGGACTAGGGGAGGTTTGAGCTGCAGTGGGGAAAGAACTCCTTCCCACAGCCCTAATGAAGTACCAGAACGGTTCTGGGGCCGGGGCTGACCTGGGAACGGGCAGGCTGGGAGACACAGCACCCTGAAACCCCAAAACATTGGAACTGGGGCAAGCCCTGCTTTAAGTAGGGAGTGTGGGAGGGACTTAGAGGGGGGTGGGGAGCCTGTCCCCTCCCCCCTCCGCCCTCCAGCTGGCCACCTGCTTGTGGGGGGGGGAAGGGGACCAGCGACCAGGGAGGATGGCCCCACAGCCCCTAGCCTCCTTGGCACACATGTAGACGTGGGCGGTTCCCCAGAGACTGGACTCACACCCACTGACTGTTCCATTGGCTGGGAGCAATCTCTCCTGGTTAGAATTATGGAAACGCCAGACTTGCATGGGCTGCCCTAAAGCCCAGGCAGCTCAGGCATTGGCCCTTCCAAGGGCAACCCTTAGGAGGCGGGCTCTACTTTGCACTTGATCCCACAGGGAGGCCCCAGGGCCAGGCAGAAGCCCTGCGCCGTCACCTTTATCTCCCCAACATCCTTCCCACCATCTTTGTACCTGTGGGCCTGGCTGGTTTGGGGGCCTAGAGGGAGTCCATGGCACTTACACAGCAGCACACGCGCACACACGGCGTGGCGGGGTTTGTGGGCAGGGCAGAGGCGGGGATGGCGGGGTGTGTGTGGCGGGGGTGAGAGACTTCACAGCAGGTGGTCCCGGCTGGCGAAGAGGTACGGGCTGAAGTCATCCCGGTGGAAGGGGGACGGGCACAGTCCGCCCAGGCTGTACAGGTCCCGCAGCAGGGGCGTGGGCAGCAGCAGCTTCCGGCCACGTCCCCCAGGACCTGGGGAGGAGGGCGAAGGGCCCTGGCTGGGGGTGGTGGGCGCGGGCAGGGGCAGGGGCAGCGGCAGGGGCGTCGGCTCAGACCTCAGGCGAGGACGGGGCACACGGGGCGACGAGCACATGGCGGGGGCCCTGGAGGACACGCAGCTGGGGATCAGGTGGCCACGGAGGGCGCAGTTCTGCGGCTCTAAACGAAAAAGGTGGGGGGTTCGAGGGATCTTAGCAAGCGCAGGAGCCTGGTTTGGGGAAACAGGGAGGTGCCACCGGAAGCCCCCCGAACCCGTACTAGTCTCCCCCACACTCACTGGATGGGGTGAGCCGCGCCGGTGTCGAATGCGGTCTGCAGGTCTCGGGTTCCTGAGACCAAGAGGCAGAGGGGAGGGCTAGAGGATCCCAGAGCCCCCAGCCGCAGTCCGCAGCCCCCATGGCAGGGCTCGGCAGGTGCACAGCTCCCCAACCCCACCACTGTGTCTACATCCATAGAGGCCCCCTCTGCCTTACCTGGACCGCCGCCCCTCCACCACCCACCACCCTCTCCAGCCGGGAGCAGCCCCCGGCCCCCCTTACCTGGGCCACACTTAACTTTTCAAGGGGGCTGTCCATGGTGGGGGCTTGGCTGAGATCTTCCCAGGGGGAGAGCCTTCGGCCTGAGGGGGGCCGGTTCTGGAAGTTGTGCACCACGCAGGTTACCTGGGACAGAGAAGTGGGTGGGGGAGCGGGAGGCGGATTAACCCATGCTGAAGCCTGAAGCTGACCCTCTATGGGGGTTCTGTTACAGCCACCCCTAGTTTTCAAAGGAATGAGGTTGCAGAGCCTGTGCCAGCTTTGTTTTGACATTTGGCCCATGATGGTGGTTTCTCAATTCTTCAGTAACATGATCTTTGCAGTACCGGGCACCTGGTGGGTCACATGGGCACGGCCATGTTGAGGGGCTTAGGGGAAGGGACTCACCAGAAAGGTGGCGATGGCCGCCCCGGTCAGGAAGCCAGCCAACACGTCGGACCAGTGGTTGCGGTACTCGGCCACGCGGACCACGCCCACCAGGAAGGCAGGGCATAGGAGTGCCAGGCAGAGGGAGGGTTTCACGAGGCGGGAACCCTTCACGCGGAATACCAGAGTTATGTACATCTGGGGGAGCCAGGAGGAAGGTAGAGGGTGAGACCCGAAAACCCCTCGAGATGGGCAGGTCAGGGACTCGGGAAGGTGGGGAGAGATGGGGTCCGAGGGTGGGAGGAGTTTCCTGCAAGGGTTGGGCAAAGAGCAGGGGTTAGGGGCTGGTTTGGGGTGCAAGCAGGGACTCCCAAGGTATTCAGGGAACAAAGCAGGAGAGTCAGGGGTGTGGTCAGGGCAAGAAGGGGCGGAGTCAGTGCACCTGTCGGGCCTCCCAGCTACCTGAGGCCTGGCGTCACTGGGAGGGCGGGGATGCGCGGCCCCCTGCTTGCAGGTGGCTGCTCAACACGCCACGCCCCCATCGCACGACCCCAACCAGCCGTCCCCCATCCCACCGGGTCCCCCCGGGTCCCCCGGGTCCCCGGCTCACCGCCGTGTAGGTGACCGCGTAGGCACAGAGAGCTGAGTCCTTGCACGGGAAGGCGCGGCGCGCGGCGGCCACGAGGCTGGGGCTCCCAGCACAGGCGCCCTGGTCCGTGACAAAGCGGTCAGGCCCGGGCCTGTCGGATGAGGGCGGCGGGCAGCCGAGGGCCGTGTAGTTGGGGCGGCAAACGGACAGGAAGTGCGGCGTAGGGTTGCCCGTCACCACCTGGCCCGCGTTGGCGAAGATGGTCGTGGTGAAGAGGCCAAAGGAATAGACCCCTGGGGTGGGGCGGGGGCCGCAGTGAGGGGCTGGTGGAGAGGCTCACCCTGTTTCTACCTGTGACTGCCCGCCACCCCAAACAGCCTCTGGAACTCTCCTTACCCCTGGGCCAAGACCCTCCCCACAGCGCGTACGGCCTTGGACTAGGACCCTAAAACCCCAATTGAACGGGTGTGGGACCCATCGCTCCGCTCTTGGTATCCCTCCCCAACACCCCACCACCACGAGTGTCCTCTCCGCGCACCCCGCGATGGCTGAGCTCATGTAAAGCAACCTGGTATGGCTGCTCGCTGTCCCAGAGCCCAAGGCCCTTTGCCGTGTCCCACCACACCCCACGCAGCCACCGTGTCTCTGCCCAAGGGCCCGTGAGAGCTGCCTGCAGGAGGCCTGACCCTTGCCTCACCCAGGAAGCGGACCAGCCTTCGGAGCGGGGGGCTGAAGCGACAGCAGGCCGCTGACACAATTGTGCTCTCTCCGATGATGGGGCTGGCCGAGGGGGGAGCGGGGAAGAAGGCCCGGGCCAGCTCCCCCAGCAGGATCTGGGGGTGGGGGGAGGAGCAAACACCACGGTGGGGTCTCCCTGGCCTCCAAGCCCAGCTCTGGGCCAGCCCTCCCTTCCCCCCCACCAACACCCACCCACCCACCCACTTCCTCCCTGTCACGATACCACCCCCTCGTGTCTGACCGTGAGGGTGGGCCCAGCCGTGACGAGGGCATAGATGAGGGCTGGGGGCGCCCGGCTGGCCGCCTCGGGCCCCGGGTAAGGCTTGGCGTAGGTGCTGTCGTAACAGAAAAAGCCCTGGGTGTGCACCGGGAACGTGTCGGTGAATTCCAGGCGGTAAGCCAGCAGGACCACCACGCCCAGCAGGACTGACTGGCCCACGGGGCAGCGGCGGGAGAGACAGAGACGGAGAGTGTGAGAGCAGCCCGGGAGAGGGGGCAGGCCTCTATCGTTTTACTGGATTTCTGTTCGGCTAGCTTGGACTGTTAGGAAAAGACATTGTGGCCAAAACTAAGCAGGCAAAAAAAAAAGTTCATCGCCAGGAATCTTTGTATTTCCAGCTCTTTTGCCAACTTGCAAACAATGGAAAGAAACTAGCCCGGGTGGCGGCTGTTAAACAATCCAAGATGATTTTTGAGAAATTGGATTCGTCACGCTAGACCCTTGAACACCTGCACGCATGAAGTGCGACAGGCGGTCTGTTTCTGCCAGGCCGGGCTTTGCGTGGCTGTGAAATAAACAGCAAACTCCATGCAAATAAAATTAAGAGAAAAATACTTTCAGCTGCCACGGGACCAGCCCCTCCCGTGTAGGGCAGCGAGGAGAGAGGGGCTCTAAGCTATGTCCATTTTATGGGTGAGGAAGTTGAGGTTGGAAGGGCTTTGGGAGGGGGACGCAGGTGGGGGTGAGGGCTGGGGTGCTCACCTCCACAAAGACAAAGCAGGGGATGATGGAGAAACTTCGTTTCAGGTGAGGTCTCCCTCCAGCCATGGTGAAGGCCCGGCCTGCGGAGAAGCCCAGTTAGGGTTTAGTGAGAACTCAGCCCCTAGTTCCTGACACCCCATGCCCACCCCGCACCCCAACCCCTCCCACCCCAACCCCTCCGAGCCTTCTGGCCACGCCTCCACCATCCAGGCCCTGTCCCCGCCTCACTGGCCCCCTACTCTGCCCTTGGGCAGCACAGAGCTCTCACAGGGTAGATTCTAGAACAGTCTCTCCCTCTCATCCTTCCACAGGGATCCCCACCTCCCAGCTAGGCCTCAGGCTGATTCCTCCAGCTTTCAGAGGGGCCGTCTCTTCCCCCGAGACAGCTGGGAGTATTTCTTTGCTCAGCAGGTCCCCTCCCCTGAGCCCCTTCTCCCTGTGGCCTCCACAGTCCCCCACCCCGCTCCGCGGCTCTGTCCCCAAGGTCTGCGTGGTGGTGGTGGTGGTGGTGGGCTGATGGCCAGGCCCTCCCACCATCCCAGCTGTCTCTCTCCCCTCCACCCCCTCCT
Organism: Ochotona princeps; assembly: GCF_030435755.1. NCBI lineage: Eukaryota > Metazoa > Chordata > Mammalia > Lagomorpha > Ochotonidae > Ochotona > Ochotona princeps. The sequence continues at coordinate 913,844 of NC_080864.1, read as the reverse complement.
GCCAGCCCGTCGCCTTCCGGTTTTCCCCTCCCCCGGGGGAGTCCCGGGGCCAACAGAGTCACGCCCCTTCTCACCCGAGACAATCCCTTAGGGCTTCCCATAGGCTGTCACCGCCAAGGCCGCTCCCACGCCACCCTGGCGCTCACAGCCCCTCCGGATGGGCAGCAGGACGGGAACGGTCACCCCCATTGCAGATGTGGAAGCCGAGGCTGGGGAAGGCATGGGTGGGCTCTCGGAACCCAGGGCCCCATCTGGGAGGCTGGCTCTGCAGTGTCACATGTGGGGTGTTGATCACCAGGGGTCCCCAGTGTCCCCTAGCCCCCTCCCCCCACACACACCATGGCACTGGGTCCCTGCACCCCCACCCCCTCATGCATGAAAACTGCCAAGCATGGGTGTCAGCCTCATGGTGAATAGGACAGGGCTGCCTCACGCACCCAGGTGCCCACACCCACAGCGCACTGGGCACACACACCCGGCATGCTGAGCCAGCGGCCCGTCACCCACACAGCTCAAACACAGCTGCCCCACCCCCACCCCGGGAGCCCCCACAGAAGCCCTCACCCCACACCACCAGCACCCTGGCGGGGGAGTCGGGGCTTCCTGCCCCCCAGAAGAGTCCTGGCACACACAACAGGGGGTTCACAGAGCAGGCCACGGAGTCACACCCCCCAGTAGGAGGCCTTGGGTGACAGCCACACACATACGGACAAGAGAAACCGCACTGCTGCTCGCACACCCAGGGCACACACACACAGACAACAGCCAGTAGGAGACACACACACCAGTGGCCACCTGGCGACAGTCACGAGCAACACTCATACACACACACACACGGTGGCAGGTGCATGGGGTCCCTGTGCCCTCACACACACACACGGTAGCCAGTGTATGGGGACCCGCGGCCTGTCTCTCTCTCTCTCTCTCTCTCTCACACACACACACACACACACACGGTGGCCAGTGTATGGGGACCCGGGCCTCTCTCACACACACACACACACACACACACACACACACGGTGGCCAGTGTATGGGGACCCGCGGCCTGTCTCTCTCTCACACACACACACACACACACACAGTGGCCAGTGTATGGGGACCCGGGCCTGTCTCTCTCTCTCTCTCTCTCACACACACACACACACACACACACACACACGGTGGCCAGTGTATGGGGACCCGCGGCCTGTCTCTCTCTCTCTCTCTCTCTCTCTCTCTCTCACACACACACACACACACACACACGGTGGCCAGTGTATGGGGACCCGCGGCCTGTCTCTCTCTCTCTCTCTCTCTCTCTCACACACACACACACACACACACACACACACGGTGGCCAGTGTATGGGGACCCGGGCCTCTCTCACACACACACACACACACACACACACACACACACACACACACACACACACGGTGGCCAGTGTATGGGGACCCGCGGCCTGTCTCTCTCTCTCTCTCTCACACACACACACACACACACACACACACGGTGGCCAGTGTATGGGGACCCGCGGCCTGTCTCTCTCTCTCTCTCTCTCTCTCACACACACACACACGGTGAATACCTAGCCACCCCGACACACGGCAGTTACACAACCACCTAGACACACACAAGGCAGATCACACACACACACTCTCCCCTCCCCCAGCCCAGGGCGCTGCTTCCCCTCCCCCCAGCCCCCTCCCCCTCCTCTCTGGACTGCTGGGTCTCCAGGGACCCAGAGGCTCCTGGACTGACAGATCCGGAGGTGGGGGGCAGGAGGGGCACCCCACACCCCACACCCCGAAGCCCTTCCCCTCACCGGGTCTGGATCGCTGTCGCGGTGGTCGCCGCTGCCCGTTCGCCCCTCCCCCACACCCCCTTCCCGTGCCGCCTCGGTGACCACCGTCCGCTCCCCTGGCAGCACAGGCGGGGCGGACGGTCCCCCTGGCCGCCCGGTCCCCCTGGCCCCGGGTGATGGAGGCCTGAGCAGGTGTTGGGGAGGGGCGGACCCCCGGCGGCACCGCGCAGACTCTGTGGCAGCGAGGGGGCGGGGCCTCAGGCGTCTCATTAGCATGTGGGGCGGGACATGGGAGCTGGACCCTGGGCTGGGCCTCACCGTCCCCCCATTCGGGCAGGGGGTGGCAGCAGAGCAGCTCCCCTGCAAAGCCAGCTGAAAATGGAGGCTGCAAGGCTGGCCAAGGATGAGCCTGTGCAGCCGGTTCCTCCGGTGTTCGTGCTGTCCCCTTGGGGTCCCCAACGCTGGGATAAGGCGAGGGGACAGTTTGGGGAAGTGGGGGGGTCAGGGAGGGTCTCCTTAGTTGCTAGTTTATTTTTTCTCGCTCTGCAGGGGGTGAGGGGGTCTTCAAGGGGCGAGCAGTCCCAGCTGCTCAGGCTGCACAGAGAGACAGAAAAAATGGAGTTAGAAGCTGGGGTGGGGTGGGGTGGGGGTGGCCTTCCTCTTCCCCCTCCCCCAGGGAGGGGGCTGGGGGACCCCCCGCGCACCGGGTGGGAAGGACCGCCTCTTGTTGAAAGGCTGCTGGTCAGAGTCCGAATCCGAATCCCAGGAAGGAAGCTGCGGGCTCAGGCACCTGTGTCCTTTGTGGCCTGGGGGAGGGGGATGGAGGGCACCCAAGTGGCCTGGGGGAGGGGGATGGAGGGGACCCAAGTGGCCTGGGGGAGGGGGATGGAGGGGACCCCAGTGGTCTGGGGGGAGGGGGATGGAGGGGACCCCAGTGGTCTGGGGGAGGGGAGGGGACCCAGGTGCAGTACTGACAGCGACCCTACGTCATCTCCCACTGTGGGTCCCCCCCATCCTGGAACCCCGCACTGCTGTGTAGGTCATTGAGTCTCCATCACACACCAACCCCCCAAGAGTTCCTTGAATGGGACCTAATATGACACTCTGTGATTGTTTCAATGAGTAGCACCCCACCATGGACCCTTGGAGACCTTGACTGGCCCGTGTTGGAGAGTTCACCCCCACCGCCCGACCTCCGCCCCACTCAGCTCCGCGCCCCTCACCCCGGAGGCTGGAGGCCATGGGGCGGGCCCCCGTGGACATGGTGAAGCCGTCCATGGAGTTCTGCAGCCCGTGCACAGCAGACCTGCGGGGAGAGGTTAGAGATGGGGGAGGGCCCTCCTCCGGTCCCCTGCCCGGCTGGGATGGGACAGTGGGAGAGTTCAAGGTCAGGGTCAGTCTGGAGGACTGGCCGATCACCATATGTCGCTCAGCTCCTTCTGCAGGTCATCTTTCCAGCAGCCGCCTCCCGGGGCCGCCTCGTCAGTCTCATTCCAGGCCAGTGCCTCATACCCTTGCTGTTTCATCTTGGTCAGGACCTGAGGGAGAGGGGGAGGCATGGGCACGGGCAGTGGGGGGCAGGGGACGTGGACGGAAGTGCACTCTGGGGTGACGGGGGGAGGGGAGACCCTCCTACAAGATGGAAGCATCCGAGGGCAGCTGGTACCCCCACCAGGTTCCTCCATGTTCCTGTGTGTACCAGTTAGGCAGATGGGAAAGCTGAGATCCAGCCCAGCACGCCCTCAACACCCTCCCAGCCTGGCCACCCCCACCCCCAGCCCAGCACGCCCCCCACCTTCCCCACCCCCAGCCTGGCCCCCCAGCCCAGCCCAACACGCCCCCACACCCTCCCAGCCTGGCCCCCCAGCCCAGCCCAACACACCCCCACACCCTCCCAGCCTGGGCCCCCAGCCCAGCCCAACACGCCCCCACACCCTCCCAGCCTGGCCCCCCACCCCAGCCTGGCCCCCCACCCAGCCCCCCACCCCCTCACAGCACCCCCCACAAACTCACCTTGCGACATTTCACCTGGGTCTTCTGCATCTTCTGGATGTTGGCCAGGTTCTCTGAGATCTCGTCCTCCTGGGCCTCTGTGGGGGGAGGAGGGGGTTTGGAGGGGCGTTCAGCAGGTCCTGGGGGGGCAGTGTGGTGGGGTGGTGAAGGAGGAACCCTGCCCCCCACGCCCCCACCTTCCCCCCAGCCCCACACTCACGGAGCTTCTGATAGATAAAAGTCACCTCCTCCCGCACCAGCTCCAGCTCCTCCCACAGGAACTTCTTGCTGAGGGGACGTGCAGTCGAAAGTGACCCTTGTCCTCCAGCCCAGCTCAGGTGGCCCTGCTGAGGTCCTCCAGGCCAGCCCCTCCTCTACTTCTCCAACCATCCCCTCCGCACTGGCCTGCCCCCTCATACACCTGCCCTTTCTTCCCCTCTGCTAGCCCCCCATCCTGGTCCTGTCCCCTCCTCCTGGCCCCTACCCCACCCTCCTCAGCCTCCAGCGCCCCTCCTCCAGAGATCTTCCCTCCCACACTGCAACATTCCGTCCCCTGGCCTCCCCCATCCCACTTCCAGCTGCCCGCCTTCTCAGCCATCTGGTCTCCCTGAAGCCAGCATCCTCCCCCCACCCCAAACTCCAGCCTCTGTGCTTCAAGCCTTCCAGACCCTGACCCCCCTCTTCCCCCGGGGCTCCCCCGTCCCCCGGGGTCTCCCTCGCTCACCCACCTGTCTCGGATCTCCTGGGCCAGGAGCTGCAGGCAGCGGGTGGTGCGGGCCCGCTGGACCTCCTCGTTGTCTCGCAGGGTCTTCTGCAGGCCCTGCAGGCCTTGCGCCAGCGCCCCATACAACTCCTGCCGTCCCTCCTCCACGCCCCACTTAGGACCCTCCCTCTCTCCCTGGCGACAAGCGGGGTTCAGCATTTCTGCAGAGAGGTGATGCCCCACTTTGAACCCCAAGTCCGGCATACCTGATCCTTGCCCTGACGACCTGTAAGCCCAGACCTGGAGCCTGTCAACCTTGGCCTTACCTTCCAGTTGCTGAATCTTGATCTGCTGTAGGCAGCTCTCTTTCTCCAACATGGTCACTGAATGGTTGAGGAACTCAAAGGCCTGGGGGGTTTGCAGGGGGACAGGGGGACTGAACCTGAGGGGCAGCCGGGGGAGGGGCCGCGAGCAGACGATGTGGAAGGCTGGGTTCACCTTGGTCTGGGCCTGCAGCTGGCTTTTCAGCGACTCCAGTTCACAGCGCAGGAACTTATGGCTGTCGGCGATCATAGCCGTGGACTTGACTGTGGCAAGAGGAGAAAGCTGAGCTGGGCCTGGGAGGCGGGGACTGGGAGTGTCTGGTTCGGGGTCATGGTGTATGGTTGAGGAAGCAGAGCCGGCTCAGGCTGGGGCAGGTGTGTGTGTGTGTGTGTGTGTGTGTGGCCACGGCAGGTGTCCCCGCATGGTCTTGTCTGGGAACCAAGGAGTTCTCACCTTTCACTTTGCAAGAGCTGGTCTCTAAGGCCTTCTAGGAAGAGAAGGGGTGGGACAAGAGGAAAGTTGAACATTTGTTTTTGACAAGAAGAAAGTTGGGCTGCCTCCCCTCTGTCCACCCTCACTCTGTTCTGGAAGGCCGGACAAACATCCCAGGGGCTCCTGAACGCTGAGCGTTCCAAATCTTGAGTGCAGGCAAAGCTACCTCTAGGCGTGTTCGTGCACCCCCTCCCTCCCCGCTGACAGGTGCGTCTGCGTGGCGTTGTCTTGCTCCCCTGATAATGGCGCTGTGTCTCTGGGCCGGGGAAGGCGGGGGACACAGGCACACAGCCACAACCCCACAGACACAACCTCTCTCACCAGAGACCCTCAACCAAACATCGCACCTCCCGGGGTGCTGTTCGAGGTGCTGAAACCAGCTCCCGCTGGCCCCAGGGCCCCCTCCCTACATCCCACAGGGCAGAGGACGCGGTCCATTCGCTCCATCCCCCCTCCTCCCCGGTGCGAGCGACCTTATTGTGTTGTTTCCTTAAGAGTTCATGCTCATGACAGCGTCCCTTCTGCAAGTCTTGGGAGGGAAAGGGGACAGCCCCAAACGGCGCAGGCCCCAGACCCCACGGCAGCCTCCACCCCTCGTCCTTCTCGACGCCTTCGGAAGCAGGCGGCGCCACAGTCTCTTGCTCTGGGGTCCTGGGCCAGCGGGCGGTGCAGTCCAGCGCCTTGTCCGAGGCAGAGCCTGGGCGGCAGGGCAAGGGGGAGATGCCGGCCTTGTCCAACCACACACATCCTCAGCCCCGCTCACCCTCCTTCCCCAAGCCCCCGCGTGTCACACCAGCCCTCCACCAACCCCAGCGCTTGTCACACTTTCCGTCCACAGGCAGACACGCGTCGGAGGGCGAGGGAGACGAGAAGCAGCAGGGCAGGGGACACTCAGGGTCCAGGGGCAGGCCGGCCAGAAGGGGGTCGCTGTGAAGTCGGGTGGGGACGGCCGTCAGCTTCTCTGCGACGCCTGACACCCTCCTACCAAGACCTCTGGGATACACTTCCAGGGACGGGCACCAAACCTCCTAGAACTTTCTGCTGCCCTCTGCCTCCTGTCCTTCTCTCCACACCCTTTCAAAACTCAGGGGCCCGGCCTTGTGCCTGCATCCCCTAGGGGCGCCGGTTCGAGTCAAGGCAGCCCTGCTTCCCACCCAGCTCCCTGCCTGTGGCCTGGGAAAGCAGTGGAGGACGGCCCAGAGCCTTGGGACCCTGCACCCGCGTGGGAGACCCTGGAAGACTCCTGTCTCCTGGCTTCAGATCAGCTCAGCTCTGGCCACTGTGGCCACTTGGGGAGTGAACCAGGGGATGCAAGCTCTCTCTGTCTCTGGAACTCCGGCTTTGCTCCCAAGGAGCGCCCACTGCCAGCAGGTGCACTGCTGCCCCATCCCCATCCCCTCCCACCTCCACCCTGGCTTCCTCCCGGGAGAGTTCTCCAGCCACGAGGGGGCGGCCATGCTTGCATGCCCCGTCCACTCTGGGGTTCCCGATCTCCTTCCACCCCCACCCCCACCCCCCACCACCTGTTCATGCTCTCCCATCAGGGACCGCGAAGCCAGTCCGCGGCTGTGACGCTCCAGTTTGATCCCGGGGAGCCACCATCCTGCACACTGCGCGGACGGGGGGTGGGGTCACAGAGAGGGGTGTGGCCGCCTCTAGCCCCGCCCCCTCGCCCCGACCTCCTTGGCGCCGCCCGCTTCCGCCCACTCTGAAGCCGCCGCAATGCAATTGGATGAAAACCCCTCGGGGGCGGAACTCCGGGTTCTGCAAGTCTATTAGTCCACCCCTCGAAGGGCGGGACTGGCAGCGGCAGATCCACGATTCGATTGGTGGAGGGGCTCGGCGGGGAGGCGGGAGCAGCGGTGGGGGCGGTGACGCCCACGAGGGGAGGGGACGGAGAAGGTTCGGGCTGCGCAGGAGTCAGGTCCCGAACCGGGCCGGTCGGGCCGCTCTGAGGTTTCGGATTGCGGGTGCTGCGGCTTCGCATCGGTGGGGTCGGGGATTGATCGAGAAGCGGTTTTGGGGGCTGGGGGGTCTCCCGAGGCTCGTGGGACGGTGACGGGGTGGGCGGCGGTGGCTCTGACCGCTAGCGGGGCTCGGCTGCCAGAACTTGGCGGGAGTGGTCTAAGTTTGAGAGTTGTGTTTTTAGCATAATTCGGGGTGAGAGGGGCTTGTCGGGGGTGGTCCCAGAACTGTTCTGCCCTCCTTACCCCACCCCTCACCCCCGATTCTGAACGCTGCTGGATCTGCCAGTCTGGCCTCGACCTTAGTCTGCATTGAACAAACTCCCAGGGTTCTGGAGGCCATAGGGCGAAGGTCAGGCTCTGAGCTAGCCCCGTGCTACCTTCTCAGACCCAGCCGACAAGCATGGAGGAAGGTGGGGACCCCGGCGGCCTGTTGAAGGTGATCCACCTGCTGGCACTGTCCGGCGCCTGGGGCATGCAGGTGTGGGTGACCTTCGCCTCCGGTAAGGGACCCTCCTGGGATGTCCCGGAGAGGGAAGGGAGGGGGCCCTGGAGGCGGGAACCCCTTTTCCCTCGGCTCACACACACGCTCGCTCCCCAAGGCTTCCTGCTCTTCCGAGCCCTCCCCCGGCACACGTTCGGCCAGGTGCAGAGCAAACTCTTCCCCTACTACTTTTACATCTCCGTGGGCTGTGCATTCTTCAACCTCTGCGTGGTCGCTCCCCTGCGAGCCTGGGAGCAGCTCACCTTCTGGGAGACCAGCAAGGTAGGCGGGGCGGAGCCTCACCTGCTCCTGGGACCCCAGAAAGCACCTGTGTCTTCTTCACACCTTCCCAAGAAGAGCCTAAGACGGAGCCTGGCGGGGGCAGCGCTGGGGGGTGCTGCCACCTCACCCTGTGCAGACGGGACGGGGCCGTGTGGCCCTTGGAGCTGTGCACAGCCATGCCCATCACCCCAAGTGTCGGCACCGGCTGCTACCCCCCTTGGCATTGCCCCCACCCCCAGCTGGGCCTGCAGCCAGCATGTGGTGACTCAGCCGGGCCGGGGCACTGACCCCAGCTTGTATTTCAAAACCAGCCCAACTGGGAGCATGTCATTCCCTCCAGCCCTCCCATCCCCCAGTTTCAGTCTGAGTTTCCCTAGCCGCAAGCTGAGGGACCCACTCTGGGTCTCTGGTTTCCCCGTGTGCCCCCAGGATGGTTGTGGGCAAGTGAGGTCTGATTGCAGGGTGGGAAGAATTTATTCCCAGAGATAGGAAGGCATGATGGGTAACAGGAGGCGATGATGGGTAACAGGAGAGGATGATGGGTAACAGGAGGCGATGATGGGTAACAGGAGGGGATGATGGGTAACAGGAGGGCATGATGGGTAACAACAGGGCATGATGGGTAACAGGAGGGGATGATGGGTAACAATAGGAGGGTATGATGGGTAACAGGAGGGGGTGATGGGTAACAGGAGAGGTGAGGGTAACAGGAGAGGGTGATGGGTAACAGGAGGGCATGACGGGTAACAGGAGGGGGTGATAGATAACAGGAAGGCATGATGGGTAACAAATGGATGATGGGTAACAGCAGAGCATGATGGGTAACTGGAACTTCAACCTACCATTCTCATTGCACTCCCTGTGTTTTTTGGGGGGGAATGAGGGAGTGGCAATAGGATCCATCTAACTTGGGGTCTTCTGTCCTTGGAGGAGGGGGCTGACCTCCCCTAGCCAAGATCCAGCTCACATTCTCTACCCTTCCCCACTCTCCCTGCCACTAGCTGTGCCTGCTGCTACTCAGCCTGTTCCTGGCCGCCACCAATGCACTGTGGCTGGAGCCCCGCACCACGGCCGCCATGCGGGTCATGCATGCGGTGGAGAAGGAACGCGGCCTGGGTGGAGAGGTTGCGGGCAGCCCGCAGGGCCCCGACCTCTACCGCCAGCTGCGGGACAAGGACCCCAAGTACAAAGCTGTGCGTCAGAATTTCTTCCGCCTGCACGGCATGTCGTCCCTGTGTAACCTGGGCTGTCTCGTGAGCAACGGGCTGTGCCTCGTGGGGCTGGCCCTCGGCCTCCGCAGCATCTAGCCCTGCGCCCTGTGTGCTAATAAATGCCGTGTTGGAAATGACTGCTACTGTTTCCGTCCCCTGTGGGAGAGGCCGGTGGTTGGGGAGGAGGAGGAGGAGGCACCATGTGCCTCAGTTTCCCCACTCCTTTTTTTATTAAAGATTTGTTTTTATTGGAAAGGCAGATTTACAGAGAAAAGCAGAGACAGAAAGATCTTCCGCCCACTGATTCATTCCCCAAGTTGCTGCAATCACTGGAGCTGAGCTGATCCAAAGCCAGGAGCCTCTTCTGGGTCTCCCACGTGGGTGCAGGGTCCCAAGGCTTTGGGCCGTCCTCCACTGCTTTCCCAGGCCACAGGCAGGGAGCTGGATGGGAAGTGGGGCCCTGGGATAGGAACCAGTGTCCATATGGGATCCTGGAGTGTGCAAGATGCAATGCGAGGACTTTAGCCACTAGGGTGCTGCGCTGAGCCCATGTTGAACAATTTTTGCACACAGCTTACCTTTTTTTTTTTAATTAAAGATTTATTTATTTTATTACAAAGTCAGATATACACAGAGGAGGAGAGACAGAGAGGAAGAACTTCCATCCGATGGTTCACTCCCCAAGTGAGCCGCAACGGCCGGTGTGCCGATCCGAAGCCGGGAACCAGGAACCTCTTCCAGGGTCTCCCACGCGGGTGCAGGGTCCCAAAGCTTTGGGCCGTCCTCGACTGCTTTCCCAGGCCACAGGCAGGGAGCTGGATGGGAAGCGGGGCAGCCGGGATTAGAACCGGCACCCATATGGGATCCCGGGGCGTTCAAGGTGAGGACTTTAGCCGCTAGGCCACGCTGCCGGGCCCACAGCTTACCTTTTAGTTCCATTTTCTTTTGCACGAATTTTTTGCAGGTGTACCCCCACACTCCTTACACTCCTGCAGCCGTTCGCCCCTCCCACTTGCCTTCGCCTACGCTCCGCCCCCGAGCCCGGCCGCGCCCCGTCCTCCCCTGTCCGGGCGGAGCCGGGCCTGGGATCCGGGTGGCTGCGGGCGGCGGCAGAGGCGGCGGCGGGGCCGGGGTCTCGGCCAGGGACGGCCCAGGCTTCCATCCGCGTTTGGGACCGGAAGACCCTGCGAGAGCGGCACCCCAAGACACCAGGTGACCTGCGCCACCTCGGAGGGCGCGCGCCCTGGTCCGTCCTTGCGCCTACCAGCAGGTGCAGATGCAGGGGTGGGGTGGGGGACTGCTGGGGGACGAAGGTGGCCTGGGTGGGGGTTGCTCTGCCTTCGCCCCCACCCCTTCTGGGCTCAGCAGGGAGCGCGAATGGGGCGCGGGCGGGCGGAGAGCCCAGCTGGGCGCTCGCAGAGCAGGACCATATGGCGGTGGGGTCCTAAACACAGTGCACGTGCAGGGGCAGAGCCAAACCCCGCCGCTGCTTCCCGCTCACCCGGGACAGGCTGACCTGGTTCTGCCCTGTGTCTGCGGGCCGGCCGGGAGGCCTGGAGGAGAGGAGGTGGGGGCTGTGGACAGGGCTGTGTGACAGACACCTAGCTAGCTAGCGGGTGTCAGCTGGAGATGGGGGTTGGGAGGGAAGCCCGATCCTACGTGGCTTCCTGCCTGCCCCTCCTGCAAACTCGTTCTCCCGGAACCTGGGGTGGGGCTGCTTGGGTCCCAGTTTAAAATGAACTAAAGCTCCATGGGTGGGGCGTGTGACATGCCAGCACCTTGCTGGCATGTCCCTGAATGGCCAGCTGAGCTGCGTGGAACCCTGGAGTGTCAGGGAGGCTCGCCGTGGTGGTGTGGGGTCTGTCCTGGAACGTGGGGAGACCAGGAGCGGGGTGGGAGGTGGTCCTGATGTTTTGGTTTTGGGGGGTGGAGTAGGGAGAGGTGGCTGGGATGCGTGCCTTGGACCGGAGGACTGTCCTGCCTCCTTGGGCTGGGCTGGGCAGGGCTGAGTCAGTCTTGGCTCCTGCATTGACGCAGGCCCAGCCTGTTTGGCAAATACGAAGTGGCAGGACCCACCTGTCAGGGGATACCTGGGGGCTTTGAAGGGCTTCCACGCAATTTCAGGGGTGAGGGCAGGGGCTTGGCTGGACTAGGGGGAGGGCAGGGCAGACGCCCCCGTAGATGAACAGCCGCCAAGGTCATCACGCAGGCCACGTTGGGGGCGGAGGGGGCTTTAGACAGCTGGCACCTGGGCCACACCAGCTGCTCTCCCGGGGGCAAAGTCCTCAGCCGCTGTGGGCACCTCCTTAGCAGGAGACGCCTGGGGGCCCATCGCACGCCCTGACCTTGGCATGCATTGATTGCTTTGTCCCTCTCTGCCTTTCCGATAAATCCAAACAGGTTTTTTTTTCTTTTCCATCCATCGCTTCACTCTCCCAGGGCTTCTGGGCCAGGCAAAAGCCAGGAGCCAGGAACTCCAGCCAGGCCTCCCATGCTGGTCCCCAAGTTCTGCAGCCAGCTCTGGCGCATCCGCAGGGAGCTGGGTTGGAAGCAGGGCAGCTTTAATGGGGGGTTGGGGGTGTCCCAGGCTGTGGTTTTTCACACACTCTACCCGCCCCCTCCCTCCCTCCCATTGGCTTTGCATCTGGGCCTCTGGGCCTTTAACAAATGCTCGGGTTGCTTCCAAGGCTGACGAGGTGCCAACAGCAGCTGCATTTATGGCGTACCCACTGTGTGCCTCCTAACCCTTACGGACAAGAATCCGCTGGCTGCTGGAATGAACACAGTCTCGCCCCGCCGGCTCTTCCTCCAACATCCCCACACCTGTGTGCTTGCCAAGACCAGTGTCTGGCCCCCCAGACAAGCGTTTGTTGAGTAAATAAAGAAACTCATTCTGGACTCCCAGCCTAGCCACCTGCCTGGCAGGTAGCAGCTCCCGACCCCCATCCCGGCCCTCATCATGCGCCTGGCTTCCAGGGGGTCCGCACGCGGCAGAGCTGGGCCTGCACCCGGCCTGAGTTGGCAGGTGGGAATTGAGGCCTGTTGTCTTTGGCTCCCTCCTCAGGGCCGCAGCCTCTCCCTTGGGAAGACCTCTGAGCACCCCGTCCTGGGGCACCATGGCTTCTGCTGCAGACGCCCCCTCCTCCACGGGCGCCCGGGATGCGGCCGATCAGAACTTCGACTACATGTTCAAGTTGTTGCTGATCGGCAACAGCAGCGTGGGGAAGACCTCCTTCCTCTTCCGCTACGCCGACGACTCCTTCACCCCCGCCTTCGTCAGCACCGTGGGCATCGACTTTAAGGTCAAGACCGTCTACCGCAACGACAAGAGGATCAAGCTGCAGATCTGGGTGGGTGGAGGGGTGGGGGCGAAGGTTGAGGCTGACGGGCTGAGAGTTCAGGGTTGGGGCAGTGCTGTCTGGGGTATCGCTTTCGCAAACATCCACCATAGCTGGGCCAGGCGGAGAACCTGGAACTGCATCCGGTCTCCCTGGTGGGAGGCAGGAACCCAGGGCCTTGAGCCATCGTCTGCAGCCTCCCAGGGTGTGCACGGGCAGGGGGCTGGAGTTCCAACCAGACTCCAGCTCTGGGGGGTCCTCTCTGCACTCTGGGGTGGGGGCCCACAGCACGCTGGGAGGTCTGCTGACCAGGGTCTCCTGGCTGGGCCTGCTGCCCTGCCTTGCCCAGCCCCGGGGCTGGCCAGGATTTCCCCCTGGGGTCTTTCTGGGAAGGCTCCCCCAGGTGCAGGTGGCCGCTGTCTGTGGTGCTGAAGATGGTTGGTGGAGACGAACCTCGGAGAGGCCCATCACGACAGCCTGGAAGCCATTCAAGATTAAAGTCGTGGGTCTTCGCTCAGAGAGAACTGCTTAGGGCTGAATCCATGCCTCCCCTGGCGGACGGGCCGGGAGCACTTCAGCCTCCCCCGTCGGACGGGCCGGGAGCACATGGGCCTTCTGACACCTCCCTTTTCCAGGACACGGCGGGCCAGGAACGCTACCGGACCATCACCACGGCCTACTACCGCGGGGCCATGGGCTTCCTCCTCATGTACGATATTGCCAACCAGGAGTCCTTTGCTGCCGTACAAGACTGGTACGTGCTTGTTGACCCCTGGCCCCTGACCCCCTGACCCCTGCCCCCGCCCCCTGCCCTCTGCCCTGGCTCACAGCCCACCACTCCCCAGGGCCACACAGATCAAGACCTATTCCTGGGACAATGCCCAGGTCATCGTGGTGGGCAACAAATGCGACCTGGAGGACGAGCGGGTAGTGGCAGCTGAGGACGGCCGGAGGCTCGCCGACGACCTGGGTCAGTGCCCGCCTGGGCCGCGGGGCCCTGGGCCTTCCAGACCGAATAGACCTTCCGCACTCTCCCCCACCTTCAGGCCCCAAGTGCCCCTTCACAGTCCCACCCCCAGGGGTCTGTCCAGGGAGCATCTGCATGGGGGGCTGCCCTGTCTCTGCTTCCTGTCGGATAGTTCAGCTCTAGAAACACAACCTGCTGCCCCGACCCTAGGATTTAGGCTGGTCGCTGGGTGTGTGTGATCCGCCATTTCGCTTTGATTTTTAATCCGTTTCATCCATTTGAATCCATTTCACATCACTGAGAACTCTCCTGTGGCCTGGTTCACTCCACAGAGTGTCCCACCAGCTCGGGGGACTGGGTCAGGCTGAGCCGGGGGCTCTGTCGGGGTCTCCCACGCGGGTGGCAGGACTCGGGCCGTCCGTGGCTGGCTCCCAAGGGCGTGCATAAGGAGGAACAGTTAGAAGCAGTGTGTCTGGGATTCAAATCCGTGCTCCAGTATGGGACGTGACTGTCTCAAGCACCTGTTTCCGTGGATCGCGGCCACCTCCACGGGAGACCCGGATGGAGTTCCCAGGTTCCTGTGCAGGCCTGGCCCAGCGCTGGCCATGATGGCCACTTAGGGGACTGAACTTTCTGTCTCTTTCAGTTTCTTGCAATAAATAGATCAATCTTAATTTTAATCTATGTTTTAAAACATGTATGTATTTTTATTAGAAAGATTTACAGAGAGAAAGAGAGACAGAAAGATCTTCCATGTGCTGATTCACTCCCCAGATAGCCACAATTGCCAGACCTGAGCTGATCCAAAGCCAGGAGCCTCTTCCTCCAGGTCTCCCACGTGGGTGCAGGGTCCAAGGCTTTGGGCCGTCCTCCACTGCTTTCCCAGGCCACGGGCAGGGAGCTGGATGGGAAGCGGGGCTGCTGAGATTAGAACTGGCGCCCGTGTGGAATCCCAGTGCATTTAAGGCAAGGACTTTATCCGTTAGGCCTCCGCGCTGGGCTCCAAACAGACTCTCCTAGGACCCCATAGAACAGGGCTTCTGCGGCTCCTGTCTGTCCACAGGCAGCGTCTCCCTCCTGCCCACGGCACAGGTCAATCTACTGAGCCTAGCTCCCATGGCACTCAACAGCGCAGAATAGGACGGGACGGGGCTCAGCAGCCATGCCTGGGGTCGTGGAGCGGCCCTGCCCCTGCCCCCTGCCCCGGCCCCGCTCCCTGGCGTGTGTGAGAAGGGGCTGACTTCACAGCCTTTCCCTTCCCGCCACCCCACCAGGGTTCGAGTTCTTCGAGGCCAGCGCCAAGGAAAACATCAACGTCAAGCAGGTCTTCGAACGCCTGGTGGACGTCGTCTGTGAGAAGATGGACGCGTCTCTGGAGCCCAGCTCCAGCCCCGGCAGCAACGGGAAGGGCCCCGCCCTGGGGGACACTCCGCCCCCGCAGCCCAGCAGCTGCAGCTGCTAGACCTGGTCAGTCCCTGCCTGCCCACACCCCCGCACCTGCTGGGCCCACTCTAGCCTTCGCCAGGGGCTGTGAGCGGGTATGAGCCACAAGGGGCCATCTCTGAACTCAGGGTGCACCCGTCCCCTCCCTGTCCACTGCTCTCCGTACTGTGTCCCACCCAGGACCTGCTCAGGGACATCCTGGTGCAGGGTTGCAGCCCCTCGTTGGGGAGGAGAGGGGTGGTCCGGGCTCCACCTTGCAGCCTGGGATCCTGGGGGCACGCGCAGTCAGGGGCTTGTGGCTTTTGAGGCCCAGGCTGTTCTCCTGGAGTGGCCCACCAGAGGGGACTTTGCTTGTGGGAGAACCAGCCTCCAGGTGCCCTCCGTCCTGGGCACTGACTGACGCTTAGCAACTGGCAGATCAGGTGTGGCATCGCACAGTGTGGGTCATCCGGGGTCAGTGCTGCAAAGGGGGGTGGTTGCTAAGGCATCTCAGGTCCCCCCTGCCCCACGTCCAGCTCCCATCCACCTCTCAGACCCCAAGGGTCCAGGACAGAAAGCAGACGTTGGCCCTGATGGCTGCCGCCCTACCCCTGTCGGCCTGCAGCCTGCCCATTTGCGAAATCAGTATTAGCTCAGTGTTTGCTTTGGAGGAAAGCTCAAGGAGTTTGAGACCCATTCCTGCCCTCCTCCCCCCGACTCTGCCTTTAAGACCCCCCCTCCCCCATAAGTGCCTTCCAAGCTTGCCCCGAATGCACAGGGCCCGACAACCACTGAGCTAGCTTCCCCAGCGCGTCACCCGTCCCGAGCTGAATCCTAGAACCTCCTGGCCCTATCAGGCTGACAGCTACCTGGCCCCTGCCGTTCGCATGCTTGGGGAGTTGTCAGGCCAAGGGCTGACCTCAGAGCGGCCAGGAGGCTGCGCTGCCCCTTCCTGTCCAGGCCCGTGAGGGATGGACTTGAGGCAAGATCTTACCAAACCTGACATCCGGCTACAACAGTGTTAAGCAAGCTCCCCACAGCCTGCACGCTCTGCTGGCAACTTTCTCTTTTGTTGTTGTGAAGTTGATGGAGGAGTTCCTTGCAACATATGCTTTGGAGACAAGGGGGCAGGGTTGTGTAACCGGACATGGCTCTTTGCCTTGCGGGGGATGGGGCTGAAGTTGGAGCCATGGGGGGGTTCCATCCGCCCCGACCCCCACCTGCGTAGCTCAGCCCGCACCTGGGGGGCACCTGGGCAGCAGGAAGGTCAGGGGTGTTTCTAGGGAGCCCTGCTGACAGGTGGCATCTAAGGGAATGTCTCTATTCCCACAAATGAGGTGACCCGAGGAAACTGGGGGCAGCATTTTGGAACACGTCAAACAAGGGCTGCCTTGACAGCCTGCCTTCAGGTCGGAGCGTGGTTGAGTCACCTTCTCAAGGCTTCTTAAGTTGTGACGTGGCCTGCCAGGCGGTTGTGGACTAACTCTGTGGCTCCAAGGTTGCGGTGAGCTGACGGGCAGGCTGCTGCTCCTATCCGCTGCGCCTTGCACCTCACCTGAAGGAGTTGTTCCGCATGGAGTTTTCAACAAAGTTGCAACAGAGAGAGCCCCTTGGGGTTCCTCTCCAAACAATGTAGAGACAATGTATTCTTGTTTGCTGAGAAGTAAGGCAGGTTGTTAACTTTATGGTGGTGGTGGTGGGCGCAGGGTTTAATACCTCACTGGTCCTTACAGAACCCAGACCATCAGTCCTGGTGGATCCCAGCAGCAGGGGGAAGTTGAATTTCCAGACAGAAATCAAACCAAAGGCTGGGAGAAAACCTGCCTCCCTGGGCAGGGGTGGTTGAAGGTGCAGACCACAGCAGGGCCAGCTCCCGCTAGCGGATGCCCTCCTACCCGTTGCTGCTGGCAGTTCCTGGGCAAGGGCCAGGGCTTGTGGACATTGCCAGGTGGGACAGCTTAGGGGGCTTTTGTGTTTGGTTTTGGTGTCTAAGGGGAGGGTAGGCTTGTGTCTTTCTCACTCCGCTGGAAGACGCAAGTCAGGGCAGAAATTCCAGTGCGTGTCGGAGCGACGCTTCTGTCTGGCTCTGGGCTGGCACTTGTCTGGGACACAGCACCACCGAGCGCGCTCGGCCGCCCACCGATGCCCCTGCTGCCGACCCTCTGCCCTGGGCGTCCATTTTTGGAAGACAATGCACTTGCCATTGCGGGGGCGGCGGGGAGGATCTATTAAAGCTGCCGCTTTGACATGCGCTTGTTCTTGTTTTCCATTAGCGAAATGGGGTTTCAGGAAAAGCCGTTGGGGGTGACGTCCTTCCAGTGGCCAGGAGAGGGCTGCTGGGGAACAATAGAGCCTTCACTCCGTCCAGGGCTGTCTCTAGGGACAGCCTGTGGCCATGACATTGGATCTAGAAAGTTCTGTGGAGTGTTCAGTGTTTCTAGCAGGAAGATCTCTGTCTCTCTAGGGCCCGGCATGGTAGCCTAGTGGCTAAAGTCACTCCTTGCATACGCCAGGATCCCATATGGGAGCCAGTTTGTGTCCCAGCGACCCCGCTTCCCATCCAGCTCCTGCCTGTGGCCTGGGAAAGCAGTGGAGAACGGCCCAAAGCCTTGGGACCCTGCACCCATGTGGGAGACCCGGAAGAGGCTCCAGGCTCCTGGCTTTGGATCGGCTCAGCTCTGGCCATTGCAGCCACTTGGGGAGTGGACCAGCAGATGGATGATCTTTCTCTCTTTCTGTCTGTGTATCTGTCTTTTTAATAAAAATAAATAAATCTTAAAAACATTCTTTCCCTTTTTTAATAAGAAAGGCAGATACACAGATCTTGTCTTTCCCTGATTCACTCCTGAGCAGCCAAGGCTGGGCCAGGCTGGTGCCCGAAGCCCCATCTGGGTCTCCCCCGCGCTGTCCCCCGTGAGAGTGGCAGGAGCCCGGGTCCTTCGGCACCTGCTGCCTCAGAGTGCGCATGTGCAGAGAGCCAGGTCTGAAATAGTGGATCCAGCCCCGCCCCCTCCCGGAGACGCAGCATCCCCAAGCTGCAGCACTAAATGTCCAGAAGGCTCTTCCTCTGAGCTGCACAGCAGGCTGTTCTCCGCCGAGCCCTGCCCGCTGGGGAGCATCGGCAGTTCCTTCTGTTGGGCTCCAGGCCACACCCAGCTCCGCTGCCAACTGCTGTGTGACAGAAAGTAAATATTTGGTCTCTGGCTTTCCGGTGCTTCCTGGCAAGCGGCTTGGAAAACCCTTAGAGAGATTAGAAGTGTCCTGAATGCTAATGAGGTGGCCGGGGACTGGGGTCACCCGCATGGCCTCAGGCTAGGGGACTGGGCGTCTTAGAGACCATGGCAGGCAGTTGGCAAAGCGACTCAGAGACCCTGGGTTCAAGACTTCTGATTCTGCTGCCATGCTAGCTGCCTGCTCGGACACACCCTGGGAGACGGCAGGTGACAGCTTGAGGACGGTGGGTCCCTGACCCCAAGGCGAGTGACCGGATGGAGTTCTGGAGTTGCTGGCTTCAGCCTGGTCCAGCCCTGGCTGTTGAATAACAATTGTTTACATTGGAAACTCAGCCATACGCAGAGGAGGAGAGACAGAGAGGAAGATCTTCCGTCTGCTGATTCGCTCCCCAAGTGGCCAGGACGGCCGGAGCTGAGGTGGTGCCCATACGGGATGTGCCCAGCCCACATGCCTGCTCACCATGCTGTCAAAGCTTGCTGGGGTGATGGCAGTGGAGCCCGTGGAAGGCAAAGGGCGGTCGCTTGTGCCACGGTACCCCTGTTCCCAGTGCCCTCGGAAGGAGGCGGCCACGCCGCTGACGCACGTTGACGCACATTGTGCTCCTTCCGCGTGGATGCCCTGGGCTCACTGACAGCTGCGACCCAGGAAAATATCCACCTGGAGCGATAGCCACACCTAGCCCACACACCCTGCCCAGGCTCGGGTTACCTTGGCAGCACCCGCAGGTGCCAGAGATGGAGAGGAAGTGCAGGGAGAAAGGGGAGCAGGGGCCGTGGCCAGCAGCCACCAACAGGAAGCTGAGTGGCCCCGGGAATTCACACTCCTGGTGTCGAAGTGGAAGGTGGGCCTTGGGGCAGGCCAGGCAGGGCGAGCTGAGCCCACGTGCCTGGTGTCAGCCGGTGGACATTGGGGTTTGGAGAAGGCAAGGCCACAGCAGGCTAGAGGAGACCTGGGCAGGGAGGTAGGAGGGTTTGAAGCAGGCTTCGTTCCAGCCAAGCAGCCAAGTCCGGTCTCACTTTTTCTTCAAGATGTATTTATTGGAAAGGCAGTTACCGAGAAAAATCCTCCATCTGCTGGTCCACTCTCCACGTGGCAGCTACAGTCGGAGCTGAGCCGATCCAAAGCCAGGAGCCAGGAGCCTCTCCCGGGTCTCCCACGCGGGTGCAGGGTCCCAAGGCTTTGGGCCGTCCTCCACTGCTTTCCCAGGCCACAGGCAGGGAGCTGGATGGGAAGTGGGGCGGCCCATATGGGACTTGAACCGGCACCTCTAGGGGATGCCAGTGCTTGGAGGTGGAACATTAATGAGTTTTGCTGTAGCACCATCCCCCTTTGTCTACTTTAAGCTAAAATGATAACCAGATATCCAAAATAAAACGAAGGACAGAGGAGGCCAAAGGGACAGGGGCTTCCGGATTTTTTTTTTTAATTCTCCAACTCCCTTCCAAATGGAGTGAGTGCCACAAAGAAATTTTAAAAAGAGAGAGAAACCAAACTCGCAGTAGGCGGTAGGCGGGCCCCGCGCCGTCCACTCCAGGGCCGGGGTCAGCCGAGCTTGATGAACAGCAGCAAGGTGGCCAGGGTGCCCGGCAGCTGCAATGAGAGACACGGACATTGCGCCAACGCTGGGCAGCCCCGGGCGGCACCCCACGGCCAGACGTGTCCCAGCATGCTGCAGAGCTAGAGTTTTCCAGGTGGTTCTCCACTGCTCTTCCTGCTGCTCATTCGCTACAACAGCGCGGGCCGAGCTGGGCTGGTCTGGAGCCAGGAGCCTCTCCCGGGTCTCCCGTGCGGGTGCAGGGTCCCAGGGCACTTGAGCCATCCTTAGCTACTTTTCTCAGGAGTGTCAAGTAGAGAGCCAGATGGCAAGTGGAGCAGCCAGGACCCCAGATGGAGAGAGCTGGTGCTGCCGATGGTGCCCTGGGGGCCGAGCGGAGACCCGGGTGTGCGTCTCACAACCTTTGCACCACCTGCTCCCCACGTCAACTCAAGTGCCTTTCCCTCCCCATGCCTCCTCCCTCAGGAAGCCCTCTGTGCTTTCCTTCCCTCCCACATCAACCTGTCTCCTCAGCACTGTCATCATCCATGTCCCAGCCTTGAATGCCAGTTCCGGAATGGGTCTGCTCAGCCAGACCGGGTACGGTACACAGTAGGCGCTTTAACGTAGGAGCCAGATCTTACCTGCATCACGGCCGCCCCCAGCAAACCCCCGGACAGCACGGAGCTCTGCCTCTTGGTTATTTCCAAGAGCTTGGAGAAGCAGCCCTGAGGAGAGGAGCGAGAGACACAAACAGCCAGTCGGTGTGGGACTTATGACTGCCTCCACCAGGCAGGCCACCCAGCTTTCTCCCAGATTCCAAGAGGGGACACAGCAGCCACGAGGGCCTGGCCTTTCCCTGGCTCTATCCCAGCATCACTGCTGATCCCATCTCGTACCCTCACAGACAGCCCAGTGAGGCATCTTAGTTATTGCCGAGTGCTCTTTACATAGAAAGGACCTGCAGGCATGTGGCACCTTGACATGCATTCCCTCAGTCACGCTTCCCTACGACACCTCTTGGGGAACAGGAGAGAACAGGAGGTAAACGCTCAGAGATGAGGAAGACACAGTTGAGGGGACTGGGGAGCAGGGCAGACACCTGCTGGTGGGCTCTGTGCCTGCTTACTTCTGGAAGCTGAAGCCACACGGCCCTTGCTGTTATCACAGTTCAGCCGCCCTCCCTTTTACACATAGGTCATTTTTAAACATATATATATATATATATATATATATATATATATATATGCATCAGTTTGTCCACACAGCGCCTTAAGCCACCACCTGCAAGACCAGCATCCCGTACGGGCGTGGGTTCAAGTCCCAGCTGCTCCACTTCCCATCCAGCTGTGTGCCCCTGTGGCAATGCTGGCATCACATGGTGGTTTATCTACAGGTACCACAGTGCCAGCCCCTGGGCTGTTCATGCTGCAGCATGAGTACCCTGGTCTGCAGTCTCAGTGGGGTGGGGATTTGTGCCGAAGCTGTCATGCTGACCTGGTCATTTCCCTTGCGTGAGACTCAGTTTTGCCGTCTGTGAAATGGGGCCAGAGAAACCCTTCCCTGCCCGCTGTGTGGTTGCCCTGAGCTAACGTTCTCTGTGTCCTGTTCCTCGCGCCCCTGCAGGAGTCCGCGCTGCTCTCCTGGTGGCCCAGGCAGAGGGGAGGTCCCAGGCACACCCCACGGTACCCCTTGGTGGATGACGGCCGAGGATGCGTTGTGCCCGTCACAGGCTGCGATGCCCATGGATCGGCAGCAGCCCCTGGGGTAACTGTGGCCCGTGCTTTTCTCAAAGGCGGAGCCCAGGAAGTCGGTGTGGTTGTCCACCCCGCAGCACTGGAGCTGGGAGAGAGAGACGCCATGCGTGAGCACACTTCACATGCTACAGTCAGACCACCTGCCCAGAAACAGACTTGAGGGGCTGCTAGGGACCCCCACACCCCACGTCACAGTGCCACAGTTCAAGTCCCGGCTGCGCCACTTCCCACCCAGCTCCCTGCCTGTGGCCTGGGAAAGCAGTGGAGGACGGCCCACAGCCTTGGGACCCTGCACCTGCGTGGGAGACCCGGAAGAGGCTCCTGGTTTTGGATTGGCTCAGTTCCAGCTGTTGTGGTCACTTGGGGAGTAAATCATTGGATGGAAGATCTTCCTCTCTGTCTCTGCTCTCTGTATATCAGCCTTTTCAATAAAAATAAATAAATCTTAAAAAAAAAAAAGACGACATTACAGAGAGACTCGGATATTCCGTTTGCAGGTTCACACCATCAGTGATTAGCTTGGTCCCAGCCAGGTCGAAGCCAGGAGCTTCATCCGGGTCTCCCGTGTGGGTGCGGGGGTCCCAAGCACTTGGGCCAGCCTCCGCTGCTTTCTCAGACACATTTAGCAGGGAGCTGGGCCAGAAAAGGTGCAGCTGGGATTGAACCAGCGTCCACACCGAATGCCAGCACTGCAGACGGGAGCTTAATGCAGCGCACCAACGTGCTGGCCCCTGTGTCTGTTTCTCACCAATTCACTCCACCAACCCAACAGAGCACGTTGGTCCCTGAACTCCATCCAGGTCTCCCACATAATGGCAGCGACCTACGTCCTCCTCGGCCCGTTGCTGAGGCCCGGGGAGTGCACTCCCTGAACCAGGGCCCTCTGATGCGCACGTCCCCAGCTGGGCTTCCAGCCTCCCTGTCCCTGAAGTTCCCAGGCGCCCCACCTTGTCCATCACCAGGTTCCACTCCGAGGAGTAGTCGTCCGGCTCATTGTAGCCTCGGTAATTGTTCTTCAGGGTCACCAAGGTGTGCTCCAAGGTCAACTCGCGAACCTGAAGCGGGAGACCAGAAGTGAGACTGAAAGTGGGACCCGACGTGGGGCCGTAAGTGACCAACACCCATATGGTACGGGGAGGGGACTGTCTGGGGTACCGAGCAGGAATGTTGGCGGTGGGGGTCCATGAAGAGCGCGTGGGCCAGCAGGCAAGCTGCTCTCTGGCGTCGCCCCACACGCCCCTGGCTGAGCTGTAACTGAAGGAGAGACACCACCCTTCCACCACGTACACCAAACATCATTCACTCGCTGTTGTGCGACAAAGGGCATCCCCCAAAATCTGCCACGCCCAGGGAGGTGAGCGCTTCCCCGCTGTCCCGCGCCATGCTCTGGGCTTCCCATTTGCCAAAGCTGGAGAGGGGGAGGTGGTGCGTGTCTCCTCTGGCACCTGTCCCCTGTGCCCCAAGGAGACACTGAATGTGTGTCACCGTGCTGTACGCTGGCATAGTTTTTCTGCTCGTCTGACCCGGCTGTTCTGATCCGGGCTTCCCTGGGGTTCCCGCCCTGAGCCCCCAGACCCTGGCTCCTTGTCTGCCCACTGGTCCAACCCCTGAGTTTTTGTTTCCCCTCCCTCCCTCATCCTGGCTGCCCTGGGGGAGACCCCCAAGCCATGGGAGAGTGGGGGACCTGAGTTCCCTGCCCCCTTGCCTGCGGTAGCTTCCTGCAGGTTCTGAGCAGGTGTGCCCAGCAAGGACTTTGCCCAGCGGCCCTGGAGATCAGCTTTCAGAGGGTCACTTTCTTGGGCAGATGCACCCCGCCCCCTGCTTTACCTGCTGGCGCCCTCTGCAAGTGCCCGGGCCACCTGTCCGCTGAGCCACTGGCCTGATTTTTGGCTTACAGCATTGCCTCTGCAAGCCACACCTCGTCCAGGGTGAGTCTCTCATCTCTCTTTTTCTTTAAAGACTTATTTACTTTTATTGGAAAGTCAGATATACAGAGAGAGGAGGAGAGACACAGAGGAAGATCTTCTATCCACTGATTCACTCCCCAAAGTGGCCGCAACGGCCAGAGCTGAGCTGATCTGAAGCCAGGAGCCTGGAGCTTTCTCTGGGTCTCAAGTGTGGGCACAGGGTCCCAAGGCTTTGGGCCGTCCTCCACTGCTTTCCCAGGCCACAGGCAGGGAGCTGGATGGGAAGCGGGGCTGCCAGGGTACGAGTCAGCACCCACATGGGAACCCAGCGGATACAAGGCGAGACAAACTGCTAGGCAACCGCACCAGCCCGAAACTCTCGCCTCTCATGTGCAAACGTGTACACACACCAAAGCCTTCTTCTGCCTCCTCCCACATGTGCTTGGCTGTGTTCAGGCCGTCCTGACCGCTGGCTGACCTGAGCCCCGTCCACCCTGGCCATCCTCAGCCTCCAGCCCCTCCCCCAGACCTGCTTGCCCTGTGTGCCCTTCTGTCCAGGACTGTGACACAGATCTTTGTGGAGGACCCAGTCAGGGCCGTGGTGGGCACAGGTGGCCCAGGTTGGGGCACCGTGATGGATTTTTGCTCACCAGCCCCCCACAAAGGGTGGGTGTTGTGCACCAGGTTAAGCCACCAGCTGTAATGCTGTCATCCCACGGGGCACGGGTCTGAGTCCTGGCTGCTCCACTTCCCACCCAGCTCCCTGCCTGTGGCCTGGGAAAGCAGTGGAGGACGGCCCAAAGCCTTGGGACCCTGAACCCACGTGGGAGACCTGGAGGAGTCTCCTGGCTCCTGGCTTCGGATCGGCTCAGCTCTGGCAGTTTCGGCCACTTGGGGAGTGAATCATCGGATAGAAGATCTTCCTCTCTGTCTGCGATTCAGGTAAATAAATTGATCTTAAAATGCAATCAGTCATGACCCGCCTGTGTGGCCCGTCTCCCTCTCCGCACACCAGGCAAGACGTTTCCTGGCAGCGGCTGCCAGCTTTGGGTGCCATCCTGGAGGCATGGCTGGTCCCAGGGCGAGTGCCTGCCTGGCAGGGTTGGGGAAGGGTGCTTGGTGGGGCGGGGCGACCATGGGTGCCTGTCTTTCTTTTGGTGAGTGGGACACATGCACCTGACTCACCACGGGCAGGAGGGACAGGACCACGGTGGCGGCTGTGACCTCTGTGACGATGACAATGGCCATGGACAGGAAGCCCTGGAAAACATGGGGCGGGCAGTGTGGGCAGAGGCCGTGGCCCGGATGAAGGGGCCGTCCTGCCTCCCCACAGCCCCACTGCGTGTCTCAGAGCTCTCCGGCCGTGCTGGGGCGGGGCTGGGGGTGTCTGGCCACGGTCGTGCCTGAGCGTCTATACCCGGTCTGAATGCCTGGGTCTGAGTCCTGGCTCCGGTTCCCGGCAGGTGCACACACCTGGAGGTGTCGGCTGGAGGACGGGGGCACCTGCCATGCACATGGAGACCGGATGGAGCGCCTGGCTCCTGGCCCAGCTCTGGCTGTTGCAGGCATTTGGGGAGTGAACCAGCAGGTAGGAGAGCTCTCTTTCAAATATATTAAAATTTTTAAAAAAGCTTTATTTATTTTTATCGGAAAGTCAGACATACAGAGAGGAGGTGAAACAGAGAGGAAGATCTTCCATCCACTGATTCACTCCCCAAGTGGCCACGACAATCCGAAGCCAGGAGCCAGGAGCCTCTTCCGTGTCTCCCAAGCAGGTGCAGGGTCCCAAGGCTTTGGGCCGTCCTCCACTGCTTTCCCAGGCCACAGGCAGGGAGCTGGAGGGGAAGTGGAGCTGTCAGGATTAGAACCAGCACCCATAAGGGATCCTGCTGCGCTCAAGGTGAGGATTTTAACCACTAGGCTACCGTGCCAGGCTCTCAAATACATTTGTTTTCTTCCAAGCTGCCCACTCCAGGACCCTGCATTCCCCCAAACCCCACCTGTGCCACTTGGCCTCTGTTCCCCTCACGGCCACCAGAGGGCATCAGGGAGATGCGAGTCCAGGCCGGCAGGTCCAGGGCACCAACACCAACCTTGGCCTTCCTGGGAAGCTGGCGGCATGGCCAGCCCCCGGCCTGAGGCAGGGACAAAGGCGGCCTGCACCTTGAACCACGGGGGAAGCGAACGTGGGACCTGCAGACCCAGGATCGAGCCGTACTCAAGCAATGACGTCACTGGGACAAGGGCGGTGGTGGGAGCGCAGGCGCAGTGCTGTGACGGCACAGGCTGAGCCTCCGCCTGTAACGTTAGCATCCACGTGGACGCCAGTTCAAGTCCTGGTGCTCCACTTCCCACCCAGTCCCTGCCTCTGTGCTTAGGGACACAGGGGAGGTGTGAGCCAATGCCTTGGGCCCCTGAGCAGCGTGGGAGACCCTCTGTGAGGTTTCCTGCTCCTGGCTTGGGTCTGGCTCCAGCACCAGCT
The DNA here is from genome assembly GCF_030435755.1 of Ochotona princeps. Classification (NCBI taxonomy): domain Eukaryota; kingdom Metazoa; phylum Chordata; class Mammalia; order Lagomorpha; family Ochotonidae; genus Ochotona; species Ochotona princeps. Next base: position 887,966 of record NC_080864.1, on the reverse strand, counting down.
GTTGCAGCCACTTGGGGAATGAACCAGCAGGTGGAAGATCTTTCTCTCCACCTCGCTCTGTCCTTATATATTCAATTAAAAAGCAAAGGGCAGTTGCCCCCTGCTGCCAGCCAGACAGACCCACAAGGGCCTGAGTGCTCACAGGGCCCGAGTGGGCAAGGATTTGTGCGTGATGGGACATGGTGGAGGATGGGATGTGTTCCCGAGGGGTTCTGCGTGCAGATCCAGCTCACAAGTAAGAGAGTGCCCCTGCTGTCCTTGGCGGCCCCATAGCAGCTGGCCACGCCGAGCAGGGCGACAGTGCTGCCCAGCACCAGGCACAGGTGGCCGACGTGCCGCAGGTGGGCCGAGGCCAGCCCGAGGACCCGGATCAGGGCGGCCTCGCTGTGCTGGCTGCGGATGCCCAGGCCGAGGAGGAGGATGCCAGACACCTGGGACAAGGAGAGGAGGAAGGCGGTTGGTCAGCAGGACACACGGGGAGGAGGGGAGGAGGCGAGGGGAGCCCTGGCTGGAGATGACCCAGCTCAGAGGTTGCCATGGCAACGGGTTGGCGAGAGGGAACCCTTGCAATTCATGCTCTCTTTATTTGAAAAAGACACAGATGGGGTTCCGGGGCAATGGCCCAGTGGCTAAAGTCCTCACCTTGCGTACACTGGTGAGCCCATACAGGTGGGCTTATGTCCCGGCTGCCCCACTTCCCACCCGACTCCCTGCCTGTGGCCTGGGAAAGCAGCGGCTGTCGGCCCAAGTGCACCGCGTGGGAGACCTGGGTGATGGAGTTCCTGGCTTTTGCAGCCAGCAGGTGGAAGACCCCCTCCTTGTGTGGGAGGAACGGTCCTGGCCCCCGTGAGGAGGAGGCCTAGGTGGATTGTGTCTGCTCCCCAAGCTGGTGGCTTTCTGTGGAACTCTCAGACAAGGAAAGCAAGAATTTCAATGTGCCCATTTCCAGGAACATTTAACAGGGAAAGAAACTTTTTTTTTTTAAATCTAAAAGAGACACTTTCCCTACTTAGCATGATTTCCTCCAAGATTTGAGTTCAAGGCTGACTTGGCCATCTGAGATCCTGCGTCAGCCCGGTTTCAAGCCGCCGCTCCCCGCCTCCCTACCATGCTCCATTTCACCTGCTCCCGTCACGCCCGGCCTCCCCGCTCTGCCCTACATTGCTGCATCTCCTGGGGGGTACAACATTTGGATCAACTTATTTCTGTCTTGGACTGGGGTGGGGCGTGGGGATGCTGAAGATATTAGCACACTTACCAGCACGAGGCCGTTGAGGCTTGACGAGAGCTTCTTCAGGGAAGAATACGGCCTGTGCAACTCGGCCATGGCGGCCAGCCCGGCCTGCCTGGGGCCTTCGGCATCAGCATCTTCCCCGGCCGTCGGGCTGTGGCTTCCCAGGATGGCTTGGGTCCCCACGCAGGGGAACCAAGGCTGACTTGGTCTGTCCCCCCTCTTTCTGGCCTCCCCGAGCTGGGCAGCAGCAGGTGGGCTGCAGGCAGAGCCTTTGTCACATCACAGAGAGGGCTCTGGCCCTCACCCATGGGGGAGATACTTCCGGCATCGCTGTGGGCACAGGGCACACCCTGCCAGGCACTGGGGTGTGGTGTCCGCAATGTTTGTACCCCCTAAGCATAGTGCAGTAGGTCTGATCAGAAAACTGGGGTACGGGGCTGGCGGTGTGGCACTCCAGGACTTGGGACACGGGCAGTCTCTGTCAGACTGCCAGTTCAGACTGCCGGCTGCTCCACGTGCAGCCTGTCTGCCTGCTACTGTGCCCAAAACAGCCGCCAAGTGTGACCCAACGACTGGAGCTCGTGCCACAAGCGCGGGACACCCAGACGGAGCTCCGGGGCACCTGCCTGTGCGCCTGAGTCAGTTCAGGGGCTGTGGGCATTGGCAGACTGGCCAAGAGCATGGAAGATCTGGCACTCTGTCACTTTGCCCTTGAAGTAAATATTTTAAATTATTTTAAACAGTTATTTACTCGAGGTCCTGGCACAGTAGCCTAGTGACTAAAATCCTCGCCTTGCACACGCTGGGAGCCCATAGGGCTGCAGGTTCCTGTCTCAGCTGCTCCACTTCCCATCCAGCTCCCTGCCTGTGGCCTGGGAAAGCAGTGGAGGACGGCCCAAAGCCTTGGGACCCTGCACCCGTGTGGGAGACCCGGGAGAGGCTCCTGGCTCCTGGCTTCGGATCGGCTCTGCTCTGGCTGTTGCTGCCACTTGAGGAGTCGACCAGTGGATGAAAGAAACAGAAAGATACTGCTGGGATACAGACCAGTGCCCGTATGGAATCTCGACTCATGCAAAGCAAGGATTCAGCCACTAGGCTACTACTCTGGGCCCCAAAGCACTTTTTGAAACCCATAGAACAGGCAACATGACAAGCAGAACCCAGTGTAACAGGACAAATCAAATAGAGACTGGGCAAGCTGCCGCTGTGCCATCACAGCTGATGGCTGGACATTTAAGCCAAAGGGGATGCTGGCTGCACAGATCAGACGGCCATCCATTGCATGCAGAAATATGACCGCACTGTTCAGCCAGAAAACAAATGTCAAAGGGGAAAAGCTGCCCGCAAGGACACAGGGGCGTCCAGGGTGCACGGCGCCTGGTGGGCGGGCCACCGGCTTGGAGGAAAGCAGGAAGCCTGTGGCCTGCCCTCCTGGCCTCTCTTTGTGGTGCATGTCCCACATGGCCGGCTGGGCCCAGAGGCTTCCTGCTTCCTGGCCCAGCTCCGGATGCAGCGGGCAAGGCAAGCCCCCCAGCACACACACACACACACCCCGCGCCGGGGGCTTTGTGTCTCCCTGATGTTACTGCCACGTGGGCCTCATCGCAACCCTGTAGGGACAGCAGCTGGGTCCCAGTGCCCACATCCCAGGCCCTCAGACAGGTGTTTGGGCCTGGGCTGGGAGCCTGGGTCTCTCGGGACCCCACTGTCTTCCCACGAGCAGTCTCGCCCCCAGCAGTCGCTCAGCAGGTCATTCATTTCTGCAGCAAAGGATTCACCAACTTTGACATCCACCGGAAGGGCTGGAGTCCCCTGCAGTTCTGAGAAAGGTGGCTTTGGGTACTCGAACGTCGCAGGATTTATTTTTTTAATTAATTAATTTATTTCTATTGCAAAGTCACGTATACAGAGAGACAAAGAGGAAGGTCTTCCATCTGCTGGCTCACTTCCCAAGTGGCCGCAGCAGCTGGAGCTGAGCTGATCTGAAGCCAGGAGCCAGGAGCCAGGAGCCTCTTCCGGGTCTCCCACGCAGGTGCAGGGTCCCAAGGCATTGGGCCGTCCTCGATTGCTTTCCCAGGCCACAGGCAGGGAGCTGGGTGGGAAGTGGAGCTGCCTGGATATGAACCGGTGCCCATGTGGGATCCCGGCGCATTCAAGGTGAGGACTTTAGCCACAAGGCTACCGTTCTGGGCCCCACAGGGGTTTTTAAAAAATAAATATTTCTTTGTATTTGAAGGGCAGACAGAATCTTCCATCCCCTGGTTCACTCCCCCAGTGCCTATGCCCAGCGCTGCCACGAGGGGGCAGTGGGCGCCCACGTTGGGCCTCGCTAAGGGTCCAATGGGTCTCAGAGAACCCAGCTCCGTGCGGATGGAGAGGGTTCCAGAGGAGTGCCCGGCCCAGCTTTGGCCAGAGGCAGCTGAATGGGCAAGGTTGCTGAGGGAGCCTCATCACTGGCATTCCATCTGGGCACAGATGAGTCCCGGCTGCTCCACTTCCCACCCAGCTCCCTGCCTGTGGCCTGGGAAAGCAGTGGAGGACGGCCCAAAGCCTTGGGACCCTGCACCCGCGTGGGAGACCCGGGAGAGGCTCCTGGCTCCCGGCTTCAGCTCAGTTGCAGCTATCGTGGAAGATTCTGCGATGTTTCGCTCTCTCTCCTTCTCTGTCAATCTGCTTTTGTGATGAAAATACCCCTGAGCCCCACCTCGCGTCTCAAACTGACCTTAACCTTGTCAGCCAGCCCGCGTGCCCAAGCCCACCCAGTCCCCACTGGCCCCTCAGCTCTCCTACCTCCTGTGCCCACAGCAGCCAAGGGAGGCCAAAGTCCCTGCCCAGCCAGGCGCTCTGTTTAAACAGCTGCTGGGATCCCGCTCCCCGCCCCGCTCCGCCCAGCCCCACCCAGTGAGTCAGGTCTTGATTTTCAGGTCTGGCAGGGCCCGGGAACCCCTGGCGACAGCCATCTGCTCCGGTTGCCGGTGGCTGCAAGAGCAGAATGCTCCCAGACCCTCAGCCGGACTCCGAGGCCCAGAGAGGCTGAGCCGCTAACCTGGGGTTGCACAGCGGGGTCTGGGTGGGGGAACACACTGCACCCCGTGTCAGTCCACACGGGAAGTCCCACTGCCAGGACTGAACAGTGTGTGGGAAGGCCCTGCCAGGTTCAAGGGTGGGGTGAGGCTAGCGGGGCCTCCAGTGGAATTACACTCCTCCACAACAGGGTGATGTGGGGCTAGGCGTGGCGTGGCAAAGCACCATGGTGGAGTCACCGGCGGGCGCCTCCTCCACCGTGTGTCCCCACACCACACGCACACCAGGGACAGACTGGCTGGACCGCCTGGGGCGGCGTCGCCTGCGTGGCTGGCATATGTCAGGCCGGGTGCCACTCCGTGGGTCAGATGCTAACAGGGTCCCAAGAGGCGGGGGCTGGAACTCGCCTATGGACTCAGCGTCATAGACTTTCTGACCGGGGAGACAGGGATGTTGTTCCTGGGCTCCTGGCTGCTGCCTGGTCCAGCTCCGGCTGTCGCAGGCAGGCACTGAAAAGGGGACCCAGCGGATGGAAGAGCTCGGCCTTTTACATTAAGTTTTTTTTTCCTTAAGATTTATTTATTTTTATTACAAAGTCAGATATACAGAGAGGAGAGACAGAGAGGAAGATCTTCCATCTGATGATTCACTCCCCAAGTGAGCGCAACAGCCGGTGCTGCGCCGATCTGAAGCTGGGAACCTGGAACCTCTTCCAGGTCTCCCACATGGGTGCAGGGTCCCAAGGCTCTGGGCCGTCCTCCACTGCTTTCCCAGGCCACAGGCAGGGAGCTGGATGGGAAGTGGAGCCCTGGGATCCCATATGGGCGCCGGTTCTAATCTCGGCAGCTCCACTTCCCACCCAGCTCCCTGCCTGTGGCCTGGGAAAGCAGTGGAGGACGGCCCAAAGCCTTGGGACCCTGCACCCGCGTGGGAGAACTGGAAGAGGCTCCTGGCTCCTGGTCAGCTCAGCTCTGGCCATTGTGGCCTCTTGGGGAGTGAACCAGTAGATGGAAGATCTTCCTTTCTGTCTCTCTGTGTAAATGTACCTTTCCAATAAAAAAGTCTCAAAAAGTATTTGAGATAATACTAATTTTGATGCAAAAAAATACCGGGTAAAGACGCATTTTCCGTGAATATCCTTTTACTTGTCTTCCACCTGTGCTGCTTGGTGTTGGTAGGTGGTGCGGGCGCCCCCCCGTGGAGTCGGGGACCCCACTCTTGCACGGTGCTCCCCCAAACTCACCCAAAACCTCAGGGCTGCTCGCAGGGTTGGGAGACGCTGGTCAGTGGGGGACACTCTGCAGGTCCCAGGCGGCCACGCCCACAACCACTCAGGCCACGCCCCGGAGCACACCGGCCCCGCCCCGCCCTGCGGCGGGGCCCACGCGTGGCCACGCCCTGCCCCTTGGTCACGCCCACTCTGCAGTCCAGACCACGCCCCGTCTTCGCCGGCCACGCCCCGCCCTTGCAGCTTCGCTGTTTTCCAGTCTTGCCTCCGTCCGGCCCCGCCCCACCCGGCCCTGGCCCCGCCCTCCCGCCAGGCCCCGCCCCACCCGGCCCTGGCCCCGCCCCAGCGTTGGCCCCGCCCTCCCGCCAGGCCCCGCCCTCCCGCCCTGACCGGCCTCCCGGCGTCCGAGCGCGGCGGTGACTGAGGGACCCGGGCGTCATGGCGGCCTCCGAGCGCCGCGCCTTCGCACACAAGATCAACAGGTAGGCGGGGGACCCCACCTGCAGCCCGCGCCCCCCACGTGGCCCGGCCCCGCCCCGCCGAGGGTCCGCCCCTCGCCCGCCTCGCGTCGGGGGTCCCCCGCACCCCAAGTCCCTTCCCTGAGGAAGCCGGGGTGCGGCGAGGTGTCCGGGGATGGTGGGGAACCCGGTGCCGTCTGCACCCTCTAGGTCCAGCTCCTGGACCCCTGGCATCCCGGCCCGGGGTGGGGTGTCCGGGGATGTTGGGGTACCGGGGACCATCTGCACCCCCACTCCAGCTCCTGGACCCCCGGCCCGGGGTGGGTCGAATGGGGTGGGGTGTCTGGGGATGGCGGGGTACCCAGTGCCATCTGCACCCCCACTCCACCTCCTGGACCCCCGGCCCGGGGTGGGTCGAATGGGGTGGGGTGTCCGGGGATGGCGGGGAACCCGGTGCCATCTGCACCCCCACTCCAGTTCCTGGACCCCTGGCCTGGGGTGGGTCGAATGGGGTGGGGTGTCCGGGGATGTGGGGAACCCGGTGCCATCTGCACCCCCACTCCAGCTCCTGGACCCCTGGCATCCCGGCCCGGGGTGGGGTGTCCGGGGATGATGGGGAACCCGGTGCCGTCTGCACCCCCACTCCAGCTCCTGGACCGCGGCATCCCGGCCCCGGGTGGGGTGTCTGGGGATGGTGGGGTACCCAGTGCCGTCTGCACCCCCACTCCAGCTCCTGGACCCCTGGTGCCCCCACGCCCCGAGGGCCTGAGGGTGGGTGGGTTCCAGGCTTGGGGAGGGAGTTGGGGGATGCACCCGGCTGCCTTGAAAACTCCTTCGGGAAACTTCCACGCCTCGCCCGTTGCAAGGCTGCAGTGCCCAGCTGCTGTCTGGTGGTGGGGGGTTGAGACAGGGGACAGCTGTGGCCAGCACCCACCCCCCACCTCCTGCCTCAGACTCTCCCAGCACGGGCCGCACGATGACTGAATGGATGGTGTGGGGGCTGGGTCCCGGGACCAGCTGGTGGGCAGACTGGGGGCGGGGGGGAGGCAGGACGAGTCCTCAAGGCTGGAGGAGAGATTGTGCCTGGCCTGGTGAAGAAGTCTGGGCCGGGCTCCTGGGAGTATTGTGGGGTTCCTTGTCTGCGTAGCGGGGTGGGGTCGCTTCCTGACAGTGCCAAGGTGATGAGCATGTGGCCTCTGTGTATGTGTGTGTTGGGGGGCAGGGGGTGCAGGCCCTGCTCGGGCCTTGGGCACCATGGGGGAGATGCGCAGGTGGGCTCCGCGTGGTGATGGGCTCCGTGGAGGGCCAGCCAGTGGGGATGAGCAGAGGCGCAGGAGCAGGAAGTGAGAGAGGGATGTTTGGGGATAGAGAATTGGTGCATGGGGGCAGAGCAGGAGGCAGGAAGTGGGGGGAGAGAGAGAGAGGACCTTGGTATGGCCTGGGAATGTGGGGTGGGAAGACTGGGATCCCAAGGCAAGTGGGAAGCCAGCAGGGCTCCGGGGCGGAGCGGGGGTCATGGCCTGAGGGGTGGGCAGGAAGGCCAGGCGGTTGTTATGGTTGTCATTCTTTCCGTGGTCTGTTTCTGTTAGTTTCTAAGCCTGGGGATGCGCCTGTTGGTGGTTGTGTTTATTTATTTCAAAGGCGCAGCGAGAGAAGAGAGGACGGTCTGGTTCTCCTTCCAAATGCTCACCATCTGTGGGACTGGGCAGTTGCCCAAGCCGGGGGGCAGGAGCTCCACGCGGGTCTGCCCCCGTGGGCGCAGGGGTGCGGGGCCCGGAGCCATCGCCTGCTGCGTTCCCAGGGTATGCGTGTGAGGGGAGAGTTGCAGTTGCACGCGGCTCGCTCCTGCGGGTGTCCAGCCAAGCCCGCTCTCTTCCTGGTGTTCCCATGTCACTACGTCGCACAGTTCTGATGACACTCGGGGAGGAAGGTTCTTGGGTTGCCCGTGGAGGATACAACCTGCACAGCTCAGGATAAGAACAGAGAAGGGCTGGCATAGGGCACAGTGCAGAAACCTGCCACCTGCAATCCGTAGGGGTGCTGGTTCGAATCCCGGCTGCTCCACTTCCCACCCAGCTCCCTGCCTGTGGCCTGGGAAAGCAGTGGAGGACAGCCCAAGGCCTTGGGACCCTGCACCCGTATGGGAGACCCAGAAGAGGCTTCTGGGTTATAACTGGCCCAGTTCTGGCTGTTGAAGTCATTTGGGGAAGGAAGCAGCGGATATATCTTTTTCTCTGTAACTTTGACTTTCAAATAAATATTTTTTAAAAAGAATTTAATTAATCTGAATGCTATATTTTCTCCAGTTCCCTAATGAACAAATTAAAAATATGTATTTGTTTATTTTTACCGGAAAGTCAGATTTACAGAAAACGAGAGAGACAGGATACAGAGAGAAAGATCTTCCACCCACTAACCCACTCCCCACGTGGCCTCAATGGTTGCAGCTAAGCTGATCTGAAGCCAGGAGCCAGGAGCCTCTTCTGGGTTTCCCATGCGGAAATGCCTGCAGTGCCCAGGGCTGGGCCAGACCAGGGTTGGAGCTGAGAGCTCCATCCAGGTCTTCCATCCGTGTGACAGTGGCCCGATGCTCCCCGGGTCCATAAGCAGGGCAGCTGGGCCCAAAGTGGAGCCGCCGGGACTTGAGCCTCTGCCGTCCAGTATAGACTATGGCTGTATGGCTGGTGACTCCTGACCCCGTGGGCCACAGGAGCCCCTCATCAGCCCTTTGTTAAGCTTGTACTCTCTGAGATCGCTACGACATCAAACGGCACTGGTGGGCAGCGTGTGTTGTGTGCTTGTAGTTCTGGTGCCCACGGGGGGACTGTGGGATCGAATGTCACCATAGCTGGTTGACTTGTTTTGTTTTTAATGACTTTTGTCCATTTGAAAGACAGCGTTCCAGAGAGACAAAAGTCTTCCACTCACTGGTTCACTCCCCAAGTAGCCGCAATGGCCAGAGCTGAGCCCATCTGAAGCCAGGAGCCAGGAGCCTCCTCCAGATCTCCCAAGTGGGTGCAGGGTCCCAAGGCTCTGGGCTGTCCTCCACTGCTTTCCCAGGCCACAGCAGGGAGCTGGATGGGAAGCGGGGTTGCCGGGATTAGAACTATGGGATGCCAACGCATTCAAGTCGAGGACTTTAGCCACTAGGCTACCATACCAGGCCCTAAACATTTTTTTTTTCTTGCCTTTCCGCCTTCCGTGGGAACACTCAGCCTTCTGTTCTTCTTCTGTTTTTCTTGTCTTGCTTCCCTCTGAGGACAGAGCTCGCCTTATCAGGCCGGCCTGGGATGGAGTCCTCCATCTAAGATCCTGGCGATGCCACCCACCGCCGGGCTTTCCCCGCGAAGCTCCGCCCCCCAGCATCATGTGGGGCTGTCACCTTATCTCCTGGGGAGGATTTATGGCCACAGTAGCCCAGCCCACGAAATCCCCTCCTGGGAAAAGCCATCCAGCGTGGCCCACCATCCTGCTCTCTCCTCACCGTCCTTGTTTCGTGTATGTGTGTTGTTAAACGTATTTAGTATTCATTTGTTGGAAGGCAAAGTGACAGAGAGAGAGGGAGAGACAGAGAAATCTTCCACGCTGTAGTTCACTCTCCAGATGGCCCAGGCCGAGCCAGGGGCGGGAGCCGAGAGCCCAGTGTGGGAGGGCAGGGGCTCAGGCGTGTGGGGTCACCCCCTGCCGCCTGCCCAGGGCGCACGTGCGCAGGGAGCTGAAGGCAGAAGTGGAGCCGCCAGGACTCAGCCCGGCCACTCTGACCCGCGCTACCCGTGCACAGGGCAGCTTCGCCTGCTGCCCGACCCTGCCGCCTCCCCTTCCCCCCGCTTCTCCGTTTTTACAAAGCCCGGCGTGGGGGCTCCATACAGCCAAAGATACATAACCTTGCCTCTTTTTTAACATTTATTTTACTTTTTTATTGGAAAGTCTAATATACAGAGAGGAGGAGAGACAGAGAGGAAGATCTTCCATCTGATGATTCACTCCCCAAGTGGCTGCAATGGGCAGAGTTGAGCCCATCCGAAGCCAGGAGCCAGGAGCCTCTTCCGGGTCTCCCACGTGGGTGCAGGGTCCCAAGGCTTTGGGCCGTCCTCCACTGCTTTCCCAGGCCACAGGCAGGGAGCTGGGTGGGAAGCGGGGCTGCCGGGATTAGAATCGGCGCCCCTATGGGATCCCGGTGCGTGCATGGTGAGGACTTTAGCCTCTAGGCTACCGTGCTGGGCCCACAGCCTTGCCTCTTTCAAGGCTGCCATGGGAGCTGAACTTGATGGCCAGAAGGCGTTTGGGGATGCAGGGGGAGCACAGAAGGGGTCTTCACACGGCCTCCACTGTCCTGGGCTCCGCCCACTGTGCCGGCCTCTTGCGCACGGTGGTCCTGATCTTGATTCAGACTTGCCAGCAACCTGCAAGTAGGGAATGTTAACCGAGTACCCGAGGCTGGACCCTGCCTCCTGGGGCACAGCTCCAGATGTGGGGCCCTGCGGCAGGGGGGCAGCACTGGGGCACAGAGGCCACGGTCCAACAAGCCTCCCTCCCCCAGGGCTGGGCATTGGAGCTGGCCTCAGGTGTCCCTCGGGTATGGCCAGCAGAAGGGGCAGGAGGCAGTGGCGGGGACCTCCCGCAGCCCGCCCCAGGGAAGAGGGCATAGGCTGCCCAAGGCCTGTGACTCCCCGACTCGTGCCGGGGTCCGCTGGAGGCTGCAGCCCCATCTTGCCTAGTGGGAGTCCTGAACCCCTCACACACCCCGCACCTCCATCTTCTCCCTGTCCTCCCAGGACGGTGGCCGCGGAAGTTCGGAAGCAGGTGTCCCGGGAACACAGCGGCTCCCCGCATGCCAGCAGACGCAGCAGCACCGCCCTGGGGGTGAGGATTGGGGTGTCACACCCCCTTTTCCCTGTACCCCACCCTTCAGGCTCTGTCACCTTGTCCCTCTGGGTAACAGAGCCAGGCGTGGTGGAGAGTTGGGGTGGGGAAGGGGTGCGGGTAGGGAGGCAGCCCCGGTGTGTGGGGGGTGACTGAGGCAGGCAAGCAGGTGGGGGAAGACTCCAGCCTGGACCACCCAGCTGGAGCTGGGAGCGACTTCCTGGAGGCCAGGGGTGGGGTTGGCCATTCCTCCCAACTTGCTGTTTCCTGTCCCTGCCCAGTGGCCCCAAGCTGGGAGTTCCTTCCTGGAGACCACAGAGGGCCGAGCCGGAGGGGGGGGGTGGGATGGGAGAGTGGTCAGGCTGTGATTCCTGCTGGCCCTTGTCCCCACCTCCTGGCTCCAGCACCCTCCATGGCTCCCACCCCTACCCTCACTGCGTCGGGAGCCAGGGCGAGGACCCCACTCCCACCCAGTCACCCACAGCTCCCTGCCTGTGCCCCAGGTACCCTTGACGGAGGTCGTCGAGCCCTTGGACTTCGAAGAGATGGTGAACCGGCCGCTGGCCTCCGAGTCCGGGCCCCTCCGAGACCTGCTGGACTTCCCTGCGGACGACCTGGAGCTGTTGTTACAGCCCCGGGAGAGCCGGACCACCGAGCCTGGCATCCCGGAAGACGGGTGTGTCTGGCTCTGGCCACGCCTCCCGCCCCGAATCCGACAGTTCAAGCCCTGGGTCGGGCTGTGTGACCAGTCCACCCTCTCTGAGCCTCCCGTAGCGCCCTGGCCCCACTGACCCTGCCGTTTCATTGCCCTGCAGGAAACTGGACCGGCAGGTTCAGGCTGCCGTGGACATGTACACACAGGACTGGGTCATCGTGCGCAGAAGGTTGGTCGGTCGGCTGCGGGCTGCACCTGCTGGTCCTCCTGCCTCTGCCCACCAGCCGGGCCTGGGTGCAGGGGAGAGGGTGGGGGTGGCCAGCGCCTGCCCAGCTGCCCCATCCTTCCTCCAGCTACCAGCAGCTGAGCGCAGCCTACAGCCCCATCACCACCGAGTCGCAGCGGGAGCGGCAGAAGGGCCTCAGCCGGCAGGTCTTCGAGCAAGACGTTTGCGGAGACGAGAAAGGCGGCGCCGAGGACTCGGTGAGTGACCCTCTCGCCTGGGGACTGGGGGCGTCACAGCTCTGTGTGTGTGTGTTGGGGGAGCAACCCTGGCTTTCACTCCCCTGTGAGGGAGAACTGATCTGAACCCCAAAAGAACTGGCCGGAGCTGAACGGGCAGCAGGGCCGCCGGGATTGGAACCAGCGCCCCTATGGATCCTGCCATGTTCAAGGCAAGGACTTTAGCCGCTAGGCTATCGCACTGAGTCCACCTGTTTTATTTCTTTGAAAGACAAAGCGATGCCATCCACGGACTCATTCCCCAAGTGCCCACAGCAGCCAGGGCTGTGCCGTGCAGATCAGGAGGTGGGACTCAGTCTGGGTCTCCCAGGCGGGTATCAGGGATCCTGAGACCTGAGATGGGGAGACTTGGGGTCCCAGAGCTGAATTGCGGTTGGTCAGGAGCAGGACCTTGGTTCATGGAAGAATTCTCACTTCCCCTAACAACAGTGTGCACAGTCCCGGGGAAGGATCTCATTGGTCCAGCTCCAAGGGTGTGTTGAGGCTTGAGCCAATCACGAAGCTGGCAGATAGCCTGACAAGGATCTGTTTGGTCCAGGAAGGATCTGATTGGTCCAGGAGGGATCTGATTGGTCCAGGAGGGATCTAATTGGCCCGGCAAGGATCAGATGACGCTCCAAGTGGCTGAGGGGAGTGAGAGGAACTCCGTCCATCATGTCACCGTTGTTGCACGCGGGCTCCTGGGGATGGAAGTTTGTGGAAAGTGTGCCAGCAAAACGAGCAGGGGTCTGTCATGTACACAGCTGGCACTCAGCTCTGCACACTCTCCACCAGCAGGACGACTCCCGGAGCTGTTCCGGCTCTCTGGAAGACGCCCCTTGCGGCAGCGGGGCCTCCGGCATCTTCGACCTCAGGAACCTGGAGGCCGACTCTCTGCTGCCCTCGCTGCTGGAGCGGGAGGCCCCGGAGGAGGTGGACCGGCGCAATGAGGCCCTGCGGCGGCAGCACCGGCCCCCCGCCCTGCTCACCCTCTACCCGGCGCCCGACGAGGTGGGTGCCTCTGCGGGCACCGGTACCCTGATGGCACACCGGCTATATACCCCGACACTGATTAGGCACCGACTGTAATCACCCGGGGCTTACTGAGCGCCTACCATTGTAGTTCCCATTTAATCACCTTAAGTACCTGCATCCAGTTGGCACCTGGTGTACACTCCATTTTTTCTTTTCTAAATATTTATTCTTATTGAAAGAGCAGATGAGATTTACAGAGAGAAGGAGAGACAGAGAGAAATCTTCCACCTGCTGGTTCACTCCCCAAGTGGCCACAACAGCCGGAGCTGAGCTGATCCGAAGCCGGGAGACAGGAGCCTCTTCCTGGTCTCCCACGCTGGTGCAGGGTCCCAAGGCTTTGGGCCGTCCTTGACTGCTTTTCCAGGCCACAGGCAGGGAGCTGGATGGGAAACGGAGCAGCTGGGATTCGAACCTGTGCCCCTATAGGATCCCAGCGTGTGCAAGGCGGAGAATTAACCAGTTGAGCCATCGCTCCAGCCTGGGCCTATCTTCCTGCACTTTTGTTTAAGCGTGCCGATTGGGCGCCTGCTGAATACAGGTGTACCCTGACTCAGGGCAGGGTCCCACCCCCCGAAACTTGCCCTAAGCTGAAAACATCCCTCCAGTGCCCCTCTTAAACACCCTTTTTCCCCACCCGAGCTCCCCAACAGCCCCCTTTCTCCCACAAGGCTTGGTTTTTCTGAACAGTTCGCTTCAGCTCCTGCCCCGTACTCTTTCTGTATGGCGGGCGGCCTGTTTTGGGTGCCCTCGCGCCTGGCATTTGGAGAGACCCCGTCCTAACTCTCAGAGTTCATGGTCACGTGTAAGAGGACTTCAAAGGCCTCTGTCCTACTTACCCTGCCCCAGACGGGCAGAGAAGCCCCCTGCGCCACCTTGGGGTGCTGGCTGTGGTGCTCAGTGCCCCGGCCGTGCAGGGTGTGTGCTGACCGCCTGTGCCTACCCCCGGCCCTTGGCAGGATGAGGCCGTGGAGCGCTGCAGCCGCCCAGAGACACCCCGGGAACACTTTGGACAGAGGCTGCTGGTCAAATGTCTGTCACTCAAGTGAGTATGAACCCACGTCCCCCTCCACGCCTTCACTGTGTGCCTGAGCTGCTGGGGAAACTGAGGCACAGGGAGTAGAAGCTCCGCCTGCCCTGCCCGGCCACTAGCGTCCCCTGGGAGGTGTCGAGGAAGCCGTGCGGCTCCAGCCAAGCCGCCTGAGGTCCCTTCCCCAGGCGGAGGGGGGCGGAGGAGCAGCCAGAAGCGCGTGGGAATCGAGCCAGAGCCTGGACAGGATGTGGACTTGGCCCCTGGCCCGGCCTGGCCCCTGTTCGTCCCCCAACTCTCCTCACCAGGGAGGACGGAGGGGTGGGGTACGGTACAGGAAAGGGAGGCTGCGGGCCAGCCCTGAGCTCTCCAGGCCTGGAAACAGCTCAGTCAGCCACTCGACAAACACTCCTGGAGCACCTGCTGTGTAACCACGCAGGGACCACGCAGCTGGGATGAGAGGCGTGGCCCGGTGGGAGACAGGGCTCTGTCCCACCCCCGCACCCCACGGGGCTGGGGCCACGCGTGACCCTCCTCGCTCTGACCCACAGATTCGAGATCGAAATCGAGCCCATCTTTGGGATCCTGGCGCTGTATGACGCACGGGAGAAGAAGAAGGTGGGCGGTGTCTTGGTGGCGCCTGTGGGGTCCCCAGAGGAGGCGACGGCCGTGACCCCAGCTGTGTGCCCTCCCCCCCGCTCGGCCCTCCCCGCCAGATCTCAGAAAACTTCTACTTCGACCTGAACTCGGACTCCATGAAGGGGCTGCTGCGGGCGCACGGCACGCACCCGGCCATCTCCACGCTGGCCCGCTCTGCCATCTTCTCCGTGAGCCACCCGTCACCGGACATCTTCCTGGTCATCAAGGTGCCCGCTGGGACCAGGCAAGGGTGGGGGCAGGGCTGAGCTTGGGGACCTTGAGACAGGAGTGAGTGAGGAGGAATCCTGGTGGGCTTCCGTGAGGAGGTGATGCCTGAGCTGAGACCCCCTCTCCCCCACCGCGTGGTGGGTGGGGAAGCTGCCTTTATCTAGAAATGAACTCCCCAAACCCTCCTAGAAAACAAAAGGGCCGCTGTGGGTCGGGCCCAGAAGTGAAGGGTCATCAGGGTGGTTATACAGATGGGGAAACAGGCACGGCAGCTAAGGGGGTCCTGCCCAGGACCGGGTCCCCTTGACGGGTCCTGGTTGGAGTCCTGTGGTCTTGGTCCACGCCACCAGGGGAGGGTATGTTGAGGTGGGCTTCCTTTTGGGAGTTTGGGGTGTGTCTGGAAGAGCTGGGAGGGCGCTGTGTGGGTGGGACCAAGCTGAGGGCTGATCTTCGTCCCTGGGGTGGCCGGTGGGAGCCGTGGGAGGCGCAGGATGGTCCAGGAGAGGAGCCAGGAGGCCGTGGTAGGGGTTTGGGGGGCGTGCGAGAGGGGTGTGGCCTCACAGTACCCCTCCGACCTACAGCTGGAGAAAGTCCTCCAGCAGGGAGACATCAGTGAGTGCTGTGAGCCCTACATGGTGATGAAGGAGGCAGACGCAGCCAAGGTGAGCAGCGTGCCAGGCACACCTGGGGGGGTCAGGTGCATGGCTCGCCTGGGGGTGTCAGGTGCACGGCTCGCCTGGGGGGGTCAGGTGCAGGGCTCACCTGGGGGGGTCAGGTGCCTGGCTAGCCTGGGGGGCAGGTTCCTGGCTCGCCTGGGGGGGTCAGGTGCATTGCACGCCTGGGGGGCAGGTGCATGGCACGCCTGGGGGGCAGGTGCCTGGCTCGCCTGGGGGGGTCAGGTGCATGGCTCGCCTGGGGGGGCAGGTGCAGGGCACGCCTGGGGGGCAGGTGCATGGCACGCCTGGGGGGCAGGTTCCTGGCACGCCTGGGGGGCAGGTGCCTGGCTCGCCTGGGGGGCAGGTGCATGGCATGCCTGGGGGGCACGCCTGGGGGGCAGGTTCCTGGCTCGCCTGGGAGGCAGGTTCCTGGCACGCCTGGGGGGCAGGTGCCTGGCTCGCCTTGGGGGGCAGGTGCAGGGCACGCCTGGGGGGCAGGTGCCTGGCTCGCCTTGGGGGCAGGTGCAGGGCACGCCTGGGGGGGCAGGTGCATGGCACGCCTGGGGGGCAGGTGCATGGCACGCCTGGGGGGCAGGTTCCTGGCACGCCTGGGGGGCAGGTGCCTGGCACGCCTGGGGGGCAGGTGCAGGGCACGCCTGGGGGGCAGGTGCCTGGCTCGCCTGGGGGGCAGGTGCTCCCCAGACCTCCCCACTCCCGACACCAAGTGCAGGGTGCCTGGCACTTGCCCACAGAACAAGGAGAAGCTGGAGAAGCTGCGGCTGGCAGCCGAGCAGTTCTGCACTCGCCTGGGTCGCTACCGGATGCCCTTCGCGTGGACGGCCGTGCACCTGGCCAACATCGTCAACAGTGCGGGCCAGTCCGACCGTGACTCGGACTCGGAGGGCGGTGAGGCGACCCAGCGACCCCCGGGGGGCTGCTGCGGGGAGGCGAGACGCGCCCCCCTTTCCAGCCGGCCGGCCTCCGTCTCTCCCTTGGGGCGACACCATCCACCAGCTCCCCTAATGTCCCCCACGTGTACCGCCTCCCCCGACCAGAGCGCCGCCCGGCCTGGACCGACCGCCGCCGCCGGGCCCCGCAGGAGCGCACGACGGGCGCGGACGACACCTGCAGCTTCTCGGGCTTCCGGCCTGCCACGCTCACCGTCACCAACTTCTTCAAGCAGGTGCTAGGCGGGCAGGCGTGGGGGGTGCGGAGGGGA
The DNA here is from genome assembly GCF_030435755.1 of Ochotona princeps. Taxonomy (NCBI): domain Eukaryota; kingdom Metazoa; phylum Chordata; class Mammalia; order Lagomorpha; family Ochotonidae; genus Ochotona; species Ochotona princeps. The sequence goes on along the minus strand of NC_080864.1, from coordinate 871,199 downwards.
GTGTGTGTGTGCCGGGGACCCCCACCCCAGCCTCCTGGCTCCTGCTCATGGTGAGGGGGTTGGGGTGCCGATCCCAACCCACACAGGAGGCTGAGCGACTCAGCGACGAAGACCTCTTCAAGTTCCTGGCTGACATGCGACGCCCATCTTCCCTGCTGAGGCGCCTGCGGCCCGTGACAGGTGCGACCCAGTCCGTGGGGCCGAAGGCTGGTCAGAGTCACACAGTCACTCCCCCAGCAAGGATCCCGAAAGAGGCAAATGTCGGAGGTGGGGTGGCGGGGGTCCCCAAGTGCAGAGCAGGGGCGAGTGTGGGGGCAAGGGAGCCGCCAGGGCGTCCTGTGTGACGGCCCCAGCAGGTGCACACACCCACCCCTCCCCACGCAGCCCAGCTGAAAATCGACATCTCCCCGGCGCCTGAGAACCCACACTTCTGCCTGTCCCCGGAGCTGCTGCACGTGAAGCCCTACCCGGACCCCCGGGGCCGGCCCACCAGGGAGATCCTGGAGTTCCCGGCGAAGGAGGTGTACGCCCCGCACACCTGCTACAGGTACACACAGGCCGGGACACTGCCTAACTCGGCTTTATTGTCTGTGGGTGGGGTGGGAGGGGACGCGTCCCAGGCTCTGCCCCTTCCTTCCTGTGTTAACCTCCTCTCTGTGCACCGGCTGGAAACGGGGCGCCCTGACCCCCAGCCACTTCTGCTGGCCGGCTGGGTGCCCGCCTGCCCGGCGTGCCAGGAGAGCTTCCTGCACCCCCACGCGGCGCACGGCCGTGCCAAGTGCTTGAGCGCCACCTGCTGTATACACACATCTTCTGTGCTTCCCAGCGTGGATGGCTGGCCAGCTCAGGCTGGCAGCGCCGCTGCGGGCAGCCTGCGGGGTGGGGAGAAGCGGAGATGGGGTTCAGCCCAGGCCCCCGAGGAGGAGGGTTCATCCTTGAACCCAGTGGTCGCCAGGTCCACCCGGCACCCCCGCCCTGCCCCAGCCAGTGCACCTGTGCTGGATCTGCCGCAGCGAGCGCTGCTGCGCCGCCATCTCTTGCCGCTGCCGCTGCAAGTGGCCGGCCAGGGCCCACACCATGTGGCTCTGCTTGTCCGCGTGCACCTGCGCAGGGGTCAGGGCGGCCACCTGAAGCTACAGTCCTGGCTCTGTTGGCCTCCTCTGCCCTACCCCGACCTCGGGGCTGCCTTTGATGTCCGCGGGGCCTGGCCAGGCACCCTCCCACCCCGCCCCCACCACACTTTCTGCCCTCAATTTCCCCATCTGAACAAATGGGAATGGGACAGACCTGGGGAAAGTTAGAGACATGGGTGGTATGCGTGACCCCAGGGCAGAGAGCCACAATGCAGGGGGCCATACGGGTGCTGGGGCAGGCATGGAGCCCTCAGGGCATTGCTAGATATCCCAGGGAGTCCATCAGCACGTATTGAGCGCCTGCTGTGTGCACCACTGCCATGCTAATGTGCGATGGGTCCCTGGCTGTCCCAGGAGGTACCAGTGAAGGGCTGTGACTTCCCGGTGGGGAGCCTGGGGGTGGGGACAGGGACTGGTCCCACACAGGGTCTCACTCCCTCGTACCTTCAAGGCCTCGAGTTCCTGGTGTTGGGCCTGACCCAGCCGGGCACCCAGCAGCTTCCCCTCCAGACGCCAGACACTGTCCCTGAGCGACCGCTGTCCCTGGGCCAGCTCCGCCAGCTCTTGGGCCGTGGCTTCTGCCTGTAGCTGCAGGGCGACTCCTTCCGTCTGCCCGGAAGAGAGAGAGAGATGCAGTTTTTGTTTACAACCCAGGGTGCCCGGGCAGTCTGCTACCCCATGGAGGGGCAGAAGGCGGGATCCCACGTGCGCCCCTGGAGCCCTGCTCACCTGCACCTGCTTCAGGCTGGCCCGAAGCTCCTGGGCTGCTGCCCGGCCCCAGCTCACATCCCGTCGCAGCAGCTGCAGTGTGTGGCCGTAGAGCCCCAGGTTACGCCCAGCCTCTGTCAGCTGTGTGTCCGTAGCCTTGTAGACGCCGTTGAGGGCCTGGCCCAGCTGCAGGGCCCCATGGAACAGGAGGGTCAACTCCTCGCCCTGGGCTGGCTCCTCCGGGCCGCCCGTGGGGATTGGGGGTGTTGGGCGGGCCAGCGCTGCCAGGGCCCAGAGCAGACACAGAGCGGGCGTGATCATGACTGGGGTTGGTCGGATGCAGGCAGCCTCCCGCAGTGCCGCAGCTACCGCCTTTTATGGCTGCAGCGGGTGGCTAACCCCCCTCGGTTGGCCAGCGGCCAAGCAGCCGCCCAGAGTTACGCAAGGGCCTGGTGGTGGCAAGGGGTTGCATCAATGCTGGTGGGCAGGCAGGCCACGCTCGGATCATGCTGGCTGCAGCCTGGAGCCTGCCCTGCCTTGTGGGGGTGGCTGGGAGGAAGGGACATGGGCTCCCAGGCCTCCCCTCCGCTCCCCTCCCCTATGGGGTTGACAGTGAGGCGTGCTGAGCGACCCTGCCCGTGAGCTGCAGGCACAAGGCTTACTTGGTGCCGAGGGGGTGCTGGGGTCCAAGACATGCCCCTTGCTTGCCCTTGGATGACCCTGCATGGGGCCCTCTGTCACCCTCCCTGGGGAGTGGGTGTGATGGGGGAAGGGGGAACTCACTGCCTGTCAGGAGAGCCAGCGCTCAGCATGCAGTAGGTGCCAGCTGAGTGTTCCGTGCTGTCCCCGCCACCCACAGGAACCTCCTGTACGTATACCCGCACAGCCTCAACTTCAGCAGCCGCCAGGGCTCCGTGCGCAACCTCGCCGTGCGGCTGCAGTACATGGCGGGCGAGGACCCCAGCCAGGCCCTGCCGGTGGGTGATGAATCCGCCCCCTCCCTCCCTGCCCGGTGCTGGGGGTGGGCTGGGGTGGGGGCCAGGCCTCGGGGCACAGGCACTCAGTGTCCGCGGGGGTCCCCCCGCCCCAACCCAGGTCATCTTCGGCAAGTCCAGCTGCAGTGAGTTCACGCGGGAGGCCTTCACCGCCGTGGTGTACCACAACAAGTACGGAGTGGCCGGGTGGCAGGTCCCAGTGCGCGAGGGTGTGGCAGTGCGCGGGAGGATTGGAGGGTCTGGCATGGCTGCGAACACGCCCCCCGGGGCTCCCACCCCTCTCCTATCTGAGATCCAAGTTTCAGCTCCACTTCCAATCCCAACGTCCGGCTCATACGCGGCCCGGGAGGCAGCAGGGGGCGGACAGGGGGCCGGGCCCCGTGGGGGACCCGCATGGGGAACCCCCGGCCCTGGCTTTGGTGAACAATCGGGCAGCAGATGGAAGGTTCTGTGTCTGCCTTTCACATTTTAAAAAAAAATGAAAAGAAAAAAAAAGTTGTTTTCTGGTTTTGAGAACTCCACGCATTACGCGGCCTTGAGAATATGCGTGAGACATTAACAGGCTGCACAGCCGTGCACCAATGTCCAAATTCTTTTGCCCCAAAATACGTGTGATGTTGGACGCTCTTGCCCGAGCCATTGCTCACGCGTGTGTAAGGGGAGACGAGGCACTGAGGGAGGCTGAGGGCTCCCCACCACCCCACACCGACATAAAGGACGCATGAGGAGGATACCCCCACACACGTACCCTGCCCCCTCCAGGTCCCCCGAGTTTTACGAGGAGTTTAAGCTGCGGCTCCCGGCCTGCCTGACCGAGAACCACCACCTACTATTCACTTTTTACCATGTCAGCTGCCAGCCGCGGCCCGGCACGGCGCTGGAGACGCCTATAGGCTTTACCGTGAGCCACCCTGCGCCCACAGCCCCTGCCTGTCCACCCACCCGCTTGCCTGTCTGCCCGCCCGTCCTCCCGTCCACCTACCCAGCCAGTGCTGACCCAACCTCACCCCTCCGCAGTGGGTACCCCTGCTGCAGCATGGGCGCCTGCGGACCGGCCCCCTCTGCCTGCCCGTGGCCGTGGACCAGCCCCCGCCCAGCTACTCCGTGCTCACGCCTGACGTATGTGCTCACCCCACCCCCTGGTCCCTCGTCCTGGGCGTGTGTGTTTCTTTCTGTTGCCTCTACGCTGCCATCCGTCCCTGCCTGGCCCTGTCACTCTCGTCCCCCTTACGGTTCCCTGGGGACTGTGGCCGTCCCATCACCCCACCCTCTCAACTCTTGCCCCATTGGCACCTGCTGCCCTCCCCCGTGCCGGGCACCCCGAGCTATCTCTCAGTTTCCCCACTCCTCACTGTCCCCCTGCAGCATCTCCCTTCTCCGCTGACCGCTCCTTCCCCCAACAATGGCAGGGGTTCAGTCCCCTGTCACTAGGCTGGGGGACGTGGGGGCGGGGTGTCCAGCTGTCCCGCCAGGCTGTGCCATGCTGAGCCTACAGTGTCGCAATGGCCCGTGGTGGCCTGATCCCACGGTGGTGGGAGGAGGGGAGGGGTGGCCAGAAGGTGCCCAGGCCCCCACCCCATGGCTGCCTCTCACAGGTGGCGCTGCCGGGCATGCGCTGGGTGGATGGTCACAAGGGCGTGTTCAGCGTGGAGCTCACAGCCATGTCCTCGGTACATCCCCAGGTACGGGGTGGGACCTCTGCTCTCCCCATCACACACACACACACACACACACACACGTGTCCGGGGTTGGGCAACCTGCCCTGCTGGCCAGGGAGGGAGGGCTGCTCTCTGGCTGACCGTGGAGGTGACTCCAGTCACCTGGGGCTTTATGGAGAGGTGAGGAGCTGCTGCTGACTCAGGCCAGGCTGGACTCGACGCCCACACCTGCCTCAGCCCACTTCTGCTTGCCCAGGACCCCCACCTGGACAAGTTCTTCACCCTGGTGCACGTCCTGGAGGAAGGGGCCTTCCCGTTCCGGCTCAAGGACGCGGTGTTGAGCGAGGGCACCGTGGAGCAGGAGCTGCGGGCCAGCCTGGCCACCCTGCGCCTGGCCAGCCCCGAGCCCCTGGTGGCTTTCTCCCACCATGTGCTGGACAAGCTTGTGCGCCTGGTCGTGCAGCCCCCCATCATTGGCGGCCAGATGGGTGAGCACCCCCACCCCCACAGCAACCTGTGCCCTACACGCTGGGTCCTGCGTGTTCGTTCCTCCATTCTGGAAGATGGCCACCCCTCCCAACCCCCTCTGACCCTAAAGTTCTGTGATCCCATGACCTGCCTCGGACAACACCTGCTCTTCCTCCGGAAGGTGGGGGTGGAGCAGGTGCAAGGCCTTGACCTCCAGCTCTGCCCGGCAGTGAACCTGGGCCGTGGGGTCTTTGAAGCCATGGCCCACGTGGTCAGCCTGGTCCACCGGAGCCTGGAGTCGGTGCAGGACGCCCACGGCCACTGCCCGCTGCTGGCTGCCTATGTCCACTACGCCTTTCGCCTCCCTGGCACCGAGCCCAGCCTTCCGGGCGGTGAGTGGTGCTGGGAAACCCTGGGAGACAGGAAAAAGGGGGTCACTTGGAAGAGAGATTCTTTCACCCTATTTCTGTCCCCTTCCTCAGGGAGTGGGCGCTGGCCGCTTGACTGGCAGGTGACCTGTGCCGATCGGCACGCATCCATGGAGCAGAAACTCTAGCCAAGTTGCCCTGCCCCCTGGCTAACTCCTTACCAACCAATTTGACCCCTTCAGTCCAAGTAGAGAGGAAACGGTGACCGGTTGTCCCCCCGTGTGTCATGGGGACAGGTGTCCAGCGCAGCAACCATTAACACAGTGATCTCAGGGGAGGTGCAGCCAGGGTAGCCCGCTGGGCATGGGCAAAGGCAGCTGACCCTCCACCCTCACTCCGCAGGAGCCGTGCAGGCCACCACGCTTGCCCGGGGCTCCGGCCGCCCGGCCAGCCTCTACCTGGCCCGCTCCAAGAGCATCAGTAACAGTAACCCCGACCTGGCCGGGCCCCCAGGCTCGGTGGACGACGAGGTCTCCCGCATCCTGGCCAACAAGGTAGGCCACGCGGGGCAGGGGCCTTCCAAGGGGGAAGCCGGGAAGTCAGACTTGGGGCTGACCCCTCGTCCCCACTGAGTAGCCCCCGGGATGGGCGGAAGCGCTGGGGTGTCAGGAACTTGGCCCGGCGGCACAAAGCGTGGGCTTCGGGCCAGATGCTGGTGAGCACACGTGTGTGTGCGTGGTGAGCACCCGTGCACCCACGCAGGCACGCACGCACGCACAGTGCATGCAGGGTAAGCGGTCCATGGTGATACAGCTGCACACACGCTTGTCACCCCACACATGAACACGGGCGGGCGTACGCACCCATTTCGGGCCACAGCACTGTGGCCGCACAGGCGCATACGTGGCCTCTGCTGCGTGTGTGTGCAGGCGCACAGGCCCATGACGCCCCTACGGGCTGGCGGGCGGCACCCATCCCTGATGGCTCACGTGGCCTCCTCAACCCCTGGGGATACCCACCCCACCCTGCTATGTCTCCAGGGTGTCGACCGCTCCCACTCCTGGGTGAATTCCGCCTACGCTCCGGGAGGCAACAAGGCGGTGCTGCGGCGGGCGCCCCCTCACTGCGGGGCTGAGCCCAGACAGGTGCCCCGCCACTGCCTGTCCCCGCACGTGTGTGACACCACCATGGCATGGATGGCATGATCACCCCCTCCCTGGCCACCACCCACTAACCTAGGGGGACTGCCTGCAGGAGGCGGCAGCTCCCTCCTGTGTCTGCGGGAAACACTTGGAGTTCTCGTTAGCCAGATGGGGGGTCACCAGGACGGAATGCAAATGGAATGCCGATGAGATGCAGATCTCATCACCTATAACCTCACTGCCCTGCATGGCCTGGCCCTACCCACACACCTCCCTTTAATTGCCGTGTGTGTTTGGGGGAGGGGAAATCTCTCCTGGGTCCCCTGGGCTCTCTGCACAAACCGACAGACCCAGGTTCGAGTCCTGGGCGTGCTACAGGTTGAGCCTTTAGACCAATCGGCCACTGGGTTTTCAGACATGGGCCCCTCACCAGGGTACAGAACCCAGAGGAGGGCCCTGGCACGGCTGACGGCCATGGTCAAGGCCCTGGAGGCTAGACTGCACCGCCTCTCCCTGACCAGCACCCCTACTCACACCCATTTCCCAGATGGGGCAACAGAGGCCCCATCAGCACCTCAAGGGGCCGTGAGCTCTGCCTCTCGTCCTCGTCTACACTGACCTGCCCCCACAGCACCCGCTCTGTCCTGCCGGGTCTCCCATCCTGGCTTCAGGCATTCATCCCTTCATTTGTTCACACCCCCACGGGGTGACCTTGCCACGCCCCTGTCCACTGCCTCCCCTCCACCACCCGCACCTCCCCGCACCTGTGCGTTAACGGAAAGATGTGTCCTTGCTTGTCCAGGCTGCCCAGTTGCATTGCCCACCACCACCACACACACACACACACACACTGTGGCCCTCGCCGGCACCCAGGGCCCACGTCTGTTGTCACAATCTGCTTTCTGTCATGGTCACGAGACACCCAAGACCGGGGCTACTTTCGAATGACAGGTCACTGGTCCGTCGGGCTCACGGGTCCTGGTGCCAGCGTCCCGCCAGGGCCCCGGCTGCTTGGGCACGCACATGACAGCATCCAGCCGCCAGCCAAGGGTAGCTGGCAGTCTCTGTTCTAAGTCTGCCTTCCTCTACCACCTGCGCCCGGGCTCACGCCTGCTGCGTCCATGCGGGCGCCTCTCTCTGTCTCATTCACTCTGTCGCCACCATCCCATTCTCTTCACCCCATCCCATCCTAGGCCACGGACCGGGCCTCCTCGTACCTCGAGGCCACCTCTTCCTCCTCTTCCTCCTCCTTGGCCTCGTGTGCCAACCAGCCAAGACCCACTGCGCACAAGGTAGTCAGGTGGGGAGAGGGGAGCTCCGCCCTCAGCCAGGGTCCCGGAGCTCTTGCCCCTGCCCCAGGCCCCCTTCCCATGCAGAGCCCAGGAAAGGGGCACACAGACCCCACGGCCCCCACTCTGCTCCTTCCTGCATGGCTGGCCACCTCCTGCCACTCTAACCCCAGGCCCCCTTCCCTGGGCATGTGCACCAGAAAGTGGTGGGGTGGGGCGGTAGGGGCGCGTGTTCCGGGTGAGCGACCGTGGCCGTGGCCCCTGCCCACAGCTGCTGCACGAGGAGCTGGCCCTGCAGTGGGTGGTGAGCGGCAGTGCAGTGCGGGAGGCTGTGCTACACAACGCCTGGTTCTTCTTCAAGCTCATGGTGAGTCACCTTCCCGGGGGAGACCCCCACCAGAGACCCCCACAGAGGAACCAGTGGCACGAATGAGGGTCTCTCTAAAGAGCGACTATGCCCCCTTTAGAGAAGCCCCTACCCAGAGCTGCCACCCCACCACCTTGCAAGCAGGGTGTGACAGCCCCTCCCTCTGACCCAGTCCACTTGCCAGCTTAAGCCCCTCCCATGGGTGGGGCTCCTCAAGCTCCACCCTCTGGCCATAAACCACACCCACAGGGCCCTTAAGCTCCACCCATCATCCTCAAGCCCCACCCTCCTGCTGTAAGCCACACCCACACGGCCCTCAAGCCCCACCCTCCTGCTGTAAGTCACACCCACATGGCCCTCAAGCCCCACCCTCCTGCTGTAAGCCACACCCACACGGCTCTCACACCCCACCCATCGTCCTCAGGCCCCGCCTTCTCTCCCCAGGTGAAGAGCATGGCCCTGCACCTGCTGCTGGGCCAGCGGCTGGACACTCCTCGAAAGCTGCGCTTCCCAGGGCGCTTCCTGGATGACATCAAGTCCCTGGTGGGCTCGGTGGGCCTGGAGGTCATCACACGGGCGCACAAGGTCAGGAGTTCGTGGGGGTCCCCCCCCAGAAGGCACGTGCAGGGACCTGCAGTGGGGTCTCAGGGATGGGGGATTAGGAAGTGGACCCCCCAGGAGGTGCCCTGGATGGGGGGTGGGGCAGTGGACCCCCCAGAAGGCACCAGGCAGGGACGTGCTGACCCGGCCTGGGGGGCCTCACTGGCCTCCCGCCTCCAGGGCCCTGACTCGGGCTGTAGCTGTGCCACATCTTCAGGGAACAGTCTGGAACCTTCTGGGAAGTTCCTCCGTTTACTGTCCGTCCTCCCACCTCATTCCCAGAGGCCTGGTACTGTGAAGGTGCCAGCTGAACACTTGTTAGGGGATCACGGAGATCCTGAGAAAGTCTGATTTGACCCAAGGGTTGGGGGGGACCTGATCTCTGAGCATGCTCAGACTGCAGCCTCCCTGCCCCATCCTGCCTGGCTCGCGGTGCAGTGCCAAGGCTCCGTTCCCACCCTCAAGCCCCTGGAGTGTGATCACAAGAGGCCTTGGAGCCGCAGCGGAAGCTGGGAGACGGCCCTCCCCAGAGTGGGCAAGTTCTTAGACGGAGCTGCTGAGCCCCAGTGTGCTGCTTGGGGCGTCGAGGGGACCCCGGGGCCCAGGGCAGGGAGTGTCTGGCCTTAGTGGGCGCTGGCCGGCCATCATGGGGGCCTGGCCTGGCACAGTGCTGTGGCCCTGGTAGGGGTCTGGCCGGGTACAGTGTCGGGCGTCTGGTGGGGGCCCCGCTGGTGCAGTGCTGCAGCTGACCGGCCCTGTGTCCTCCAGGACACCGAGCTGGCAGAGCGCCTCAACGCCAGCCTGGCCTTCTTCCTGAGTGACCTCCTGTCCCTGGCTGACCGTGGCTTCGTCTTCCACCTGGTCCGCGGTCACTACAAGCAGGTGCGATTGTGGCTTTTGGGTGGCAGGCAGAGTAGCAGCTGTGGCTCTGGAGTGCTGGTTGTGGCTACGTTGTTGATGGGCATGGCTGTGGGCTCTGGGCAGTGTGCGTCATCACCAGGTGGGTGGTAGGTGTGGTCTCCAGCTGGCGCACTTGGCCATTGGTGCCGGGGGCGGTGGGTGGCCAGCGGCAGGTGGACCCAGTGGGCGTGGTAAGTGCCGGGGGGGGGGGGGTGCGGGGTGGAACCAGGCCCACCACACCCCTGACACGCCCCACCTCTGGCAGGTGGCCGCCCGGCTGCAGTCCGCCGCGAACCCCACAGCGCTGCTGAGCCTGCGCATGGATTTCACCCGCATCCTGTGCAGCCACGAGCACTACGTGACCCTCAACCTGCCCTGCTGCCCCCTGTCGCCGCCCGCCTCGCCCTCCCCCTCCGTGTCCTCCACCGCCTCCCAGGTGGGCTGCTACCTCTGACCCTTCACCCCCGACCCACCTTTCCCAGATACGCGAGGGTCAGCTTCTTCCTAATGGCGTCCGAGGCTGCCAACCTCCGCCGTCGACTTCGGACGCCATAGCCTGTTGCTCAGCGGATTCTCAGTGCTCCCGCACAGGCACCTCCAGAGGCAAGGCGTCAGCCATGACCCCTCATCTCTGACCCTTGACCTCTGACACCCCACAGAGCTCCACCTTCTCCAGCCAGGCCCCGGACCCCAAGGTGACCCTCATGTTCGAGCTAAGCGGGCCGTTCCGGCAGCAGCACTTCCTGGCTGGGCTCCTGCTGACCGAGCTGGCATTGGCCCTCGATCCTGAGGCCGAGGCGTGAGTCCAGAGCCGGTCCTGGGGGGGCTGCAGGCTGCAGGGTGGGGTCCCTCCCAGCCCCCGACTCCACCCCCAGCCCCCAGTGTCAGGCAGGTACGTCCAGGGCCCAGGTGCCCTGTGCCTGAGTGCCCTCCTGCTGCCCCAGGGCACCGTTACTGCACAAGAAAGCCATCAGCGCCATGCACAGCCTGCTCTGCAGCCACGACACGGACCCCCGCTACACGGACCCCACCGTGAAGGCCCGCGTGGCCGAGCTGTACCTGCCTCTGCTGTCGCTTGCCCGGGACACGTTACCACGCCTACATGACTTTGCCGGTCAGTGGGTCCCGTTGGGCAGCACAGAGCTAAGGGGTTGGGTCAGGTTCAAGTTGGGCTGTGTGTGTCTGGGGGTCGGAAGCGGGGTCCTCTAGCCAGGCCCACTCCCTAAAGTCTCAGATCAGTCACTTGCCAAGCGAGGAGTGGGTGGATGCGTTTGGAGGAAATCCTCCGTCATTCTCTCTTGATTTTTCCCCCCTGCTTCCCTCCTGCCTGGTTTGCTCTCTCTTCTCTCCTGGGACTCTACTCGCACGTATGTTAGCCCTGGGCACGCGCCGCGCGTGTGTCTGTCTCCAGCCGTTTCCCTTCTGTTGGCTGTCTGGGCTTCACGCTGGGAGAGTTCTCCGTCCTTGTGGGTTCGCGCGGGTGCAGCGTGCCTTCAGCTCACCCCGCGGGTGGAAGCGCATGACCACAGATAGTGTACGTTGTATTCCACTGATTCTGATGTCTGAGGTTTTTGTGTGTTTTGCTTCTTTGCGGTCCCGGCTCCACCTTGACCCGTTTTAACCCTTCTCCCCGTCCCGTCATAAGCTCCTCCTTCACTCGCTTTAACCTTCAGACGATTGCCTATCAGCCTCTATTTCCTCTTCCTCGCACGTTTTTCTAGCATCGTCACTTATCCCGTAGTTTCATCTTACTGTTTTCCTGGACACCCGTGCACTGCACGGAAGCCCGGTCCATCTCTCCCCAGCGGGGACATGCCAGGGCTGGACAGGCCGACTCAGAGATCCGTAGGATCGTAGATTGGGGGAGCAGACGATGGAGGCTCCTGCATCGAGCCGCCGTGGGGCTGAACTGAACAGTCACAGTGCCTAGTATGAAATGCTAGCAGGTGCTTGACGCACACCTGCGAGAACCCCGCTGAGCTGTGTGTGTGTGTGCACACGCATGTGCCCAGAGCTGAGCCAGTCACAGTGGCCGGACCCAGAGCGGCCCGAGCCACGGTGGGCTCGACCAGGTATCACACACCGTCTGTGTTACCTCTGTATGAACCGGAGACCAGCGTGCTCCAGGAACAATCAAAGCATCAGAACTGCAGGGACGGGCTGCAGCCGGAGCCTCATCCTTCCGCCCTGCTCCCTCCCTGCAGAGGGCCCTGGCCAGCGCTCCAGGCTGGCGTCCATGCTCGACTCAGACACGGACAGTGAGGGGGACTTCGGAGGGAGCATCAACCCCTCTGTGGCCATGGCCATCGCGGGCGGCCCGCTGGCCCCCGGCTCGCGCAGCAGCATCTCCCAGGGGCCACCCACGGTGAGTCGGTCCCCTCAGCCCCACCCCATTCTCCGCCAGTGGGGAGAGAGAAGCCACATCCTCAGATGCCTTGGCCTGGAGTCATCACGAGTCAGCGGAATGGAAGTGTCGGAGCCGGGACTCAAACCCGGGGCCCTCCCGTCCGGGATGTAGATGTCCCAGGCGGCAGCCAAGATGCTGTCCTGGACGCCTGCCCCAGCCAACAGTTCTTAAAATATATATATATTTTACTTGAAAGTCAGAATTACAGAGAGAGAGAAAGAGAGATTTTCCAGTTGCTGGTTCACTCCCCAAGTGTCCACCACAGCCGGAGCTGAGCCGATCCGAAGCCAAGAGCCTCTTCCGTGTCTCCCACGCGGGAGCAGGGTCCCAAGGCTCTGGGCCATCCTCCTCTGCTTTCCCAGGCCACAGGCAGGAAGCTGGGTGGGAAGTGGAGCAGCCGGGACGTGAACTGGTGTCCATATGGGATCCTGGCGCTATAGATGGGGGATGAGCCTGGTGCACCACTGCGTCCGTCCCCCAAACAACGTTTTAAAAGGGAAGAGCATGGGCTGAGCACTGTGGCACTGCAGGTTAGGCTGCCGTCCTTGGGATCGAAGTGCCGATTCCACTCTCAGCTGCTCCTGCTCAGGGGCAGCAGTCCCCAGTAGCCATGTGGGAGGCCCAGCCAGGCTCCAGGCTCCGGGCTTCAGCCTAGCCCAGCCCTGGCTGTTGGCATGAACCAGCCAGATGGAAGTATGCGCTCTGTCTCTCTCTCTCTCACATACAACAAAGGAGAGGCAGGTTCACACCGTCCCCTGTGTCCGCAGGCGCCCCGCGCGGGCTGGCCCCTGTCTGCCGAGTCCAGCCGCACCCTGCTGGCCTGCGTGCTGTGGGTGCTGAAGAACGCAGAGCCCGCCCTGCTGCAGCGCTGGACCGCCGACCTGGCCCTGCCCCAGCTGGGGCGGCTGCTCGACCTGCTGTGTCTCTGCCTGGCCGCCTTCGAGTACAAGGTTTGTGCGTGTGCACACACACGCACACAGCTGGGAGGAGCGGGAGGCGGGCTGGGCAGCCCCACAGGGTCCCCGCGGTGCTGGCTGAGGGAAATGGATCCTCAATATTACTGTCTTAGAGTCGGCAAGCATTTTACTCCCACCCCCAGGCAGGCAAAGAGGTGTGGGGGGGCGGGGTCATGATCCTGCAGCTTCCAGGGCACTGACCCCCAGCGTGAGCTTGGCCCTGGTGAAGGCCTTGGTTGCAAAAGGTGTGGAAGCCAGAACCCGGCCCAGGGATGAAAATTACCCTCCCAGAATGCCGTCCGAGGCCTGAGACCACCCCCACGTCTCCACGAGGCGCCGCTTCTCAAAGGCCCAAACTCCACCGCAAAGCCTCGCGTGCGTCACAGCCAAAGGAAGGGACTGACCCTTGTCTTCCGGCACAGGCCCCCCAGGGGTCAGGAAAAAGCTGGGCTAGCCCTGGTTCCAGCGGAAAGATCCCAGTGCCCTGGGGCAGGCACAGAGGGTTAAGTCCCAAACCAGTGCAACCGGTTTGAGTCCTGGCTGCTCCACTTCCCATCCAGCTCCCTGCCTGTGGCCTGGGAAAGCAGTGGAGGACGGCCCAAAGCCTTGGGACCCTGCACCCGCATGGGAGACCCAGATGGAGTTCCTGGTGGTTTCCGCTGGACCCCATCTTGGCCGCGGTGGCTGGCTGGGGGAGTGAACCAGCAGATGGAAAATCTCCGTCTCTGTGTCCAGCTGCCGTTCAAATAAATAAATCTTTAAAAAAAAAAAGCCATGCCCACCCACCCTGACCTCAGCCCTCCGTGTCCATCCCGGCCACAGGGGAAGAAGGTGTTCGAGAGGATTAACAGCCTCACCTTCAAGAAGTCGCTGGACATGAAGGCGCGGCTGGAGGAAGCCATCTTGGGCACCATCGGGGCGCGCCAGGAGATGGTGCGCCGCAGCCGGGGTGAGGGACCCCGCAGTCCCCGGGGTGGGGCGGGCAGGGCCCAGGGGCTGCGGGGAGGCAGCCCTGTGCGTCCCTTGGGTCACAGTGGAGACCCCGCGGTTCCCACGCCCCCGCCGGTCACTCGCAGGGAACCTTCCCCCCTACACACACACGCACACGCCCCACGCTGTCACACGCATGCGGGCCTCTTCACGCGTGTGCGCACCCGCAGAGAGGAGCCCATTTGGCAACCAGGAGAATGTCCGCTGGCGCAAGAGCGTCACGCACTGGAGGCAGCCCTCCGACCGCGCGGACAGGTGAGTGCGCTGGGGACCGGGAGTGGCCAGGAGTCAGGGTGGGGACCTGCTCTAGGGACCCCCTCTTCACCCCCGACCCCGGGCGGGGGGCCTGAGTGGCTTCTCTCCCCTCCCCAACCCTCCACCACCACCACCGCCACACCGGGGCCCCCGCCGGCCACGCCTTCCCCCCCAGCAGGAGCAAGGAAGACGTAGAGCAGGAGGCCTTGGTGGACGGGAACCTGGCGACCGAGGTGAGCCTGGTGGTGCTGGACACGCTGGAGATCGTGGTGCAGGTACAGCTGGATCCAGCCGCCGCCCTGGCCGCCCGGCCCTCGCTGCCCCTCGCGGCCCTGAACTGGCCGTCTCTCACCCGTAGACGGTGATGCTGTGCGAGGCGCGGGAGAGCGTGCTGGGAGCCGTGCTCAAGGTGGTCCTCTACAGCCTGGGCAGCGCGCAGAGCGCCCTCTTCCTGCAGCACGGCCTGGCCACCCAGCGGGCCCTGGTATCCAAGGTGGGTGGAGCAACACGCACCCCTGCCCTGCCCGGGAGGCCCCAGCTCCAGAAGGGGCGCGTGGGAGGGAGGATCAGAGAGGCTAGCTGGCAGGCCCAGGGCTGCAGAGCGGCCAGCGTCCGCGCCCCCAGAGGCCGGATCCCGTGACCCCATCCCGGTCCCTGGCAGGTGGATTGGGGCTGGAGGGAACGCGGAAGGGGTTGAACCTCATGCGTCTGGGTCACCCCGGGGGTGGGGGACGTGGGGCCGTGTGTAGTTCCCGGAGCTGCTGTTTGAGGAAGACACGGAGCTGTGCGCCGACCTCTGCCTGCGGCTCCTGCGCCATTGCGGCAGCCGCGTGAGCACCATCCGCGCGCACGCCAGCGCCTCGCTCTACCTGCTCATGCGCCAGAACTTCGAGATCGGCAACGTGAGTGGGCAGGGGTCACCTGCCGGGCTTGGCTGGGGTGGGGCGCAGGCGGAGGAAAGAAGGGTGGCCAGAGGGTGTCTGGGCTCCCAGGCCCACCGGCCCCTCCTCGCTGTCCCCCTCCCCGCCCCATGTACCCCCCCACAGAACTTTGCGCGCGTCAAGATGCAGGTAACCATGTCGCTCTCGTCCCTCGTGGGGACGACCCAGAACTTCAGCGAAGAGCACCTGCGACGCTCACTCAAGACCATCCTCACCTACGCCGAGGAGGACGCGGGCCTGCGGGACAGCACCTTCACCGAGCAGGTGAGGGAGCCCTGGGAGCCCCACCCCGGCTGTGCCCCCAGCCCCGGCCACGCCCCGCCTGGCCCTGGCCACGCCCTGGCCCCCCATCCTGCCTGTCCTGACCACGCCCCCAGCCCAGCCCTGTCCCCTCCCACCTTCCTCCCACACCTGCAGGTCCAGGACCTGATGTCCAACCTGCACATGATCCTGACCGACACGGTGAAGATGAAGGCGTACCAGGAGGACCCGGAGATGCTCATGGACCTCATGTACAGGTGGGGGGGCAGCTGGCCAGCCTACAGCCCTGACATCGGAGGGCAGCTGGCCAGCCTACAGCCCTGACATCGGAGGGCAGCTGGCCACGCCTACAGCCCTGACATCGGAGGGCAGCTGGCCAGCCTACAGCCCTGACATCGGAGGGCAGGGCGGGGTCATGAGCAGGTGGCAGGGCTGGGAGGTGGCAGGGTGCGCAGTATGGCTGCGGGGAAGAGGGGCGGGCAGCAGCTGAGCCCTTCCCCTCCCCCTGGGCCCCAGGATCGCCCGGGGCTACCAGGGCTCCCCGGACCTGCGGCTGACGTGGCTGCAGAACATGGCGGGCAAACACGCCCAGCTGGGCAACCACGCGGAGGCGGCTCAGTGCATGGTGCACGCGGCCGCGCTGGTGGCCGAGTACCTGGCCCTGGTGGAGGACAGCCGCCACCTGCCCGTGGGCTGCGTGTCCTTCCAGGTGAGTGGGGGCCACGGAGGGCAGCAAGCAGGAGGGGAGGCAGCCCGAACCAGCTCGACCTGGTGCCATCGGCCCACCCCACCGCGCCCTTAGAACATCTCGTCCAACGTCCTGGAGGAATCGGCCATCTCTGACGACATCCTGTCGCCCGACGAGGAGGGTTTCTGCACGGGCAAGCACTTCACGGAGCTGGGGCTGGTGGCACTGCTCGAGCAGGCCGCTGCCCACTTCACCACGGTGAGGCCTGTCACCCGGGGCCCGCGGGGCGCGGGCCGCAGGGCAGCCTCCCAGCTGCTTCAGAACGGCCTTTGGGTACTCCCCGCCCCCCGCCCCCAATGGCCACCACATCGCAGGAGCTGATCAGGTCCAAGAACCCAGGCACATTAGCAGGGAGCTGGATGGGAAGTGGAGCAGCCGGGACACGAACCGGGAACCCATGTGGGATGCCGGCGCATGTAAGGCGAGGATTTAGCCAAGAGGCTACCGCACCAGGCCCTGCGTTTTAGTCCTGACCTTGAGAAATGGCAGTCGCCGCTTGCTTGGCTGGCGGGCTGCCTTCAGCCCAGCAGAGCCGCTCGCTGTCGGCCGGCCACCATATCTTCTGTGTCTCCCACCTCTTTCCTAACCGGATAAAAATTGATCAAACTGCCAGAGAAGATAGTGTTTCGTGGGGGAATCAGCCAAAATAAAACCAAACAGAAGGTTAATGTTGTATCTAGGGTTGGGGTGACGCCCACTGGCTTCCTGGAGGAGGTGTGGGGTTAGGTATTGTGCCTGAGAAACAGGAACTCCCCTCCCCACCCCCCACCGCGCTCCACCTGTCGCCTCATCCCTCCCCTCCCCCCCAGGGCGGGCTGTATGAGGCAGTAAATGAGGTCTACAAGAACCTCATCCCCATCCTGGAAGCCCACCGAGATTACAAGAAGCTGGCGGCCGTGCACGGCAGACTGCAGGACGCGTTCACCAAGATCATGTGCCAGGTTGGGTGTGGGTGGGTGGGTGGCCAGGGGGCCCATCCCACCGCCAGGCCTCGGCCCTGCTCCCGACAAAGGGCCTGGCTGGCTGACCGTGTCCCCTTCTTGCAGAGCTCCGGCTGGGAGGTGAGTCCTGGACCCTCCCCGCCCACCCCGATAAATGCAGGTCAGCCGAGGTGCAGGAACAGCAGGGGGAGCTAGAGGCCCGCGGCGGGGCTGCAGGTGCAGTGGGGTCGGTCAGGGGGTGATGGCGCCCTGGTGGTCAGCTCCCCCTGCTCCCCCAATGTCCCCCACCTCCTGTCCCAGATCTGCCGGGGAGGGGGCGGGTGGCAGTGCACAAGTCAGCCGGCTGGGAGTGTTCCAGGGACACCTTCTCCCCACAGTGTGGCCGACACTCATTGCTGGTGACCGGGTGGGGTATAGGGAGGTATGGGAGGGTGTGGGGGCGTCTCCCGTTCTCCCTGGGCTATCTCTTGTCCCCCACCCCCGCTTTCCTCTTCTCTCCCTCTCCACCCCCTTCCCCCAGCGCCCCTGTTTTTCATGCCAGAGTGAACCCCGCCCTCTTTCCTACTTGACATCTATTTTTAGGCATCTCCCAGTTTGGGGAGAATTTTTCTGGCCAAAACATGGCAGACACCCAGCACCCCGGCAGACGGCTGGGCTGGGGTCGGCCCTGTGGGCGGGCAAGGTCCCCCATCCCCTCCATTCTCTGTCCTGGGGATCGAGGGGAGAGAGGGGGGACTGGGGCTTCTGACCTCTGACCTCACCCCATGCCCTACTCTCTGTCCACGCCCTCCGCCCCTCCGCCTCCTCCGGCCCCACCTTGTCCGGATCTGCTCCGGTGAGTACCTGTAGGGTCAGCTCCCTTCCCTTCCTGGCGAGCAGTGTGTGTGTGTGTGTGTGTGTGTGTGTACACCTGTGCCTCAGGGCCCTGCTGCCTTCAGGAGTCCAAGAAAGTGGGGTGTCTCCCAGACTAACGGTTCCTCCAACACCCCACACCCCTGTGTGCGCCCCAGCCCCCTCCAAGCGCGTCTTCGGGACCTACTTCCGCGTGGGCTTCTACGGAGCGCGCTTCGGGGACCTGGACCAGCAGGAGTTCGTGTACAAGGAGCCCTCCATCACCAAGCTGGCGGAGATCTCGCACCGGCTGGAGGCACGCGGGCACGGCCCACGCTCCGGGGGGAGGCAGGGTTGGGGCGGCAGGTTGGAGACACGCCCCGCTGGTGGGGGTGGAGGGGACATCTGTAGCTAGATAAGGGGCAGCCCTGAGTCAGCCAACCTCCCTCAGGAATTCTACACGGAGAGGTTTGGGCAGGACGTGGTGGAGATCATCAAGGACTCAAACCCCGTGGACAAATCCAAGCTGGACCCACACAAGGTGGGGTGGTGTCCTCCTCCGGACTGCCAGGCCCCCAAGGGAGGCTCCAGGGCTCAGGGGGCGGGGTGGGTGCTGGGCGCATGCCTGGGGGTGCTGTGACCCCGCGACCCGCTCCCGGCCCCAGGCCTACATCCAGATCACCTATGTGGAGCCGCACTTCGACACGTACGAGCTAAAGGACCGAGTGACCTACTTCGACCGCAACTACGGGCTGCGTGCCTTCCTCTTCTGCACCCCCTTCACGCCCGACGGCCGCGCGCACGGCGAGCTGCCCGTGCAACACAAGCGGAAGACGCTGCTCAGCACCGATCACGCCTTCCCCTACATCAAGACGCGCATCCGCGTGTGCCACCGCGAGGAGGTGGGCAGGGCGCGCGGGCCCCAGGGGAGACCCCCAGCCTCCACCGCGAGGAGGTGGGCAGGGCGCGCGGGCCCCAGGGGAGACCCCCAGCCTCCACCGCGAGGAGGTGGGCAGGGCGCGCGGGCCCCAGGGGAGACCCCCAGCCTCCACCGCGAGGAGGTGGGCAGGGCGCGCGGGCCCCAGGGGAGACCTCCGGCCTCCATCACGCACTATGGGCGCTCCACTTCTAGTCCCCGGCTGCTCCACCTCACATCCAGCCCCGCTGGTCGTGCACCTGCCAATAGCAGCCTGAATGGCCCCCCAAGATCCCCCACGTGGGAGCCCCGAGCAGAGTGGGGCTCCTGGCTCCTGGCTTCTGCCCCAGTCCTGGCTCTTTGTGGCCATTTGGGGAGTGAGCCAGCAGATGCAAGATTCCACTCTGCCTTTCAAATACATTTCAAGATACATTTGTTGTTGTTGTTGTTAAGATTTATTTATTTTTATTACAAAGTCAGATATACAGAGAGGAGGAGAGACAGAGAGGAAGATCCTCCATCCGATGATTCACTCCCCAAGTGAGCCGCAATGGGCCGGTGCTGCGCCGATCTGAAGCCGGGAACCTGGAATCTCTTCCGGGTCTCCCATGCGGGTGCAGGGTCCCAATGCATTGGGCCGTCCTCGACTGCTTTCCCAGGCCACAAGCAGGGAGCTGGATGGGAAGTGGAGCAGCCGGGATTAGAACCGGCGCCCATATGGGATCCCGGGGCGTTCAAGGCGAGGACTTTAGCCGCTAGGCTACGCTGCCGGGCCTGATTAATTTATTTCTATTGGAAAGGCAGACCCTACAGCGAGGAGAGACAGAAAAATGTTCCATAGACTGGTTCACTCCCCAAGTGGCTGAAAGGGCCAGAGCTGTGCCAATCCACAGCCAGAAACCAGGAGCCTCTTCCAGGTCTCCCACCTCGGATGCAGGGTCCCAAGGCTCTGGGCCATCCTCCACTGCTTTCCCAGGCCACATGCAGGGAGCTGGGTGGGAAGTGGAGCAGCCGGGACACGAACTGGCGCCCCTATGGGATGCTGGTGCTTGAAGGGGGATGGCATAGCCACTAGGCTATTGCATTGGGCCCAAATAATAAATAAATCTTTTAAAATAGGTGTTTTTTTTTTTTTTAAGATTAAGAAACATGCCCAGATGGGATGTCCCCAGTGTCAGACAAGGGCTGCTGAGCTAAGCCCCCCACCCTCATCCAACCCAGGCAGGCAGGCAGAAGCCCCCCAGACCCAGTGTACCTGTGGCCCCCCTGTATCCCTCTCCCACTGTCATCAGGGTCCAGACGACCCCCAGCCCAGCGCTCGGCCTCCCCACCAGATGGTGCTGACCCCCCGTGGAGGTGGCCATCGAAGACATGCAGAGGAAGACGAGCGAGCTGGCCTTCGCCACGGAGCAGGACCCGCCCGACGCCAAGATGCTGCAGATGGTGCTGCAGGGCTCCGTCGGGCCCACGGTGAACCAGGCAGGGCTCCGTGGGGCGGTGAACCAGGCAGGGCCGGGCCGGCGGGGGACAGCGGGGTGCAGGCGCACGTGGGCGCTCACCCGGGCCCTCCGCCCCTCGCCCACCAGGGACCCCTGGAGGTGGCACAGGTGTTTCTAACCGAGATCCCCGAAGACCCCAAGCTTTTCCGACATCACAACAAACTGCGGCTGTGCTTCAAGGACTTCTGCAAGAAGTAGGGTCCCCTCCCCTCCCCTGCCCTGCCCTCCTCCCTCCCCTCCCCTGCCCTCCCCTGCCCTGCCCTCCTCCCTCCCCTCCCTGCCCTCCTCCCTCCCCTGCCCTGCCCTCCTCCCACCCTCCCCTGCCCTCCCCTCCCCTCCCTGCCCTCCCCTCCCCTCCCCTGCCCTCCTCCCATCCCTGCCCTCCCCTCCTCCCACCTCTCCCCTCCCCTCTCTCCCTCTCTCTTTCATCCTCTCCTGCCCCCCAGTTGCTGCATGGCCCAAGGTAGCCTCCCTGGGTGACCTCACGCCCACCCCTCACCCTCCCCTCTCCCCCCACCCCATCAGGTGCGAGGACGCCCTGCGGAAAAATAAAACCCTAATAGGGCCGGACCAGAGGAGTACCACCGGGAGCTGGAGCGGCACTACTGCCGCCTGCGGGAAGCCCTGCAGCCGCTGCTCAGCCAGCGCCCGCCCCAGCTGCTGGCATCGGCCCCCAGCAGCCTCAGGTGCCCCTGCTGGGACCCAGGGCCAGGTGCTGGGCAGACAGGGTGGGACCCTTCCCACAGCCACCTGCCGCCCAGGATGTGAGGGCTCCCCCGCCCCCCAGCCACCTCCTCACCTTCGCAAAGTGGTGGTGGGGGAAGGTCATTGGCACCTGACATGGTGTGTGCCCAGAGGGAACCGGCAGGAGCCAGGGGCTGCATCGCCATGGGCGTGGAAGGGGAAGTGGAGATCTAGAAGGTTCCATGGGGCTGGGGAGAGCCCGTGGCCTCACTGACAGCTCCCCCACGCCTTTCCCCCTCCCCCAGGAACTCCCTAAACAGAGCAAGCTTCCGGAAGGCAGAGCCTTGAGCGCACACCCAGGCCCCCGGTGCGGGGCCGCCCTGTCCAGGCTGCACTCTGTCCCTTCTTACTCCATGTTGCACTGACACTTCCTCCCCCACCCCCTTTATTTTTTTAATTTAAATTTTTTTTATAAGCATCTCGTGTGATATGGTGGGTGGGGTGGGGTGTGCGGGGACTGGAGCAGGGCACAGACTCCATGGCGGGGCACCCAGTCCTCTGCTGGCCACAATGGGTAACGGGGGGGGGGCGGGGGCGCAGACGCGTTGCCGTGGACCACTCCCCGCTGGGGTGCAGCTGAACTTCTAGAAGCGGCCGGGCTTCCAGAAAGATCTGGAAAAAAAAAACACATAAAAACAACAAAACTGTTTCCTAATGGCGGGGGCGGGGAGGCCCCTGATTACTGGTTAGTAAATCTTAATGCTCCCCCGCTCTCCTCCCAGCATAACGCAATCAGCCCCATTTTCCAGATGGGGAAACTGAGGCACGGCTCTGGATAAAGCTTTGTGGGAGAGTGGCAGGGGTGGTGGTGGTGGTGGTGGTGTCTGGGCCTGGCCAGGCAGGCGTCCCGGCCTCGGGGGAGGGGTGGTGGTGTGGTGGTCACGCCACCACGGTGCACCAGGCCTCCTGCGAGGTGAAGTGGCTTCCCAGCCCGGACTGCCAGCGGGGGAGGGGTGACCTCCGCCGCCGCCCCGAGCTGGGCCCGGGCCAGTCCCGCCCCTCCAAGGTCTCCCCGCCCTCCCCGAAGGCCGCCCAGCTGCAGCCGGAGGACGCAGGCCGGGGTGGGGGAGGAGGCCGGCGGTGCAGGGTGGTGGTGGTGGTGGTGGGGCCGGAGGGAGGGAGGACACCCGGACGGCGCGCGCGCGCGTGCACCTGCGGCCCAGGTGCGCTTGCTTCTCTCCCCGCCCCACCAGCACCCCAACTCCGCCGTGGCGCGACCCCATCGCGGGCGGAGGGACGGGGTGCTCCCCGCCCCCGGGGGGAGGGGGAGGGGGAGGGGGCGGGCCCGGCCCGGGGAGGTGGAGCCTGGTGGCCGGGCGGCGGCGGCGGCGGCGCAGGGAGGACGCCCGGGCGGCGGGACGCGGGGACCACGGCGGCGGTGGCCGGAGCGCGCCAGGCGGGTAGGACCCCAGGGAGGCCGCGGCGGGTGCTTCGAGTCCGTTTCGGGGTGCCAGGGCAGTGACCCCCGCCACCACCCCACCCCACCCCTCCGGCCAACGCAACCCAAACTAACTTTTCCACTCCCAGGGCGCACGACCTCGGCGCAAACTTGGCGGCGGCCTCGGAGCGGGACCTTTCCCCATCCCTCCCACTCCGTGGGCGCTGCGCCCCTTGTCCAGCCGTCTCCCTTCCTGCCGCTGTCCCCCCGTCCCCTACCCGTGTGCCCGATGGCCACCCCCCTCTTTCCCCGGGTCCTCCCCGAGCGCGCAGCCCGGCCACAGCAGGAGCCAGGCCCCGAGCGGCGGAGCGTCCGGCCCGGGCTGGGCCTGCGGGGCTGGGTCGGCATGGGGAGTCCACAGCTGTTTGCCATTAGCCGGGGACCCCGCAGGGCCCGCCCCCTTCCCTGCGCGGGGCGGCGCTGTCCTCGCCCCTCCAACACACACACACACCCACTTGGTGGGCGGGGAGAAGGGCTGTGGGGAGGACCTCCCGCCGGTCCCAGAACTGTCCCGGAGGAGTTAGGAGTTGGGGGCGGCTGCCTGCTGCCCGCCCACTCACGACCACCCTCCCTCCATATCTCCTGTCTCTGTCCCCCGCCCCCACACCCAAAAGTCATCAGTCCGCTATCAGTTGCTGTGAGGTAACTGGGGACGCTCAGGCCTTGACCTCTACATCTGTGAAACGGGTATGGGGTGTCCAGTTGGGAGATCCTAGCTTTCTGGGAAGTGGTGGGATCTGCCAGGCTTATGGTCAAGTCCAGGCCCGCCCACCCAGCAGTGTCTCTTAGCCTGTCACTGTCCCTCGAGTTCCCCACCTGCTACCCAGCATGCTAACTTCCCAGCTTGCTGGTCCTCTAGCCTTAAAGATTCTCCTGTCCCGCCCCACCCGCGTCCACCTCCCACGAGGGCCTCTTTCTGCCCCCTGCCCATCTGCCCACCCCAGATGGTATTTTGGTCCACTTCCGGCCTCACAAGCACATGCAGACTTGCTAACAGCACTGACCCTGTATTGCAGGTGTTTGAGAGAGAAAGAGACACGTGGAGAGAGAGAGAGAGAGAGACGTGGAGTGAGGGACAGACAGAGAGCGAGCGAGCCAGGCTGAGCCAAGCCCACAGGAGGACAGTACGCAGTTCAAGCCCAGCCCCGCCTTCATGTCCGGCAGGTGCCCCACCTGGCCCATCCTCCCAGGTACCCACCGCCTGGCCCTGCCCTGGCTGGGGAAGGCTGGGAGGCGATAGCTTGAAGGTCAGAGGGGACGGGGCAAGCTGGCAGTGGGGCCAGGGAGAGAGGGAGGGAGGGAGAGAGTGGAGCTGGCGGGCCTCCGGGGGCTCTGGGCCGAGGGTGGAAGGGGTGGTTGTCACCCTGTGGATTGCTCTTCATCACCCCCAGCGCCTCCCGGGCCTCCGCCCCAGCCCTCCAGCCCTCTGCCCCAGCCCTCCATCCCGGCTGGCCCGTCCTAGGGGGCAGGGGTGGGGGGGACGGACACAGGAAGTTCTGTGTAGCTGAGCAGTGAAACTGTTTATTTTTAGAGAAAATTGTTTCCATAAAAGGGGCAAGGCTCCACTCCTCGCTGGCTTCTTCCCCCCACTTTCCTGCCTGTTTCCACAGGCCTGGTCTTCCCTGGGGACGCCCTGCACCTTGGGGTACCCCACTCTGTCTCCCTTGGTTTGGCCTGGCACCACCTTGGGGGTTTTGGGGGGGGAGCCGGGCTGAGGGAAGGGGGTGTAGAAAGGGCGTGGCCTGTTGGACCTGGACCCTCCCTGGCCCAGCAGGCCTGGAGGGGAGGCAGGGCGGGGAGGGCGCTAGAACAGCTGGAGCCCATCCAGGGGCTGGACAGATGCAAGGCAGTGAAGTTCAAGTCTTTTGTTCCCAGCCCAGTGTGTGCGTGTGTGCGTGTGTGTGTGTGTGTACATGCCTGGGAGAGGGTCCCAGACGGGAGCCGGGTAGGGGTGAGGGTGGAGGTAGGGGCTGGGTAGTGGTACACTCCCCCTGACTTCCCCTTCCCTCCGTGGTCATCCCTCCCTCCCAGGAGAGCCCCAGCCAGTGCTGCCGACAGTCTAACTTGCAGCCGCCCACGTGATTCCCCGCAGCATCTGCAGAGAGAGGATGGCCCAGGTCCTGCCCGCGCCAGCCCCCTTCCCAGGTCAGAGGGTCTGAGGGCTGCAGGGGGAGGCAGGGGAGGGAGGGAACACTGCCCAGGCCTAGGCAGGTGTGACGGACGAGGCAGGCTTGTTAGGGAAAGGGGTGGTTTCAAGGAGAGATGTGTGGGCCGATGCTGGGCGGTCTGACAGAGGAGACGAGGAGGGGTGGGAATGTGATGGAAGGGCCTGGCCTCCCCCAGGGTAGGACCAGAGGCTCAAGACTGAAGTCAGTGTTTTTATCTGTAAAATGGAGAGAAGACCCTGCCCCACCCCACCCACCGCCTAGGAGAGGGGCCACAGGGTTCAGAGGTACCCCTCTTTCTCCTGACCCACCCTAGGGACCCCCGGCCCAGCCTCCCCGCCAGCCTTCCCCCCCAAGGAGTCTGACCCGCCGTACTCGGTGGAGACGCCCTACGGGTACCGACTGGACCTGGACTTTCTCAAGTACGTGGATGACATTGAGAAGGGCCACACGCTGCGCCGGGTGGCCGTGCAGCGCCGTCCGCGGCTGGGCTGGCTGCCCCGGGGCCCCGGCTCGTGGTGGACATCCACCGAGTCACTGTGCTCCAACGCCAGCGGGGACAGCCGCCATTCGGCCTACTCCTACTGCGGCCGCGGCTTCTATCCGCAGTACGGTGCCCTGGAGACCCGGGCCGGCTTCAACCCACGTGTGGAGCGTACCCTGCTGGACGCCCGTCGCCGCCTGGAGGACCAGGCGGCCTCCACAGCCACCCCGACCTCCACCGGCCTGGGCTCCCTGACCCCCAGCGCGGCCGGCTCCACCAGCTCCCTGGTGGGCGTGGGACTGCTGCCCCCGACGCCACGCAGCTCGGGCCTGTCCACGCCCGTGGCGCCCAGCGCCGGACACCTGGCCCACGTGCGCGAGCAGATGGCGGCTGCGTTGAGGAAGCTGCGGCAGCTGGAGGAGCAGGTCAAGTTGATTCCGGTGTTGCAGGTCAAGCTGTCGGTACTCCAAGAAGAAAAGCGACAGCTGACGGTACAGCTCAAAAGTCAGAAGTTCCTGGGCCATGCCACAGCGGCGGCAGCAGGAGGTGGCCCCCGAAGCCGCGGCGAGCTCTGCCTGGACCTACCCGATACCCCCGAGGCTCCCACGGCGGCGGCAGCAGCGCCAGAGACCCGGAGTATCGGCACCTGGGTCCGGGAGCGCGACCTGGGCGTGCCCGATGGCGAGGCGGCCTTGGCGGCCAAGGTCGCCGTGTTGGAGACACAGCTCAAGAAGGCGCTTCAGGAGCTGCAGGCGGCCCAGGCTCGGCAGGTGCAGCCGCCCCATGCCTGGCCGCCACCGCCATCGGACAGCCCCATCCGGGTGCACACCGCCCGGGTAGTGGAGGGGCTGCGAGAGGTGAAGGTGGCGGCCAGCACGGCCGCGGGGGCCCCGGCCCAGCGAGCCCAAAGTTTGGAGCCCTACGGAGCGGGGCTGCGGGCTCTGACGTCTCGGAGTGGGGCAAAGGGCCCTGCCCTGTTCCGCAGCCAGGAGGTGATGGAGGTCTCCTGCGCAGTGCCCGCTGCGCCTGCCAGCGCCGGACACTCCGTGAGGAAGATCAGCATTACGGAGCGGAGCCCCGAGGGAGCTGCAGGTAGGCCAGTGACCTCAGCACCCCCCCACACACACTCATTGTTCGCTTTGAGGGGCGTGAAATGCGCCCACCTCTCCACCAGCTGTTGAGTGGCAGGCAGGAGCCAGTCTCAGGCTGTGGAAAGGAAAT
Source organism: Ochotona princeps (assembly GCF_030435755.1). NCBI lineage: Eukaryota > Metazoa > Chordata > Mammalia > Lagomorpha > Ochotonidae > Ochotona > Ochotona princeps. The sequence continues at coordinate 844,774 of NC_080864.1, read as the reverse complement.
AGGGTGTTTAGGTAACAGAAAATGGCTTCAGGCATAGCTGGATCCAGGTGCTTGGTCTAACAGGCCCCGGGCTCTTCCTTTACTCCAGGCATCTATCGGGCAGTGACAGAGGTGTCGGAGAAGGCCAGTCAACATTCCAGGGGCTGGTCTTTGCCAGCTGCCCTCAGGGTCGGAGGCTGGTTCCTGTGCCCAGTCCCTGCTGTTCCATTCGCCACCCAGCCTTGGGATCCGGCCGGGGAGCCCCACCCGGGCAGCCCCACCCGGGCCACAGAGCCTTGAAGGAGAGGGAGGAGGGAGGGGAGGGTTCCGGGGTGGGCAGCCCCCCTTGGGGAAGTGCTGAATCTGCTGCCAGGAAAAGGGGTGGGGGCGGAAGGGTTGTTGCTGAGTCTGACTGGCACACCGGGTGTGCAGAAGAACAGCTGGGTGGCCGCCACCACCCAGGCCCCCCCGGGATGCCGCTGCGATGATTCATGGGTTTAGGGGCGTAGCTGTTCCTTCGTAAGCAGCGGCCGTGGTCCCAGGGTGCTGGTGCCAAGTGTCGCCCCGTTGGGGCGGCGTGTATGTGTATGGCGGGGAGGGGGCTGGGAACACACTTGTTCGTGTTTCCTGTGTGACTCCAGGCAGGCCGTGTCCCTCTCTGGGCCTCAGCGTCCCTGCGTGTGTAGCAGCGACCTGGAAGTGCTGGAGCCTTCTCCGTGGCCAGCCCATGGTGTCTGGGCTGAGAAAAGCTGCGGGCGTTCCGATTTGGGCCAGGAATCAGAGCTGGAACCAAGTCGGCTGCCCTGTGGGCACCCCTGGGTGGCCTGGCTGTTTTCTCGTATTATGTCCCCCTCTGGCCGGCTCCCTGGACCCAGGCCTCAGTTCCCCACTGTGCGCCTGGCTCCGCGGAACTACACTGCTGTCCAGCCTGGCCTCTCGGGATCTCCTGAGAGGCCCCGTCCATTCCAGACAAGCCTCCTCGCGGGGCTGGGGTGGGGATGGGGCAGCCATGAGGCCTCCTGCCTACAGGCTCTGCCGGCCCGGGAAGTCCTCATCGAGCATGGGCTGTGTCTGCTGGCCGTGGGCCGCTCGAGCCACGGGGACCTGGCACGGGGGCCGCTGGGCTCTGCGGTGGCCTGGGCTCATGGCCCGCCTGGCTGAGCTATGCAGCCTCAAGTTCTTGGTGCCTCTGTTTCCTGGTCAGGAGTCCTGACCCCAAAGGGGTCCCTTGAAGAATTGCAGTTTCCCAGGGCGGGGGGGGGGCGGGATAGGCAGTGGGTGACACCAAGCAGGCGCCTGAGCTTGGCTCCTGTCACGGTCACCCTGGGCTCAGGGGCGTCTTTGAGCAAAGATACGAAAGGTGACAGGGAAGGGAGGCAGTCCTTGCTGCACACCGAGGGGGTGGAAGTTTACTGGGACACGGGCGCGGCGTGGGCAAAGGTCCTGGAGTCAGCATTGAGGAGCAGGACGTGAGGAGTGTGACACAGGAGATGAGCAAAGCTGAACATTGGTACATCTGTGGTGATAAGGAGATGGGGTGGGCTGGTGCCTCAAGCCTGGAGGACTCCCTGGAGGAGGAGGCGGGGGTGCAGGTTTTGGGAAGCTCCATACCTTGGCTGGTTGTGGCTTTTGTTGGTTTGGACCAAGCAGGGAAGGTAGAATAGGAGGTGGACAGGGGCCTGGACACCCCGAGGGGTCGGCCCAGGGCGTGTCCCCCCTCTGCCCCAGCCCGGGGCTCTCTGTCCTTTAGAGGTGTTCTCAGGAGAACAATTATTATTCTTTGCAGCCGCTTTGCAAAGTAGAGAAACTTCTAGAACACAATTGGTCACCATCCCGCCCCCCAGCCCCAACCACCTGGGTGTGGCTCCCTCCTGGGACACACCCCGGGAGGCAGCAGGTGGCATCTGATGTGTTTGGGTCGTGCCCACCCGCAGGGGAGACCCAGGCGGAGCTCGCCAGGTCTGGCTGAGGCCCAGCTCGGTGGGTGGACGTAGGCGGACTCCGGCAGCAGGCACACACACCCTGGCAGCAACAAAGGCCCGGCAGGAGCCGGTTTGATATTCGGCTGTCCTTGAGAGCTGCTGTGTCTGCGTGCTTGATGCCCTTAAATGGTGTTGTGCTTTGCGAAAACAAAATCGCCCTCTGTTTCTTATTTTTTTCCCCATCTCCTTAACGCTATTTCGGAATGTTACACGCTCCTGCTGGCGACCGTGTCGTCGGCTTTGTTGCTGTTGGTGGCTTTGTGTCCCCATGCTTTGAATGCCTTGAGTCCACACCCAAACTTCCGCGTGTGGGCTCCCCAAAGTTTCCTTGATTTGATTTCATCTGAAAGACAGAGTGACAGAGGGCGAGATCACCCCCAGCATCCCAACAGCTGGGGCTAAAGTCAGGAGCCAGGAGCTCCATCCAGGTTTCCCATGTCAGGTGTCAGGACCCCCAAGCACTCGGTTCATCTTCCACTGCCTTCCCAGGTGCCTTAGCAGGGAGCTGGGCTGAAAGTGGAGCAGCTGGGCCCAGCATGGTGGCCTAGTGGGTAAAGTCTTCGCCTTGAATGCACCTGGATCCCATATGGGCGCCGGTTCTAATCCCAGAAGCCCCACTTCCCACCCAGCTCCCTGCCTGTGGCCTGGGAAAGCAGTCGAGAACGGCCCAAAGCCTTGGGACCCTGCACCACATGGGAGACCTGGAAGAGGCTCCTGGCTCCTGGCTCCAGATCGGCTCAGCACCGGCTGTTGCGGCCGCTTGAGGAGTGAATCATCAGACAGAAGATCTTCCTCTCTGTCTCTCCTCCTCTCTGTGTATCTGACTTTGCAATAAAAGTAAATGAATCTGTAGAAACAGAATAGAAAGTGGAGCAGCCGGGACGTGAACCCCTGCCCCTCTGATGGAACGTGGGTGTTGTTCAGGCGGTGTTGCCATCCCCTGCAGACTGCGTAGGGACCGGCCAGAAGCCTGGACAGCTGTCCTGCTGTGTATTCCTGTGAGCGGTTTCCAGACGCCCAGGAGTGTTCCAGAAGGGTGAGGGGTGAATAAGGGCCTTGATGTTTTCACATGCTCGGACACTTTGGAAAGAATTTTTTATGGCATGATTCAAAAAATTGCAGAAAGAGAAAGCGCGTTGGGGTCGAGGGGGCAGACACAGCCGGGGCCACCCCACTCCGGTCCCGTCCCCAGGCCGTAACAGGGCCAGCTGGCGGTGGGGGCCGAGACCCAACCCTCCCGCCCCCAGGGGAACCACCCGAACCCTTTCTCCATCATTCCTTGAGTCGGGCCCTGAACCATGAGCTCTTTTTTGGGAGGGTTTTGGGAGGAAAAAACAACTTATTACTCATTCCAGTTTATTGGAAATACAAAGAGAGAGTGGTTTTTCCATCCGCTGATTCAATCCCCAAGCAGCTGAGGCCAGACCGAGCCCAACCCAGGAGCCAGGAGCTCCATCTGGGTCTCCACTCTGGGGTGACAAGGACCCAAGGCCTTAGGTGAGCTCTCACCTGCTCCCGACTGCAATTGGAGTCAGACCCAGGCCGGCCGGGCTGGGGATTGGATATTACAGGGGCTGACTTGGGTGGTAAGCACTCAGCCACGGAGCCACCGCGCCAGACCCTGTCTTCCTCTGCAGTGAAGCCACACCGGGGCTGTGTGTTGGTCCCTTGTGTTTATACCTGCTGTTTTGTCCCGTGTCACAGACCAGCTTTCCTGCATCTGCCGCTCTTCCGCGACTCCCTCTATGCCCCCGCTGTGGAGCTTTTTATTTTTTAAAATATTTGTTTTTAATTTTCATTGGAAAGTCAGAAATACAGAGAGGAGGAGAGAGAGAGAGGAAGATCTTCCGTCTGATGATTCACTCTCCAAGCGGCCGCAACAGCTGGAGCTGAGCTGATCCAAAGCCAGGAGCCAGGAGGCTCTTCTGGGTCTCCCACGTGGGTGCAGGGTCCCCAGGCTTTGGGCCGTCCTCCACTGCTTTCCCAGGCCACAGGCAGGGAGCTGGGTGGGAAGTGGGGCTGCTGGGATTAGAACCAGCACTTATAAGGGATCCCAGCATGAACAAGGCAAGGACGTTAGCCACTAGGCCACTGTGCCAGGCCCAGGATTATTTTGCCAACACCCCTACAGGCAGGGGATGGCAGGGACTGGGAGTGTCCATCCTGAGCCTGGAGTGTGTCATGGAAGCCGGTTCCAAGCCCACGGAGGGGCACCCCCTGCCAGTCCCGCGTGGTACTGAGTTCCCACTTCCTTGGACCTTCCCCCTTCCTGGAGAGAGAGAGACCCACAACATCCAGGGCTGGGCCAGACGGAAGCCGGGAGTTCCATCAGGGTCTGTCATGGAGGTGGCAGTGCCCGAGAGGTGCCCAACCCTTTGGGCTTTGCCCTGCCACCTCCGAGAGTGCACGTGGGCAGGGGCTGCTCGGGCACAGGGCTGCCATATGGCTGCTTCACCAGTGCCCCTACATGGCGATGCTGGTGTTGTGTGGTGACCCTCACAGATGCCTCACTTCCTGCTCTCACCTGCCCACCCTGCCCCCAGGTCTGCCCCAGGCTCCTGCATCCACAGCGGCCTCCTTGGCACAGCCTGAGAAGGAGGCCAGCCAGCGACTTGCTCAGGATGCCGCTGCCAGGGAGCCCGCCGATCTTGCCGCTTCCCAGGAGTCGGAGGGAATGGGGGCTGTGGGTAGGTGGTGGTGATCCCCCAGCATGGGGTGTGGGGCGAGGACCAAGGTGAGGTTTGGCTGGCGAGAGGAGCTGGGGGCTCACAGTGACCCCCTGGCATCCCCTAGGTGGGCCCCAGGCTGGTGTGCGCTCCATCATGAAGCGGAAGGAGGAGCCCACCAACTCGGCCACACACCGCAGGAGCCTCCAGTTTGTGGGGGTCAATGGCGGGTAAGAGCCCCCAGTTCCCACCTCCCTATCCCACACTGGTTCACCTGCCAGAGAGAGCCCGGGGGTGTCTTACGTGGCAGGCAGGGACACAGTAAGGGAGGCAACCACCACGTAGTCTCCCCCTCCTCCCGCCCCCAGGTACGAATCCTCCTCCGAGGACTCCAGTACGGCAGAGAACTTCTCCGACAACGAAAGTACAGACCATGAGACCCTGGGCCCGGAGGAGACAGCCCCGCGCGTGGCCGCAGCCCCCCAGCTCCGGCCAGCAGGGACCGCAGGCGTCAAGGCCACCCGGGAGGAATGCCAGCTGTCCCGGGAGTCCCAGCACGTGCCCACGGCCTCGGGACCAAACGCAGAAGAGCAGATCCGGTTGGTGCAGGGGTCGGGAGGGTGGCTGCCCCCTCTGTTGGCTGGAGTCTGAATAAGCCGGCAAGGGCTTTGTTTTTTAAAGTTGAGTGGGAGAAGAGAGAGAGAGAGTGAGTTTCCACCTGCTGGGTCTCTCCTCCAGTGGGTTTAACAGCCAGGGTGTGAACCAGGCGGGGCCCGAGGTCTGTCTTCATCAGCGCCTGCTGTTTCTCAGAGCTGGGATTCGAACCCAGGCCCTCCCACGCTGGAGGTGCAGAAGTGGCTTGCCTTTGGTGCCATACATCCGTGCACACACCCCCCGCCAGCGCCTCCTGTCTCTCTCTGGGGTGGGGCAAGAGGGCCAAGGATGGACCCCCTCAGGCGGACCCCCAGCTCCCTCTCTGCAGCAGTGGGGCCAGGGGGCTGTGTGGGCTGTGCTGGGTTCAAGCCAGCTCCACCCTGTGTGTCCTCCCGAGGCAGGATGGAGCTCAGCCCGGACCTCATCTCCGCCTGCTTGGCCCTGGAGAAGTACCTGGACAATGCCAACGCCCTCACGGAGCGGGAGCTGGTACACATGGGCCGCCCCTGCACCCAGAGCCGCCCCCTGCTGCCCTGGGCAGGGGCTGGGACCTCTGATGGGCTGGGAGGCGGTGACCCCAGAGCCTGCCTGGGGCCAGCAGGGTCAGCTTGAGCCCAGGAGGGTCTCCCTGGCCTCCTCTGGGGGGGCTGTCTTTATTTCTGCCCCAGGGTTTAGGGGTGGAAGTGGGGAATTCCCCGGGAACCCTCACGCCCGGTCCTTGGTGCAGAAAGTGGCCTACACCACGGTGCTGCAGGAGTGGCTGCGCCTGGCCTGCCGCAGCGACGCCCACCCGGAGCTGGTGCGGCGCCACCTGGTCACCTTCAGGGCCATGTCGGCGCGCCTGCTGGACTACGTGGTCAACATTGCCGACGGCAACGGCAACACAGCCCTGCACTACTCCGTGTCGCACGCCAACTTCCCCGTGGTGCGGCAGCTGCTGGACAGCGGTGAGTCCCTGCACGGGGTCTGAGGGCCGAGGCCAGCTTGCCCAGCCTCCCCATCTGATGGGGGAGATCGCGCCAGCTCCATTGTCCCTGGAGGTTTCTGGTCTGACGCGAAGCTCGGCCTGGCCCGAGGGCTCCAGCCCATCTTCTTACGCTCTCCATGCAGGCGTGTGCCAGGTGGACAAACAGAACCGAGCCGGGTACAGCCCTCTCATGCTCACCGCCCTGGCCACCCTGCAGAACCAGGAGGACATGGAGACGGTCCTGCAGCTCTTCCGGCTCGGCAATGTGAACGCCAAAGCCAGCCAGGTGTGGGCGGCGGGGGCGAGGGGGAGGCAGAGGGACCGGCTCCGGCTTCCCACCCAGGCTGCCCCTCCCCCGTCTCCCAAGTCCTGGTGGCTCCGAGTGGCAGAATCGCTTCAAGGGCAAGTGGGGAGAGGAGGGATTTGAACACAAAGGGCAAAGAGCTCTCTCTCTGTAGTTCAAGCGGCCACAGCAGCCAGGGCTGGGCCAGGCTTCAAGCCAGGAGCCGAGACCTCCAGCCATCCATCCGGGTCCCCCGGGTATTTCACCGGGGTCCAAACACATGGGCCATCCTCCACTGCTTTCCCAGGCTGTAAGCAGGGAGCTGGGTGGGAAGTGGAGCAGGCGGGACTCGAACTGGTGCCCACGTGGAATGCTGGTGCTGCGGGCAGTGGTTTTGCAGGCTGTGCCACAGCGCTGGCCCCAGAGGAGGAAGAGAGCTGTAAACAGACCCCTGAGGATGGAGTGGGAGCGAGTGGGTGGACGAAGGCGGGGCAGGCGCAGAAGGTCCGTGGTGGGAAGGGTTGGAGGGTCAGGGAGAGGCAGTGCACTGGGTGTGTGTCAGCGTCATAGTACGGAACGCCTCGGACAGTTTGGGGATGGGGCCCATGGGCACTACGGCAGGTTCCGGGGCGCGGCCTCTCTGTGACTGTAACCGTCTCCCTTCTGGTCCACCCAGGCGGGGCAGACAGCCCTGATGCTGGCCGTCAGCCACGGGCGGGCGGACGTGGTCAGGGCCCTGCTGGCCTGCGAGGCGGACGTCAACATCCAGGATGAGGACGGCTCCACGGCCCTCATGTGCGCCTGCGAGCTCGGCCACAAGGACATCGCGGGGCTGCTGCTGGCCGTGCCCAGCTGCGACATCTCACTCACGGACCGCGTAAGCCCCCGCCGGGCCCGGGGGTGGGCAGGCGCCCGTCCAGAGGGAACCCGCCCAGTGGGAGCCAGCCTCACGGCCACGCGTGTCTTACAGGACGGCAGCACGGCTCTCATGGTGGCCCTGGACGCGGGCCAGAGTGAGGTCGCGTCCATGCTGTACTCCCGGATGAATATCAAGTGCTCGGTGAGTCCTGGGCCTGGGACCGAGGGGGCGTGGCAGGGTGTGGCAGGGGTGCCCGGGGGAGTGGGCCTCGCAGAGGCTGAGAGCAAGCTCTGTGCGTCCCCCCTGCCGCTCGTTCTAGTTTGCCCCGATGTCTGATGACGAAAGCCCTGCCTCGTCGTCCGCCGAGGAATAGCCAGAGATGCTGCCACCCAGAGGAGGAGCGGCAGCCGACCCGTCCTTGTCCCCTTCCCGGCCAGCCCCCTGCCCACTGCCCGCCCCTGCCCCGCTCCGCCCCAAGCGTCAGGCAGAGGCCTCTGGTGGCTGTGGGACTCCGGGCTCCAAGCGGATCCCCCCAGCATGGCCAAGTTCAAAGCCACCACAGTGCAGGCCCACACGAAATCGTTGTAGATGCTGGCGCCGCCAGTGGCCAGGGCCAGGCTGTGGGTTTTGTGAAAATGGTGGGCAATTATGGGCAGAGCAGGGGCACCTCGAGTGTCTTTGCCATTGTCAGGGGATGTGTGGTCGGTGAAATGGTCCCATTTCAAACTCTGGGACGGGCGTCTGTGCCTCGGGCTCCAGGGGCCTGGCGCCTTGGTGCTTGCCCAATAGCTGGTTGGTGAATGGTCGTGTTTGGGAGACTCCCCCACCCCACCCCAGGGTGCCCTACAAAGCAGGGTCTGCCTTGGCCAGCTGCACTGCCCTCACTCATGTTCAAGGGCGTCCTGTATGCTCTCCACCCCCAGCCTCTGTGGCCTGTTGCCAGCCGATTCACCTCCAGGGGAGATTGCCCAGCAGCTTCCTGCCTTCTGTGCCAGGGGAGGCCCTGGCGTCCGCGAGCCTTCCTCGAAAATCCTCCAGCCTGCGGAGGGAGTCGAAGGAGCTTGGGCGGTCATGGCGGCTGCCGAGCCAGCCCCGGCGGTCACGGTCACGGGGGCCCCACTCAGCTCCGCTGGCGTTGTAGAATTCACTCCTCTCCTCAAAGCAAACAGGGCGTGTGTCCATTGCCAAAAGGACAGAGAACACTCCAGAAAACCCATGTGTGTTCAATTAAGACTTAGCCTCCTGGCGCAAGCTTAAAGGAACAGGGCTTTGCTGGGGGAAAAAAAAATCAACAGGACAGCTGGGTTTTGTTTGGCTTTTTAAAAAAATTATTTTTATTATTATTATTTTTTAACAACCGCGAGACTTTCTGGAGCTGCGTGCAACCCAGCCTGCTGCAGCCTGTGGGAGGGCCCAGCTGGGGCGTTCTCCGGAGGCCCCAGAACTTTCCCTCGTGGCCAGTGTGGTCCTGAGTCACAGCCTACTGGCTGATTCTGTTTGCTTGGTGAACGAGAACCTTGAGAGGGGCTTCCAGGTTCTTCCCACGTGCCTTGTGATAGGGGAGGGGCTTCCCGCCAAATACGAACATCCTTCATGGGGTTATAGAAGGTGGAGTTAGAGAAGTTGACATGGATGCCAAAAAAGAGTTTGAAATCTGACCATACAATTTCCCTGTGGAAAAATCCACAGGAAACGCATCTTTTTCTTTTCTTGCACCAAGATAAGCTCATCTTTGGACTCCATTTTCTCAGAAACTTTTTTTTGAGGGCCTCTCGGATGTTGGATTTTTTTTGTCCCGTTCTCAGTTCAATCTGCAAGCCCAAGAAAGCCCCCCTCACCCACCCACCCACCCAACCCCAGCTCACAGATAGTCAAACTGCCAACTTCCTGCTGAGAATAGTAGGTGCCCGGGCAGGCTGGCTGTTCTCGGGCTGGCTGTGATGTTTAGAAGGACTTGGGTGGCCGAGCAGAACAACGGGGACAGACAAGTGGATGGGTGGATGGATGGGTGGATGGGTGGGTGGATGGGTGGGTGGATGGGTGGGTGGATGGGTGGGTGGGTGGATGGATGGATGGATGATGGATGGATGGGTGGGTGGATGGGTGGGTGGATGGGTGGGTGGGTAGATGGATGGGTGCGTGGATGGATGGATAGATGGGTAGATGCGTGGATGGATGGGTGGGTGGGTGGGTAGATGGATGGGTGGGTGGATGGATGGATAGATGGGTAGATGCGTGGATGGATGGGTGGGTGGACGAGTGAGTTGGATGGACAGGTGGATGGGTGGGTGGAGAGTTAGATCGTGTGTGTGTGTGTGAACAGTACAAAATCCAGCCTTGTTGTGGACAGCCGTCACTGTGACAGGAACAACCAGGAAAGTTGGGGTCCTGACAGTGGCACCCCTGCAGTCAGCGAGTGCTGAACGTGTGCCTGGGGCCCCTCCGGTCGGTCCCTGGGCTTTCCTGCCAGCCTCTGTCCGTGCCTCGGGCTGCTCCTGCCCCGCCTCACCTGTACCCCTGTGCTTGCTTTCCACTTTCTGATCACGGTACGTCCATGAAGGCAGTATTAACACGCGATGAAGTATTCTTTTTTTGTAATTTTTTTAAAAGAAGGGAAATGGAATGTAATAAAGCTAATGCACTATGTTTTAGGCTCATGTTCTCGAAACTGGATTTTTCTAAAAAAGATGTATTTATGTTTAGTGTGAAGTCAGATACACAGAGAGGAGAGACAGAGAGGAAGATCTTCCATCCACTGATTCACTCCCCAAGTTGCCACAATGGCTGGAGCTGAGCTGATCCAAAGCCAGGAGCCAGGAGCCTCTTCTGGGTCTCCCACACGGGTGCAGGGTCCCAAGGCTTTGGGCCGTCCTCCACTGCTTTCCCAGGACACAGGCAGGGAGCTGGGTGGGAAGTGGAGCCCATATGGGATCCCTGTGCATGCAACTCCGGGACTCTAGCCACTAGGCTACTGCATTGGGTCCTTGAAACTGCATTTTTAATTGAAGGAGTTAGAGTAGGGAGAAGAGAATCTTCCAGCTGCTGGTTGACTTCCCAGAAGGCTGCAGTGGCCAGGGGGCTGCGCCAGACCAACAGCAGGAGCCGGACCTGTCATTCGGGTCTCCCAGGTGGGTGGTAGGGGACCCAAGCAGGGGACCCTGTGCTGCTGTCCCACACGCACATCCAGCAGGGAGCTGACTCGGAAGTGGAACAGCCAGGACCTGAACTAGCGCCCCTACATGGTGTTGCTGGCTTCACGGGTGGAAGACCCCAGCCCCCATGAAGTGGCATCCTAACTTCTAGGCCGTGTGTGCTGCTGCTGCTGAGGCTGAGGACTGTTCCCGCAGCCCCCAGCCCATCCCTGCCTGGCCGCTGTTTGTCTCCCTCCCATGGACTATTGAATCCAGAGGTAGCTGGTGGCTCCCCCAGGTTTTTAGCAAGTCTCATGGTCGGAGTGCGTGTGTCAGTGGAAGGCTTGGTGTGCTGGTCTGTTGCCCAGAGAGGCAGCTCAGCCAAGAAGGCGCTTTTAGGAAACCAGAAAAAAATTGTTTCCCACAAAGGCAGCTGCCAGGAGCAGCGTGCTCCTTAGCTGGTCTTCCAGCTGATCCCCAGCTCCGCCACCCAGAGTCTATAGGTTTTTTTTAAGTGTATTTTATTTTTGGTAAAACAAACAGTAAAACTTGCCATCTTGGTCACTCGCGGCTCTCCAGGCCAGTGGCATGCTAACTATATTTGCACTGTTGTGCAAACATCACCCACTGTCCATCTTTCGAGCCTTGCAAAATGAAGAACTCTGTCCCCTTGGGCACTGAGCCGAGCCCTCTGTGCCCCAGCCCCTGGCACCCACCACACTTCTCTATGAGTGTGAGGGCGCTAGGGATGTGGTGGCACGCTCTGTGTCCTGGGGGAGGGGAGCCAGGCACAGTACCTGAGTTGCCACTGGCAGAACACCTCCATTGCTATATGGAAGTGCTAGGTTTGAATCCCGACGACTCCACTTCTAGTTCTGCTTCTGTGCCTGCGAAGCAGTAGATGATAGCTCAAGGGCTTGGGTCTCTGTCCCCCACGTGAGAGACCTGGTTGGAGGGTTCTGCGCTCCTGGAGGTGTGTGTGTTTCTGTGTTAATTTGTCTTCCACATAAAAGCCAGTCTTTATCCTTTGATTCCTGACTTAAGCAGCTCAGCCTGTCTCCTAGGCACATCCCTGCAGGAGCAGGTGTCTCCTTTCCTATTTTCGAATCTACTGGAAGGCTCTGCCACACCCACGCCTGCTCACCGGCTCCGGCACAGCTCTCGGCTTGGTGGTGAGCGTGCCTGCAAGCCCCCTGGCTGCTCCCGACTCTAGGGTTTATGACCACCAAGGGAGAATTGCTGATGAGGCAACTTTTTAATGTCTGTGGAAACTAACCAGATTCTTTTTATTTTTTTTCAAAAAGATTTATTTTTATTGGAAAGGCAGATTTACAGAGAGGAGGAGAGACAAAGATCTTCCATGCGCTGCTCACTCCCCAAGTGGCCGCAGTGGCTGGAGCTGAGCCGATCCAAAGCCAGGAGCCTCTTCCGGGTCTCCCACGTGGGTGCAGGGTCCCAAGGCTTTGGGCTGTCCTCCACTGCTTTCCCAGGCCACAGGCAGGGAGCTGGATGGGAAGTGGGGCCACTGGGACACAAACCGGTACCTATATGGGATGCTGGTGTGTGTAAGGCAAGAACTTCAGCCACTAGGCTACTGCATGGGGCCCCATTAACCTGGAGGGGTTACCATGTATCAGTTCCCCATTAATACTTGCAGCTTTGTTCCACCCGGCATTGGTCCCTGGCCTTGGGAAAGTCTAGCAGGCAGGACTGAGAGGTGACCTGGCTTCTGGCCCGTTCTGGACCTCAGCCTTCCTGCCCCCCAGGCTGTGCTTACACAACTGCTCCGGGCTCACCCTCTGGGCCAGCCGGCCTCTGGCAGGTAAGAGCTGGCTATCTCTAGCTTCAAGAACTTAAAGGGGAGGGGTGGGGAACCTTGCCAAGGTCCCAGGTAAAACTGCAGGGCCCCAAAGTGAACTCAAGGTCGCATCCGCTCCGTAGGCCACTCTGGGCTCTTATATAATTCAGTCCCTTTGACCGAGAGCTCAAGGCCGGGCTCACATTAGGAGCCAGGAGCTCCTTCCCGCTCTCCCTCGGGTGCCAGGGGCCCAGCTACCTGGTCCAACACAATCCCACACAGGTGCAGGGTCCCAAGGCTTTGGGCCGTCCTCCACTGCTTTCCCAGGCCACAGGCAGGGAGCTGGAGGGGAAGTGGGGCAGCCGGGACACGAACCAGTGCCCACATGGGATCCCGGTGGGTTCAGGGCAAGGACTTTAGCCACCTGAGCATTTGCTGAAACACAACGTTCTGCCATGCCGTATGCGTGCCAATGATTTTTTTAATGTATTTTTCTACATTTTCTTCTTATTCTATTTTTCCCTCCGCACTTTTATCATTTGTGCAGCATTCTGGGCGTGACGCACGGAGGGACGCTGGTGTGATCCTGCTGTTTCTGAGGAGGAAGTGAGGCAGGCAGGGGGAAAAGGCAGCTTATTCAGCACCAGCCAGCTAGGGCATGCGCAAAGCTGGGATTTGAACTCTAGGCTGCACACTGGTTCCGCCTCTGCAGCTTTTTACACGAGGTACTGGCTCTGTTGGCTCGTTTCTACCTCACGTGCCCGGAATGCCAGCTCCACGAGCGAATTCGCCCGTTCGAATTGCGTCCACTTTGCAAAAATGGTGAAAATGGAACAGCAGTCTTCCGCGCAGGCGCGGCCACAAGGCTCTAGTCCGGCTCCACCCCCTCCTCCCGGCACCGCCCACCATGCGGTGTGATTGGTCGTCGCTGATGATTGACGGAAAGCCCGCGCAGGCGGCCTATTGGCTTCCGCCGCCGCTCCCTACGCCTATTGGCTTAGGAGGTCGGAGTGACGGTGACGCTAGCCATTGGGAACGGGGGAAGGCGGGACCGAAGGGCAGTCAAATTTTGCGCGCGCATCTCCCGGCGTCGTCATGGCGGCCTTTCGTGACATCGAGGAGGTCAGTCAGGGCCTGCTGAGCTTGCTGGGCGCCAACAGGGCGGCGGCGTTACAGCGGCGGCTGCTGGGCCGCCACGAGCAGCTGCTGGACCGGCTGCTGGAGAAGCAGGAGGCCGGGGAGCAGCAGGTTCGAGGTGAGACCGGAGCCGGACGGGGGGCGGGACGGGGGCTTGGGGTGGCCCTGTGTGGGGTGCAGGGGACGGGACGTCGGGCTAGGGGTGGTGCTGTGTGGGGTGCAGGGGACGTGGGGCTTGGGGTGGTGCTGTGTGGGGTGCAGGGGACATGGTGCTTGGGGTGGCCCTGTGTGGGGTGCAGGGGACGGGATGTGGGGGCTTGGGGTGACCCTGTGTGGGGTGCAAAGATGGGACGTGGGTTTGGGGTGACCCTGTGTGGGTACAGGGGCGGGACGTGGGCTTGGGGTGACCCTGTGTGGGGTGCAAAGATGGGACGTGGGTTTGGGGTGACCCTGTGTGGGTACAGGGGCGGGACGTGGGTTTGGGGTGACCCTGTGTGGGGTGCAAAGATGGGACGTGGGTTTGGGGTGACCCTGTGTGGGGTGCAAAGATGGGACGTGGGTTTGGGGTGACCCTGTGTGGGGTGCAAAGATGGGACGTGGGTTTGGGGTGACCCTGTGTGGGTACAGGGGCGGGACGTGGGCCATTGGGGCTGGGGTAAGGGCTGGCCCTGTGTGGGGTGCAGGTGACAGGACGTGGGCCATGGTGTTTCGGCAGGGCGCTGGGAACGGGGAGAGCTGGGAGGGGGCTCCGCGAGGCTGTGTGCGTGGGGTGGTCGTGCTGTGGGTGGGAATTGGTGGAGAATGCCACTGCTGTCCTTGTCGGGGGTGGCGGGGCTGTCATCAGATCTACACACCTCTGGAGCCCTGCGGGAAAATGGAACTAATAAGATGCGTTGGACCGACGCCGACTGCTGGGGCTTGCAGATGCAGGACCAAGCAGTGCAGCCATAGCGTAACATGCAGCCGCCCCACCTCAGACGGAACTCATCCGTCTCCTTGGCGCCCACATTCCCCTGCCGGCACCAGCCGTAGTGTTTGCCAACAGCCAGGAATTAGCCCAGGTTCCCAGGGCGGGGGTCTGGGAGCTGGCACTGCAGGCACCCCTAGGGGGGTCTGCCTCCGTGGAAAGCTGGAGTTGGGGGGTCAGAGCCAGGAGCCACACCTAGACCCTGGGATGGGAGATGTGGGTGTGTGCCGCTGGTCCCAGCGTGCTAAGGTGGCGTGCATGCGTGGACCACGGGCAGGTCTCCTGGGCCGTGCGTGCCCGTGACGCCTCCAGGCGTGGCCCGGTCCCAAGCCTCAGGGCGCTCAGATGAACTTGGCTGTGGAAAGACAGGGATGATTCCGGGTACCGCTTCTCCAGGGTCCCCCACAGCAAGCAACAAGGGAGATTCCATGTCCATCGAGCCCCTCTCCCAGCATCCCGGGAAGCAGGCAGCCGAGGAATGCCGATGTGCCCACCGGCTACCTGCTCCAGTTGCTCTGTTGCTTGGCAGCTGTCCCAGGCTTTCCCCAGATGCCACGTGGCACAATGTGGCACCGGTGTGCGCAGCATTGCTCGGTCCCCTGCGCGGGGCTCCAGCACGTCCCCCAACCCCTGCCTTGTGTGCTCTGTGATTGGCCCCAGCTGGGGGGTCGCGGAAGGAGTGGTCAGGCGGCTGTGGCCAGCTGTGACCTCTGCCACGGTGTTCCAAGGCAGCTCTGGGCTCGAGGGCTTAGATGCCTAGGGACAGCGAGGGACAGTGGAGGGCTGCGGTTGCCCTTGTGGGGTGGACAGGAACTTGGGGACCCAGGGAGCAAGTTTTGGAAGTGGGGGTTGGTGGCAGCTGAGGACTGGGGTGGGGGCCATCCCAGGTGTGATTTCCCCGGCCGCCCCCTTCTTCCTCCCTGGCTCCCCATCTCTGCTCAAGGTTTGCAGGGAGGAAGCCAGCACTGGAATGTAGCAGTGAGCTTGTGCTTGGGGTCAGTGCTGCCCTCGGGGCTGCCCGGGTTGCAAGCAGCGGCTTAGCATGCTGTGCCACTGTCCTTATGTCCCCCCACAACCCCCTGCATGGTGCACAAAGTTCACTGGGCAGGGGCAGTGGGAAGGCCATAGCAGACCCAGAGACCCCCAGCCTATGCCATGAGACCCTCGGGAGCCAGGGTCTCTTCCCACGCGCCCCCGCAGAGATCCTGGCCGCGGAGCAGAAGGTGGCGCAGAGCTTGCTGGACGCCAAGGAGCGCACGCACCAGGGTGGCACCGAGCTGCAGCAGCTGGAGGCCGAGCTGCACAGGGCGGCCGCCGAGGATGGGCAGCTGCAGGCCGACCTGCTATATCCTTGCTGAGCATGTGTGTGCGGGTGTGCGGGCCAGCCCCCAGCTCCTTCCTCTACCCCCAGTCCTTAACTCCCGGCCACCCAGCTCAGCCAGCAGCTGCAGGAGCTCCGGGAGCTGGAGGCTGAGCTCCACAGGCAGGAGCAGGAGGTGGACGAGGACACCACCGTGGCCATCCCGTCTGCCGTGTAGGTGCCGCGAGTATGCGTGCGCGCTGCTGACTGGGGCCGCGTGGGTTAGCCCTGCAGCGCTGTAACTATGTGTTCTCTCTCTCTCTCCGTCTCTCTCTCTCTCTCTCTCTCGTGTCTTCCCGTTCAGGTATGTGGCCCAGCTCTACCGCCAAAGTAGCAAGATTGAGTGGGATTATGAATGTGAGCCGGGAGTGGTCAAAGGCAGTATCCTTTGGTAGGATGGTGCTGGCAGGGCCAGCCCTGGGGTGCTGAGCGCACGTGGTCTCAGGGCCATCGTGCAGTGTGTGTGGCTGCTGCCCGGGACAACCACCTGCCTGTCTCCCTGCTGGAGTGAGCCCAGGGCTGGCTGGCTCTGGGCTAGGGTGGGGGGGGGTGGCTGAGGGGGTGGGGGGTGCCATGCCGGCCTCGTGGTCTTCCTTACCTGAGCCCCCCTCCAGTCCATTATGGCCCCAGCGTGGCGCAGCCCATCCACTTGGATAGCACGCAGCTCTCCAAGAAATTCATCAGTGATTACCTATGGGGCTTAGTGGACACCTCGTGGTAGCCGTGGCCTGGGCACGGGTCCATGATGCCCACCCCCTCCCCGGCCCGTCATTGGCTTCGTTTGTCTCTGCCACCCCGGAAGTGCCAAGCCCATGTGACATTACGGGGAGCTGGAAGAGGCTGGCCGCCACTCAGCCCCGGGCCGCATCAGTGCCAGCCCCGCAGCGTGTGTGTGGGGGGGGCCTGCACGTGTGTCCCAGCCTCCCCTGCCCGACCCACCCTGCAGCCGCTGTTTTTCTATAAACGCACCTGTCATGTGAGACTTGTAGAAGAGTCCTGGAAAGGCAAGGGAGTCCCCCCGCCGTCATTTGTGGAGTTGGGGTTGTGATCCCTGGAGCCTTGGCAGCCGTTCTGTGCCGGGGAAGCGAAGCCTGGCCCACCCTCACGTGTGGGCAGCGGGAGTGACCGGCAGGTGCAGCCCTGAACTCTGAGTGTCGGCCTGTGGAGGTCACAGGGAAGGGGTTTCCTCCTGCTACGAGTCGGCAGACGCCCTCCACTGACTGGGGGCCTAGCTTCCAGCCCCCTCTCGGCCACCAGAGGGCTTGGGGTGGTAAAGGGGGACCTTCCTGCCTAAGGAAAGGGGCCGGGGAGTGTGAATGGCCGGATACAGCCGTGCCTGAAGCTGGCCACTAGCAGGGACGTGGGCTTAGCCTCTGCCGCCGCATGGCCACAAGCCTCTGGTCTCCTGTCTTTAGGGGCCGACCCCAGACTTGCGGCAAAGGGGTCCCGCCAAGCCTCGCTCGTGGCTGTCACCCACGGCCCCCTCCCGATGGCTTCCTGGGCACTGCCCCCACACCCCACCAAGCCTTGCTCACAGCCCAGGCCTGGCTGCTCCAGGCATGCACATGAGCAGGCCCGGCTTCTCCCTGAAGGAGTGGGCGCAGAGGACCCAGGCGGCCTCGCCCCCACACCACCAGGCCTGTTTCCCCATGCTGTGTTCCCCACCCCAGGGCAGGCCCAGCACCCTCAGCCACCCAGTCAGTGGGCTGGGCAGGGCCCGGCCGCCAAGGGTCCCTGCATGCCTGGGCCCTGACTCAGCCTGGTGCTGGCAGCTGCCCAGGACAGCCGGGGGCCCCGCGGCCTGCAGCTCCCAGCCTACGCTCCGTCCTCGGGGCGGGGGTAGGTTCTGGAAGGCTGGCCAGGGGCTTCCGTACCCTGAATCCCACCTCCCATTCCGGCTTCCTGCCTGGGACACAGGCCATTCCCAGGAGGCCCCTGTCGCCCACCGGGGCACACCCAGATGGAGTCTGGCCGTGACGGTTTCCACAGGGACGGTCAAGCCAGGTGGGCACACGACCCTGGGAGATCTCGTCAGCTGGCCAACCTCGCATGTAGGAAGTGCCCCGGATGAGGCTGGACGCAGGGCTGTACTGGGCGGGGCGGCTAGAAGCCAGCAGGACCCACACATTGCCGCCTTGCTTCCCAGAGACCTCTGTGGGGTGGGACAGGACCCACGGCCACTCAGCTGTGCCCTGCGCCTGCACTCACTGCCCGCTGTCAGGGGCCGGAGTCCTGGGGTGCCAGGCTGGCTCCCTGGGAAGACGCGCACACCAGGGGCATCACTGAGGCATGGGGGATCCAGAAATGGGGCTGGGTGGAGGGCTTGCCCTCCTGGCCTGGTCTGAATGAATCCGTTTGTTTGGGCTGGAAACAATACAGCCCTGGGTATGTGTCATGGGGTGGCAGGCAGCCAGCCAGGGTTACTGCTGGGGCAGGCCCCACCATGCCCACCCGGACGAGAGCTGCCGTCCATGCTGGGCTCACAGGGCAGTGCCTGAAGGGGACAGTTGTCCTCTGTCCTCACTGCCCCCAGGGTCTTCTGGACGCACAGGGCGAGTGCCAAGATGGGGGGGGCGCTGCTGGAAGGGGAGGTGAGGGTGGCTCGGCCTCCTGGGGGTTCTGCCCAGTGGGTGCTGTGACCTGGTGGGACTCAGTACTCCTTTCCCTGTCCGTTACATCATCGTGGTGGGAAGTCCCTGACGACCGGGGACGGGGAGCTGACCCAGGGGGTTGGGTGGGTTGGTCCCTGGCAGCTGCAGGGCAAGGCAGGCCCTCCCCTCCTGCCCGCAGGCTCCAGGCTGGCTAGCCACAGACAGCTGGGTTTGCTCAGCAGAGACAGCAGGGGACACCCCAGGCTGGGGTGGGTGAGGGGCTGGGGAGCAGCTGCCCGGCCCTAGGAGCCAGCTGTGCCCAGCCTTGTGCCCCGGGAGTGGGGACTGGTCATCTGCCAGCAGCTTCCGTCCTCTGGGGACACCTGTCCTGGCCGGAGGACACTCCGACCTGGCCGGGCGCCATGGCATCATTGCCCAGGCCCCACGCCGTCCCCTCTGCCGCACAGTTGGGCACGCACTCGGGCCATGAAGCAATCATCGACCTTGTCCACTAACCCTGTCCACTCCCCGGGGTGTTCTGGACGCTTCCCAAGCCAGGTCGCAGGAAGAAGGGTGCTCGCGCCTCCCTGTGGCCACGGGAGGGATAGCAGCGTCCCCCAAGTTCCCCAGGCAGGCACTGTCACCCCTCTTTCTGCTGCCCTCAGCCCTGGGTGTCCCATACCCCCAAGGAACTCTGGGCCGTGAGGGAGCAGGGTCCTGGGACCTAGAACCTGCCTGGCCTCGCGTGCCTGGTCTGAGCCCAGTGGCCCTGACCAGTCACAGGAGCTGGGGACATATGTGAACCCCAATTCTGCTCTCCAAGGACCTCTCGGGGGAGCCTGGGGTTTAGCCTGGTGGGAGTGGCAGACATCCACACCACCATTGCCACCACGTCCTCTGGCTGGCTCCCCTGCTCGCCTGGTGAGCACACACAGCAACACCTCTGGCTTGTTCGGGGTGTCACGGGTCAGCATGGCTCCCAGCCTCCCTGGGGTGGGCTGCGTGGTAGCAGCTGGTCGAAGCCCCTTTGAAGCTAGCACACACCTACGCCCTGACGCCCTGGGCGGCCATGTGTCCGGCTGAGCCCGTGCTGCGCATGGCGTACCCACAGCAGTGGGACTGACCTGCAGCACCACGAGTCCCCACAGCCCCCCAGCCCTTTTCTGTGGCTCTCCACTGTGGCGTCCTAATGAGTGGGCTGTGGGTTTCACCTTTGGCTTTGTTTTTCATTGTAATTTGTTCCTGTATTTGAAAAGCAGGAGAGACGTAAAGATCTTGCGGCTTGTTGGTTCACTCCTTCCCACCGCAGAGTGGCCGGGGACAGGGACCCCGCCCGAGCCACGGAGGGCCTGGGTCTCCAGCTCTGTGGCAGGGAGCCAGGCCCCTGCCGGCCTCCTCAGCTGTGCGTGTGTGCTGGGACGCGGTGCGATGGCTCAGGGGCTAAATCCTCACCTTGTACACGCCAGCGTCCAATAGGGGTGCCAGTTTGTGTCCCAGCTGCTCCACTTCCCACCCAGCTCCCTGCCTTGGGACCCTGTGCCTGCGTGGGAGACCCGGAAGAGGCTCCTGGCTTCAGATTGGCCCAGCTCTGGCCACTGCGGCCCCTTTGGGGAGTGAACCAGCAGATGGTAGGTCTTCCTCTCTGTGTCTCCTCTGTAAATCTGCCTTTCCCACTAAGATCAGTCAGTCTTTGAGAGGAAGCGGAGAGGCTGGGAGGGACGTTCCAGTCCGGGGTCCTGGAGTCGGGCGGTGGCTCCGCCCGCTGTGCCCAATGACGTGGCCGGCCAGGGGGGACTTTGCTCCTGGAACTCCTCTGACTGCTGGGTCGGCAGGGGGTGTGATGAAACTCCAGGCTCGCTGAGCAAGTGAGCAATAAAACAGACCTCAGTAGCATCAAGTCCCCGGGGCTGGGGGCCGACAGAACGCCACCGCAGGTGTAACCCGATCATTTATCGGACAAGGCACCTTCCAGGCTGTAAAACGTTCCGTACAATGCTTTACGCAAAGGCCATGCCATGCACGCACACCGCGCACGGGTTGCTTCCCCTACAAAAACCGCATTCTCTCATGCCAAGCTACATTGCCCGCCCCCCGTGCCGCCGGACACAGGCAGCAGGAGCCGCCAGCATCTGCAAAAATAAATAGATCTTCTTTTTATAGATATGTACATGGGACGAGCATCTCTCCAAAGTGCCAAACTCGACGGGGAGGGGTTATGTACATGAGCGGCTGGGGCGGCAGTGTGGGCTTCTCCAAGCAGTGAGGGATGGCTGCTGTGGACACGCCCCGTGGGCCTGGGCTGGAGTTCTGCTGGACGCAAAGCTGGAGCGCCACGCACGGCCAGCCAACCCGCCGCCCGTCCGCCAGTCAGCGTTCCACAGGAAACAGTGCAAAATGGGTGCGCGCACACACACACACACAGGTCAGCAGGCTCTGGGGTGCAGGCTGCACGTGCAAGGTAGCCGGATGTTTCAGGCACTTCATGAACCATTAAGGGCTACTGGTAGTGACTCGGGGTCCCCTGGCTCCGAGGACACGAGAGGCGGACCCTGAGGTTGACCCTCATGTGGGACGGGCGAGGTCAGTGCAGGGCCGGCACGCCTGGCCTTGGCCGGCCCACTTGTGTCCAGAAAGTGTCCTGCCCGCCACAGCGAATGCGTCTTGGTGGGCACCAGCAGCGCCTTCTGCCTCCCGGATGAATAAATATATAACACACAGCCCGGGTGGGCAGGCGGCCGCGGGCACTCAAGGTCAAGGGCGTGCAAACTGTCCTCGGTCGCGCCGGTGTCCAGTAGCGGTGGAATCCAGCGCGGTGGGGCGGCTCAGGCCACGTCATCCTCCATGCTGACCATCTGACGCTGCCGGACAGCGGAGCCATCAGGCCAGGGGCTCAGTCGCGTTCCCCCAAGCCCGAGGCGGGGCGTTCCCCTGCCGTGGGCGCCCACCGCGGCCGCCCGTGCCCGCACTCACCGACGGGTACGTGTAGCCGTCCTGGCTGCGGCATATGTGCACCTCGTCCTCGGTGGTCTTCTGGTACACGGGGTTGTCGAAGTTGATGCTGTTGATATTCCGCAGCCGCCAGTTCTTCCAGACCAGGACGGCTCCAAGGCCCAGCAGGCCCAGCAGCGCTGCGCGGGGTGGGGAGGGACGGGGTCAGGACAGTGGGGGCCAACGCATGAACCCCTCTTCTGGTTGTCACTTTGTCCCCTGCCAGTGCCCGTGGGGACTGCAGAGCTGCAAGGAGCGGCTGTGGGCAGGGCAGCGCGTGGCCACTTACCGAGGGGCAGGACAACGGACAGAGCCCCCACGCGCCTGGGCCTCCCCTCGCTGCCTTGGCTGTCCAGGCTGTTGAGGGCTGCGGACAGGAGAGAGGCTCAGGGGAGGCAGACGGCCCACTCCCGCCCAGAGGAGGACACCACGCACGCGGGGTCACGGGCCGGCTGGCTGGCTGGTCTGGGGGCAGGTTGCCCTCTGCGTCTGCCGGCCGTCCGTGCCAGAACAGTTCTTAGCAGGTGGCTTAGTGTCGGCATAGGACACACACACAGCAGAGTGAGCTCCCACCTGCTGCTGCGCTCCCCAAATGGCTGCGACAGGCAGGGGACAGGACCGTAGGGACCAAGGCTGGGACTGGAAGAGAGGCGGTCCCAGGAGACGTAGCCAGTGCGTCAGATCCCGCCCCCAAGGAGGTTGAAATGTCACAGTCACTGCAGAGTAAGGATGACCCCAGCCCTCCATGTGCAAGGCCCTGCCTTGTCGGCCCTGACCTGGGCACAGGTTCCTGGCGGAGCTGGGCCAGCCCCACAGCGTGTGGACTGGAGCTTCCTAGAGAGGCAGCAGCTGATGGCCCCAAATCCTTGCTGCCACCCATGGGGGGACCCAGCCCTCCCCACTGGGGAGGGGGCTCTCTGCTCTCCCTTTTCAATAAACATAGTTTTTAAAAACTGCTGCAGAAGCGACATCAGGCCCCCACCCCTGCGGGCGCTGGGCATTGGACCCGTTTTACAGAGAGGCAAATTGAGGCTGTGAAAGTTACAACAGCTGGAATCAGAGCTGATTTGCAAAGGAGATTCCGCCAGGGAGCTGGGCTGACGCAGGCCTTACCTTGCTGGGAGACGGTGACTGTGTCCACAGTGCCGAGCCCACGGAAGGACGTGGGCCGCTGTGCAGTGGTTGCAGGCGGCCGGCTGCCCGGGCTCTGCTCTGGCCCCAGGGCCGTGGACCTGGCTGTCGGCGTCCCCAGGGGGGTGGTGGTCATGGCGGCCTCAGATTCTGGAAGAAACAGAACAGGGTTGGTCCGGGCTTGGCAGGGAGACCCCAGCCTGGGAGTGTCCGCGGGCCAGGACGCCCACCACAGACTCCTAAGCTGGGGGGCTCCTGGGGGTGGGGTTCCTGGAGGTCGTGACCGGGAATGGAGGGCCCCCCACCTCCCCAGCACAAAGACGGGGGCAGGGATGGGCCTTCCTGCCTTCCAGAAGCAAGAACCAAGTTGTGTGGGGGGCAATGGGGTCCTGGGGAGAAGACATGGCCCTGGCACGGGGGGCGGCCCCTCGCTTTCCGCCCGAGTCTAGACCAAGGGAGAGCCGGCTGCGGCCCTGGCTCCTGAGGCTGGCCTGGGGCAGCCCCGGCTGCTGCAGCCATTTGGGGCGTGAAGTAACGGACGGGAATTAAAAATGTACTCATTGTGGGTGACCTCATGTGCCCACTAGACAGGTGAGGCCAAGAGAGGTTCAGCGGCAGGAGGGGCAGAGCCCGGGCCTCACCTGTGACACAGCTCCTCATGTCCTCGGCCAGCGCCATGCCATCGGGACAGGCGCAGGTGAACTTGGGCGAGTGGCCGTTGATCTGTGGGGCTGGCAGGCACAGGTACTGGCAGCCGCCGTAGGGGAGGACCGTCATGTTGCACCAATTGACCCCTGGGGAAGGACGGGAGACGGGGTCATTGGGCAGAAGGAGGTTCTAGAAGCTTCCCGGGCATCGCCGGCCGGGGCGGGGGACAGCGGGTAGGAGTGGAACAGGGCGTCTGGCCCGTGCTTACCGCTCGGCTGTGTGGCGTCGTGGAAGAGGACGATGTCCTCTGGGGACAGCAGGTTCTCGGCCACCAGGTGGACGTCGGAGCCCGTGAGGCGGTTGGCGCTGAAAATGGCTTCATTGATGACGTCAGTCCAGAATACCTTGTCCTGCGTGGGGAGGGCGGGCCAAGGAGACACGGGAGTCCCATTAGACGCCACCTCTCTGTCCCGGCCACGAAGGGACAGTGCCAAGGAGTGTGTTAGGCTGCCACCTGCAGCGCCAGCCTCCCCCTAGGAGCGCCGCTGTGAGCCCTTCTGGGAGAGCAGCGGAGGGCGCCCTGCCACCCGCGTGGGAGACCCCGACGGGGCTCCTGGCTCCTGGTGTGCGGCCTCTCTCGGGGCCTGGGCACCTTCCCAAGTGCATCCTGGCCCCAACAGACTACAAGACCAGGGGCCACACGGGCACCAGGCCTCACCTCGAAGATGGCCAAGGAGAAGGGGTGTGCCAGCCTCTTCTCGTCTTCCAGCACCATCTTCCGGTTACCCCCGTTGACGTCCACGCTGGAGATGGAGTGCAACTTGGAGTCCACCCAGTAGAGGCGGCCGCTGGAAAGATCTAGAAACACACGGGGCGTCATCTGCAGATGCCAGAGGCCCGCAGGAGGACACTTGGAATGACCATGAAAACACCCGAAAAGAGAAGCTCCCGCTCGACCGAAGGATGCAGCAGAGAGAAGTTTCCAGAAAAGCGCGGAAGGTTCTAGAAAGGCAGTTCTGTCCACTCAGGGCACCTACCCAGGGTGATGCCGTTGGGCCACTGGATGTCTTCGGTCACTAACGAGTAGATGTCCACGCCGTTCAGGCCCCCTTTCTGGATCTTGGCAGGGCTCCCCCAGTCCGTCCAGTACATGAAGCTGGCAGGAGGAAGGGGAGGAATCCGTTGGGGCGACGGTCGGAGCTGGGAGCCTGGAGCTCCGTGTGGGTCTCCCGGGAGTTCCCACAGTCACGTCCAAATTCATGCGCGAGAGCTCGTATCGTAGCGTGGCCGTTAAGGCCACATTGCCCACAGGAGCCGGGTCCCGTCTTGGTTGCTCCGCTTCCCATCCAGCTCCCTGCCCATGTGCCTGGAAGGCCACAGAGGACGGCCTGGGTATGGGGGACCAGGATGGCTCCCGGCTTCGGCCGGGAGTGAACCAGCGGGTGGAAGATTCCTCCCTCCCTCCCCCTCTCCGGCTGTTCCCCTCATTCCAACTGGGTACAGGTTTTCCAATCGTGTCAGCACGCGGGTGGCTCCTGCCTGCCTCAGTTTCCCCACATGGCCCCCACCCCATCACCCACCCGTGCACGGGGTCCACCACGATGTCCCTGGGCTTGGAACCTTCCTGCCGCAGCAGCGTCTTCCTCCTGAAGCCCCGGGTGTCGGCCACGGACACGGAGCCCAGCACCGAGTCGGTCCAGTAGATGTTACCGTGGATCCAGTCCAGGGCCAGCCCGTCGGGGGCCTGCAGGTCCCCGCTGATGACCGTGTCGTAGGCGTGGAAGCCATGCGCCTTGTCCATCTGCGCGCTGAGGCGACGAGGGGAAGGGGGTGAGGTGCGTGTCGTCCTCATGGCTGTCCCCTCCCCTGGTGGACGTCACTGTCCCCCACCTGTAGATCTTGCGTTGTGACAGGTCGGACCAGTAGATTCGGTTGCTGGCCACCTCCGTGTCCAGCGCCACCACGTTCTTGAGGTTGGCAATGAGGCTGGTGTACTCGCTGCGGTCCAGCGTCAGCTTCCTCACCTCGTGCCGGTTGGTGAACAAGAGGCAGGCGATGGAGCCTGGGGGGACACGTCACGGAGATGAACGACGACCCACCTGTGACCTCGGGACACACCCGCCGCTGGCCTGGAGGGCGGACCGTGCGGCCCAGGGCGCATGCCTGGACATGCCAACGCCCCAGCACAGGGCCGGGCCAGGACTCAGCTGACCCCATGCCCACCTCCTAGGGACCTCCACTGATGGCCACAGACAGCATTTGGGGTCCCTGCCACCCATGTGGGACACATGGAGCGCACTGCCTGGAACCCAGGTGGCGGAAGCTTACTGGGGCTGCTAACCCTACCACACCCCTCCGGGGTCACCTGCCAGGGACGGAGAAGCCTTGGTCCCCAGCAAGCAGCTGGCCGGGTGACGTCAGGCTGTGCAAAGGGCAGGTGGCGGGGAGGCCCGGGGCTGGCCCGGCGCTCACCCGTGGCCTTGCAGGCTCCGCTGTGGGGGTCCAGCCGGAAGCCTGCCTCACACTCGCACTTGTAGCTGCCCGGCAGGTTCACGCAGAGCTGGCTGCACGCGCTGGGGTCCTCACACTCGTCAATATCTACCAGGCACAGGAAGAGGATGGTTTTGTTTCACATCCAGGAAGGAATACTGTTGGGGACCTAGAGCAACATAATCCAGGAAGGAGCCAGGTCTGTGCCCCGCTGGGCTGGGTGCAGCCTGTTTTCGACGCCCGCCAAACCGATGGGGGAAACCAAGGCACAGCTCAGACTCACCCTCGCAGTGCCGCTGGCCCACCAGGCGGAAGCCGTCGGGACACAGACACTCGTGACCGAGCTTGAGGTCGTTGCAGATGTGGGAGCAGCCGCCATTGTGGTCCTGGCACTCGTTGGTCGCTGCACCAGTGGTGGGGGCGGAGGACACAGCGGTCACTCTCTCCTCCGAGGAAGATGGGGTGCCACCAGGCACGGCCCCCCGTAAGCACCCGCGCCCTGGGGTCTCACCGCACTCTTTGATGGGCTCGTCCGACCAGTCCCGGCAGTCCCTGACCGAGTTGCACACCCTGTCTGCCGGGATGCACTCCCCACTGTGGCACTTGAACTTGCTGGGCCCTTCACACCGCGTCACTGCAAAGAGCCAAAGGGAACGGTGACCAGGCAGCACACCCGGGTCACTCACTGGCAAAAACCCATGGCTGCCACCACCCGCCTTGCACGTCACGCCCGGGCAGGCTTTGCAAAATCACGGCCTGCTGCTGTGGACTCCAATAAAGTTTTATTGGCACACGGTCACGCCCATGCACTTCCGGAAGGTGGTGGCTACCTTGTCCCCCGGGAGACAGACTGTTTATAAGCCAAGGGTTATGCGCGCCCCACCCTCCCCACAGCCTAAAGTAATTACTCCCCAGCTCCATACAATAAAGGCCGTCCACAGAGGCCAGCAGCATGGGACAGCAAGTTCAGGCACCGCCTGCCAAGCAAGGGTTGTTCCGCTTCCCATCCAACTCCCCGCTCAGGTGTCTGGGAAAAGCCGCAGCTCTGGCCGCCCGTGTGGGAGACCCAGGTGGAGCTCCTGGCTCCTGGCTGCACTCTGGCTGTTGGGGGTGCGTGCAGGGAGTGAAGCAGCCGGCAGCCCGTCTCACCCTGGTGGTCCGCAGCCGGGACTTGCCCCGGGGAGGAAGGCGCACCAGGCGGCCAGGGCAGACACTCACCGTTCACGCAGCCGACCTCGTCGCTCATGTCCTTGCAGTCATACTCCTGGTCACACTGGCGGCTGCCATGGACACACGTCCCATCCGAGCACTGGAACTCGTCGGGGCGGCACGTGGGCACGGCTAGAGGGGCACACGGGGCGACACTGTCAGGCAAAGAACGCCTCCATGGAACCTTCCAGAAGACAATTCGTAAGTTTAAAGCTTGCGTGCCATTCTTTTCCTTTTGGTGGGGGAGGACGGTCCTGTGTCCTGCCTGGGACCTGAATTGTCGGCCAGTCCGGCATTTTTGCCCTGTGCGTACCGCCCACCTGCTATTAACCACCTCGGTCAGCATTGCCTAAACGCCACGGGCCGTTGGTGTGATACATGGTGAGGGCATAGCAGGAAACCTGCCTGCCTCCCTTAAAAGCATCAACGTTGAGTCCCGGCAGCTCCACTTCCCACCCAGCTCCCTGCCTGTGGCCTGGGAAAGCAGTGGAGGACGGCCCAAAGCCTTGGGACCCTGCACCCGCGTGGGAGACCCAGGAGAGGCTCCTGACTCCTGGCTTCTGGCTTCAGATCGACTCAGCTCAGCTCCATCCATTGCGGCCACTTGGGGAGTGAACCAGCAGATGGAAATCTTTCTTTCTCTCCATTTTTTTCTTGTAAATGTGCCTTTCCAATAAAATAAGTCTTTTTTAAAAAATTAGTGAATTAAAAAAAATGTTTTACTCTCTGATATTTCACTGGGCAGGGTTAAGTGCCAGCAGCAGTGCCCAGAGAGGCAGACCAGGCAGGGTGATCTGGGGTCCGCAGGACCGAACCCTCACAGCTCCACGCAAGAAGAGCGTGAGCGAGCAGCGGACACAAGTGGTAGCCCTGCATTGTCACAAAACAACAACGAAACACTCCCCAGGGCCCGCCCCTGGACTTTGCACCTGCTGGACGCCCAGCCAAAATACACCTCTTGGGTCAGGCCAAAGCTGGGGCCTGCTACCAGGTCTCCCACGTGAGGGCGGGGGCCACGCGTGAGCAGAGGGCCGCTCTCCTGGCCCCCTCCAGGCACGCCGGGGTGGACCTGCACGCAGCTCACCCCTGCCCTAGCGTTGCCGGCAGGGTCCGAGTGGCCACGGGGCGGTGCGCCGTGCCCAGGGCTCGCCTACCGCAGTCCCGCTCGTCCGAGCCGTCCTTGCAGTCCGTGTCGCGGTCGCAGCGCCAGCTGGCGTGGACACACTCGCCGCTGCTGCAGTGGAACTCCAGGCCGGAGCAGGGGCCGCTGTCCGCCCTGGCCATCGTGTCGCGGCCCCCGCAGCGCTGCGGCCACTCGTCCGAGCCGTCGGCACAGTCGGGGTCGCCGTCGCAGGCCCAGAGCTCGGGGATGCAGCTGGAGCTGTTGCAGCGGAACTGGGCAGGGCCGCACGTGGACACCGGGCAGGACGCCTCGTCCGAGCCGTCGGCACAGTCGCGGTCCCCGTCGCAGGCGAACGTCCGGGAGACGCACTTGCCATCGCCACAGCGGAAGTCGTCCTGCGAGCACGTCCTGGGGGCTGCGGGCACGCGGGTGCCAGGTGGTCAGCGGGCACCTGGGTCCCCGTCGCAGCCCTCCCCACCCCACCGCAGCCCCCAGGGCCCCCCTTACCACAGCCCAGCTCGTCCGAGCTGTTCTCACAGTCCACCTGCCCGTCGCATCTCCAGGACCGAGGGATGCAGCGATTGAGGCGGCCGCCGCAGCTGAAGTCCTCGGGCTTGCAGGTGACCGAGGCTGTGTGACAGACAGACGGGCCGGGGGCACGCGTCAGACCAACGTCCTCCCGCAGAGGCGGGGGTGCAGGGGTGCTGAGCCCCACTCAGGTCCCCGTGGTCCCGGCTTCCTGGGCACCTGCTGCCCGGTGACGGGGACCCGGACGCAGCTCCTGGCTCCTCCCCCAGCCAGGTGTGTGTGTGAGGGACGGCAGGCTGGCCATCAGCATCCCGCCGGCCACTCGGGGCTGCGCTGGGGACACTCACCACAGGTGGCCTGGGACTCGTCGGAGCCGTCGGGGCACTCGGAGCTGCCGTCACACACCCACCGGAAGGAGATGCATGTGCCACTTTGGCACTGGAACTGCCTCCTGCCACAGGCGTGCCCTCCTGCCGGGGACAACGAGGTGAGCGGGGCCTCCTCGGGCCCATCGCCACGCGGCCAGGGACACGCGGGCAGGGACACGCGGGCAGGGGCACGCGGGCAGGGACACGCGGGCAGGGGCACGCGGGCAGGGGCACGCGGGCAGGGACACGCGGGCAGGGACACGCGGGCAGGGGCACGCGGGCAGGGACACGCGGGCAGGGGCACACGGCCAGGGACACGCGGGCAGGGACACGCGGCCAGGGACACGCGGCCAGGGGCACGCGGCCAGGGACACGCGGCCAGGGACCTCCCGCAGGACGCCCAGGTGCAGTCCCAGCTGCTGCACTTCCAGGCCGGCTCGCCCTGTTAAGGGCACCTGGGGCAGCAGCGGGGTGGGGGCGGCCCAGTGGGAGACCCGGATGGAGCCCCTGGGGCCGTGTGCAGTGACCAGTGGGGGGGTCTCAGTCACTCTGCTTCTCAAATGAAATTTGTAAAACGTTTAATTTCCTTGGGGCCCAGTATGGCAGCCTAAGCTCCTCACCTTGCATGCACTGGGAGCCCATAGGGGTGCAGGTTCTAATCCCGGCAGCCCCGCTTCCCCCCAGCTCCCTGCCTGTGGCCTGGGAAAGCAGTGGAGGACGGCCCAGAGCCTTGGGACCCTGCACCCGCGTGGGAGACCCTGAACAGGCTCCTGGCTCCTGGCTTTGGATCAGCTCAGCTCTGGCCGTTGCGGCCACTTGGGGAGTGAGGCAGCAGACGGAAGATCTTCCTCTCTGTCTCTCCTCTCTGTGAACTTGCCCCCAGCGTCCCCAGCCTAGGGGTCCCTCCATCTGGGTCTCCCCGTGGGTGGCGGGGCCCGCGCCTGCTGCCTGCCAGGGTGGCCCGCAGACCCCACAGCCTCAGGCAGCGTCGCCCCAGCACCGGGTCGCCATGGCAACGGCCACCGCGGGAGCCGTGGGTGCTGCAGCCGGCGCGCCTGCCCCGACCCGTAAAGTGGGGCTGCCGTAAAGCGGCACTGCCGTGGAGCGAGCGGGGCGGCCACGGGCGGCACTCGCGCATGCGCCCACGCACAGCGGCCTGGGCGCCATGATGGGACGCCGGGTCGGCACGGGCTGTCCAGCCCTGGACCACTGGGCACCGGGACCCCAGCACCCCAGGACCCCAGGAGCCCCTGGACCCTGCACCCCGGGAACCCCTGGACCCTGCGGTCCCGGGAACCCAGCACCCCTGCACCCCGGGACTCCAGGACCTTAGGTACCCCAGGAGCCTGGAAACCCAGGACACCTGGACCCCTGGACCCCGGGAACCCCAGGACCTTAGGAACCCCAGGACCCCTGCACCCCGTGACCCCGGGACTCTAGGACCCCGGACCCCGGAAACCCAGGACACCTGGACCCCAGGACCCCGGGAACCCCTGGACCCTGCACCCCGGGAACCCCTGGACCCTGCACCCCGGGAACCCCTGGACCCTGCACCCCGGGAACCCAGCACCCCTGCACCCCGGAAACCCAGGACCTTAGGAACCCCAGGACCCCTGCACCCCGTGACCCCGGGACTCTAGGACCCCGGACCCCGGAAACCCAGGACACCTGGACCCCGCGGCCCCGGGACCCCATGACCCCAGGACCTTAGGAACCCCAGGACCCCTGCACCCCGCGACCTCAGGACCTTGCACCCTGGGACCCCAGGACCCCGGGACCCCGGGACCCGGCATGGTGAGTCGAGCCAGGCACTGCAGCTGGGAGACGGAACTGGGGGCGGGCGACGAGTGCGCAGCACCCTGCTGGCCGTTGCCATGGTGACTGGCAGGCACCCCGAGAGCAGGGATGGGGTGCGCCCGTATGTGTGTTAAGGGGGCACGGCTCGGCAGGGCTCCGTGCCATGTCATGGCTTCCGGGGGGCTGTGGTGACCGGCTTCCGGGTGGACGACGTCGTGTGGGTGAACTCCGAGGCCCTGGCACCCCCCAACCCCGGGGCCGGATGTGGAACCCTAAGGCTGAGGGTCCGGGGGTTCGTGTTGGAGAAACGCCCCATTCCTGGAGACTTAGTGAGCCGCATGTGGTTGACACTCAGCATGTACACCTGTGGGCAGCCCTGGCTGTGGGGTGTGGACTGTGGGGGGTGTGTGTTGTGTGTGTGTGTGTTGGGGTGTGGGGTGTGTGTGTTGGGGGGTGTGTTGGGGTGTATGTGTTGGGTGTGTCTGTTGGGGTGTGGGGTGTGTGCTGGGTGTGTGTTGGGGTGTGGGGTGTGTGTTGGGGTGTGGGGTGTGTGTTGGGGTGTGGGGTGTGTGTTGGGGTGTGTGTGTTGGGGTGTATGTGTTGGGTGTGTCTGTGTTGGGGTGTGTGCTGGGTGTCTGTTGGGGTGTGGGGTGTGTGTTGGAGGTGTGTGTTGAGGTTGTGTGTTGGGGTGTGATGGTGTGGGGTGTGTGTTGGGGTGTGTGTTGAGGTTGTGTGTTGGAGGTGTGTGTGTTGGTGTGGGGTGTATGTTGGGGTGTGTGTTGAGGTTGTGTGTTGGGATGTGATGGTGTGGGGTGTGTGTTGGGGTGTGTGTTGGTGTCGGGGTGTGGGTTTGGATTCTGGCATTTGCCCGAGGCCTGGGAAACCTTGGCATTTCTGGGGAGGCAGAGAGGGAGCAGCTGGTGGGTTCCCTCCTACCTGGGGGGCAGGGGCACCCAGAAGCCACGTGGTCGGGGTCTGTCCTGCGGCCACTAACGGGGGGCCTCGAGGCAAGGGACCGAGAGACCCGGGGCCTCAGTGGGCCGCCTCTGCAGTGGGGCCAGCCAGCCCGCTCCGTGAGCTGACACCCTGGGGCCCTGTGCCGCTGTCCAGGCCACGTCCTGGGGAGGCCTCTCGGGGGCCTGCCAGCCACAGGGGGGACCCCTGGGGAGGGCGTCACATGGGTGGGGTCCGTTGTGGCCTGGTCTTCCCCTTCCCGTGGGATCTCCAATCCCAGCAAGTGGCTGACAGACCTGCTCCGTTCCTGGGGCGCCTGGCACCCCCAAAGTGGAGTATCTGCAGAGCTCAGGCCCCTGGCTTAGATTTGACCCCCCTCCCCGGGCATTTGAGGAACCAACCAGGGAATGAAAGAGCTTTCAAATTATAGATGAAAAAAAGTCACAATTACACAAGTGCCCAGATGCCCTGGAAGTGTGGGTGCCGCGGGCACCAGCATGCCTCACTTCTGCTTTCCCCGAAACCCAGTGATCACAGGCCTGGGGAGTGGGGGACCGGCACCTCCCACACCCTGTAGGGTGGAGAGGCGGGTCAGGCTGGGATCAAGGTCCCAAAACCCACAGCCAACAATGGCCCCAGGCAGGGCAGGCCAGCCTCATCCTGGGGAGCCACCCCAGCCCCGGGGCCTTGGGGTCCGTGCACCCCAGGGCTCAGGACACTGGGGATCGGGTGGGGAGCCATGTCCAAAGCAGCCTTGTGGCCCTGGAGGGTGAGCAGGGCAGGGCGGCCCTGGAGGGTGAGCAGGGCAGGGCGGCCCTGGAGGGTGAGCAGGGCAGGGCGGCCCTGGAGGGTGAGCAGGGCAGGGCGGCCCTGGAGGGTGAGCAGGGCAGGGCGGCCCAGGCACCTCGTGGCCGCGGGGCTCCTTTGTGGCCACAGCCCGGGTGGACACCAGGCCAGCAGCTCCCGCCTGGCCACTTCCGTGGAGATCCCGCCCCGCTCCGCGCGCCTCGGCTTCCCATTGGGCGAGGGGAGTGGCCTGAGGCTCGCCTGTTCAGAGCGCGGCCAATGGGGACCAGGGGGCGGGATCGAGGGGGCGGGGCCCGAGGTGGCTGCGCCCATGGGCGCACAAAGCCCGCAGAGGCCACCTCGGGTGCTGCCCACTTCCGGGGAGCCAAGGGAGCCAGGTGACCGGTACTCCCTGAGGGAAGGACTGTGGGTCCACACCCCGCTGCTCCGGGGGTCCCCTGTCTGGGCACCCCATACACCTGTACCCCGCTGCTCCTGCGGGTCCCCTGGCTGGGCACCCCCTGCCTGCGCCCCGCTGTTCCCGGGGGTCCCCTGGCTAGGCATCCCTGTACTCCCCTGCTCCCGGGGGTCCCATGGCTGGGCACCCCCTGCCTGCGCCCCACTGCTCCTGCGGGTCCCCTGGCTGGGCACCCCCTGCCTGCGCCCTGGTGCTCCTGCGGGTCCCCTGGCTGGGCACCCCCTGCCTGCGCCCTGGTGCTCCCGGGGGTCCCCTGGTTGGGTGTCCCTGTACCCTGCTGCTCCTGGGGTACCTCGCTGTGCCCCCCAGTGTCCCCCATCCACGTAAGTCGCAGCAACCCTGCCCGATAAGCAGCGCGTGCCACCTGCCCCTCAAGATCTCAGAGCCCACCTCTCCACACCGACCCCAAAAGGAAGTGACCGGGCGCCCAGGACTTACCTGCAGCCCCGGCAGTGGCCAGGAGCAGGGCGAGGACCCAGCGCGCTGCCCTCATGTCCGCCCCGTGCCCTGGAACC
Source organism: Ochotona princeps (assembly GCF_030435755.1). Lineage (NCBI taxonomy): Eukaryota > Metazoa > Chordata > Mammalia > Lagomorpha > Ochotonidae > Ochotona > Ochotona princeps. Next base: position 811,385 of record NC_080864.1, on the reverse strand, counting down.
AGTTAGCCAGCCCCCACAGGCGTGACCCGGCACCCAGCTCCCGGAGCTCCGCCGCAGGACTGCACGCGGTCCTGGCCTGAGTTTCAGCTGGAGGCTGGTAGCCGGGGCGGAGCTCCAGTGGGGTGATTTTCCAAAGTCTGCTCCTCCCAGGCCTGGGAGGAGCCTGGAGCAGCCGGCTTAACCCCTGCCGCCCTGCAGGACGCCGGGCAGCTGCTCTCCGGAAACGGGCAGTTTGGTGGCTTATGTGGCCCTGTGCCCTTGGCCGCCAGTCCATGCAAGGGCACGTGTAGGTTGCAGCCCAGCCTGCTCCCCAACACACACAGTGATGCCAGCTTGGGGGGGCACGCCCGGCTCTGACAGAGCTATCGATCGGTTGACCTGAGCCAGGAGCTGAGCAAGCAGCAACGCAACCCAGGGTCTGCTGAAGGGGTGGGGTGGCCAGGGCCCCGCGGCGTCCTGGGGGTGGCCAGTGGCTGTGCCGCCCCCTTCGCGGGCCCCAGAGAGGGGCATGCCCCGAGGAGGAAGGCCATGGCGAGAGGGGCCGGGGAGACGCCCAGAAGGGCCAGGGCCACGGGCAGGAGGGACCCCGCGGCCGACTGGTGTCTTGTTTCTTAGGTTGATTTATTTTGATATGAAGGGCAGATTTACAGAGGGAGAGACAGAGGAAGATCTTCCATCTACTGGTTCACTCCCCAAGTGGCCACAAGGGCCAGAGCTGAGCTGATCCACAGCCAGGACCCAGGAGCCTCCTCCGGGTCTCCCACGCGGGTGCAGGGTCCCAAGGCTTTGGGCCGTCCTCCACTGCTTTCCCAGGCCACAGGCAGGGAGCTGGATGGGAAGCGGGGCCTGGGACGAGACATGGTGTCTGTCTGCGATGCCGGCACCTGCAGGCAGTTCTTTGATGTTGGTTTATTTGAAAGGCAGTGTGACGGGGAGAGATCTCCCGTCTGCTGGTTCGCTCCCAGACGCCTGCCACAGCCAAGGCGGGCCGGCCAGGGCTCGGCCCAGAGCAGCCCTGTTCGCCCCCAGGAAGGCAGTGTGACGGGGGAGGAGAGAGAGCCCAGGCTCGGGCCTCCCCCGCCACCTCTGAGGTGGGCCACGCTGCGCTGCAGCCAGGCCCTCCGGCAGGAGAGCCCCGGGCTCCCGGGACTGAGCACCTTGTCTCTGAAATGTTCTCTGGCTTGTACCTGCGAGGTCCGTGCTGCCCCCAGGGTGCCGAGCAGAGATCTGCAGCCAGAGGTGGACTTGAACCCTGGCCCTCGGACAGGGGACAGAGGGATCGAACTCCTGGGTGCCGGGGTGAGTGTGGCCAGGACTGCCTGCTGGGCTGCAGCCGAGCTACTGGCAGGGCCGAGCCAAGGGCAGGCCTTCCAGAAGGATCTGCAGAAAAGCCCAGGCCGCCCCGTGTGTGCTCCGCGCCTGGGACGCTGTCGGGCCCTGCCAAGCGCTCGGTGAGGGTGTTGAACTCCCTCCTGACCCATCCTGGCCGCTCGCCGTGGCCCAGGGCAGGCAGCAGGAGGGGTGCCCGCCACCGGGGTGGGTGCCAGGCGCCTGGCGTGAGCCCGGGCCGGAGCTGGCAGCTAGGAAGGAGGTGGCCAGATGCGAGGGCTTGCTCGCTCTCGCTCTGTAATTCTGCCTTTCACAGAAATCATTTCTAAAAGAAGATTAATTCATTTTCATTGGAAAGTCAGATATACAGAGAGGAGGAGAGAAGGAGAGGAAGATCCTCCATCCGATGATTCACTCCCCAAGCGTCTGCAACAGCTGGAGCTGAGCCAATCCAAAGCCAGGAGCCAGGAGCCTCTCCCGGGTCTCCCACGCGGGTGCAGGGTCCCCAGGCTTTGGGCCGTCCTCCACTGCTTTCCCAGGTCACAGGAGGGAGCTGGGTGGAAGTGGGGCCACCAGCACCTGCCAGCATCGAACCCAAAGCCGGGCCCCGCCCCTGCAGTCTGGTTTATGACTAATGCATCGGGCAGCTGTGCCCTCCCGCCCCACAGCCCCGCCGCCTGTGTGCCCCCAGGCTGGCCTTAGGGCCTGACGTCAGCAGAGAGGCCTGCGGGCTGGGCCAAGGCTGAGGACCGAGTCATGGTCGCACTGGCCAGCGGCCACGTGTGGGGGCGGCCCCCATGGCGTGTCGCCAAAACCTGCTGCAGCAGGACCTGTGACGGGGAGAGGAGATGGCGGGGGGCGCGTCCAGAGGCAGCGGCTCAGAGCTGCGCAGCTGGGAGAGCCCGGCTCCCGCCTCCGGGCCGGCCCTCGGCCACTGTCCCAGCCCGGCAGCCGGCCGGTGCCAGGGGCCTCTCCGATAAATGAGGGGTTGAGAGAACATTACTAAAGCAATGGAATTAAGAGATGGGCTTCTGGGCCCGGTGCGATGGCCTAGTGGCTAAAGTCCTCACCTTGCACAAGCCAGGATCCCACATGGGCACCGGTTCTAATCCCGGCAGCTCCACTTCCCACCCAGCTCCCTGCCTGTGGCCTGGGAAAGCAGTGGAGGACGGCCCAAAGCCTTGGGACCCTGCACCCGCCTGGGAGACCTGGAAGAGGTTCCAGGTTCCCGGCTTCGGATCAGCTCAGCTCCGGCCATTGCAGCCACTGGGGAGTGAATCATCGGACGGAAGATCTTCCTCTCCGTCTCTCCTCCTCTGTATATCTGACCTTTCGGTAAAAATTAAATTTTATTTTTACTTTTTTTTTGATTTATTTTTATTACCAAGTCAGATATACAGAGAGGAGGAGAGACAGAGAGGAAGATCTTCCATCTGATGATTCACTCCCCAGTGGCTGCAATGGCCGGAGCTGAGCTGATCCAAAGCCGGGAGCCAGGAGCCTCTCCCGGGTCTCCCACGCGGGTGCAGGGTCCCCAGGCTGTGGGCCGTCCTCCACTTCCTTCCCAGGTCGGGAAACAGGACTGCGAAAGTCCGAACTGGTGCCCGTATAATGGGGATTCTGGCGTGTTCAAGGGGAGGACTTTTAGCTGCTATGCTACATGTCAGGCCCTCCTCTTTTAAAATGTTCTGTTTTCGTCTCACTGAAAGGCGGAGCTCAGTCCCCAGCTCCCCAGGTGCTCGCAGCACGCTGGGTCAGGAGGGAGCAGTCGGGGCTCGAGCCCGTGTCCTCGCATCTGCGATGCTGGGGCACGAGTGTCGTGCGGCACTGCGGGCCGGCTGGGCGACCCTCTGCTGGCGCCTGCGGGCTGGGGTCCTGCGGGCACCCCCACCCACCGGTGCCCCGCAGGCGTGGCCAGAGGCCCCGGGACCGGAGCCAGTGTAGGGCGGCGGGCACAGGGCCTGCCCAGTGCCCAGGGCAGCTTGGTCAGCCCGGGACCAGAGAGCGCGTGGATGGATGCGCGAGCCGCATCTCGAGCGCCGCCAAGGAGCCCCATGTGGCGTCCCGGAGTGGGGGAGCGGCCACTTCTCTGGCCCTCAAAGACAAATGGGACGGTCCAGGCCACAGCTGGGTGGGCTGTGCGCCCCGCGGGGGTGCGCCTGCAGCTGCTGATGCCATCAGGTACTGCCCAGCTCTGCGCCCAGTCCCTGCCTGTGGCCGGGAGGGTCGAGGACAGTCGGGGACGCCGCAGCCCGAGGCCCTGCAGGTGGCGGTGGGTTGGAGGCTCGGGCAGGGCGCACGTGATGGGTCAGAAAGGGTTCCAGCTGGCTCCTGTGCTTCCGGGGACCCCACTGTGGGGTCACCCCATTCTCAGGGCGGAGGGAGCTGCGGGAGCGGCCCCTGGAGAGCGGGGACACGCCAGGCACGGGTGTGGTCCTGCTGTTTTGGGGTGCGGCTCTGCTTCCCTGCCCCTGTGCTCTCGGGGCGTTCCCCCCGCGGGCTGGAACAGCCGGAGGCCGCAGCTGCTTTCTGGGGTCCCCGTGCCGTGTGCGCAGGCGTGGCCCCCAGGGCTGTGGTGCCTGGCCCTGTAGCGGGAGGGCCGCCGGCTCGCCCCCCAGCCCAGCACCCGCATCGGGGCCCCGGTAGGAGAGGCGGACACGGGCCGGGGCCGGTCGTGGTTTAATTTATTACTGCTTGACATCCAGTGACAGACATGGCCCAGTACGGGGAGGGGAGGCGCTCATGCAGCCCACGGCCGCGGAGGACAGGCCGGCCCCAGGTCCCCAGGCCCCGCTCGGCGCGGTGCTGCTCGGCCCTGCAGGCCCCGGGCGAGGCGTCGGGGAGGCTCAGTCTTCCTCACTGCCGCTTCCGGAGCGATCCTGTGGGCGGGGGGCTTGTGAGGCGGGGTGCTGCCCCCCAGCGCCCCTGCGCCCGCCCTCTGGTGTGTGTGATGGTGTGTGTGATGGTGTGTGTGATGGGGTGGGGTGGGGTGGCCCGCGCTGTGCTGCGCTGTCCCTCACCTCGTCCTGCTCCTCGTCGCTGTCCTCCTCACTGACCACGGGCTTGGCCCTCGAGCCCCGGCCCGGCCTCCGCCGCGCGCCCTTGAGCCGCTCCTGCGCCTTCTCCTTGCGGCCCAGCTTGATCTTGACCTTGACGGAGCGCGCTGCGGGCGGACAGGCGGGCTGAGCGGGCTGAGCCGGGCGCCAGGCCCCGCCCCCAGCCCCGCCCCCCAGCCCCGCCCCGCCCCCAGCCCCGCCCCGCGCCTCACACTCGGACTCGGAGCCTTCCTCCTCGGCCTCCTCCTCCTCCTCGCTCTCCTCGCCCTCGCTCTCCTCCTCCTTCTCCACCTTCTGCCGCACGCTCGTGAACACGGACTGCAGCACGATCGAGTCCTCGTAGATCTGCGGGCGAGGCGCGGCGTGAGGGGCCAGCCGCCCCGCGCCCCCCGCCCGCCCCCGGGCCGCCGCCTCACCAGGGAGCCCTCCAGGTTGAAGGTCTGCGCGTTCTGGCACAGCAGCAGCACGTCCTTCTCCAGGTCGCCCAGGCTGCGGTACTTGTGGCTGCGGATGCGCTCCTGTGGGGGGCCCGGCTCAGTGCGGGGGCCGCACCCCGCGACCACCCGGCAGTGCCCACCCCGCCGGCCGCGCACCCACCTTGATCTTCTTGAAGTCCACGGGCTTGCGGATGAGCTCGTAGTACTCGGGCAGCTCCTTGCGGGAGGGCAGCTGGATGAAGACCTCGCTGAGCTGCCGTCCGCTGCTGCTGCAAGGCAGGCGGGCGGCGTCACTCGCGGGGCCCGGGCACCCACCCGGTGGCCCGGACGGCCCAGCCCCAGCGACAGCGGCTCCCGAGGAACGCCTGGCAGCTGCCATCGCCCCGCGGGAACCCTGCCTGGCACCCAGAGGCAGGGTGCAGCCGCCTGCCCTGCCCACCCCTCTGCACCGGCCATTGAGCACACAGCGGCCTGTGCCGTGGAGGCTCCGCGTCTGTCCCTTTCTCCCCGCTCTGGAAGGTTCTAGGCACTGCCTGGCTCCCCAGTGACACCAGGATGCGTGTTCCCGCCCGGGGTGGGTGGGGGTCACAACACCCAGTGGGCACCAGGAAGGCCCTGCCTGCCTCCACCATGCCTCGTGAGCCCCAGGCTGTGCGGTGACACCCACCCGTGGGCGGCCCACAGGGTAAGCACGGGGCAGGAAGGGGGCTCTCACGGGAGTGACATGCTCTGACCCCCGCCGCCCCACAGCTGCCTGCAGGGGACAAAGGGTGGGGTCCCCACAGGAGGATGCTGCCTATGGGGCCATGCAGACGGCGGCTTCCGGGGTGAGCCCTGGCTCTCGGCACCCTGCAGTGCCAGGCCTGGGACTGGGGTGGGGAGGTTCCTGGACAGCCAGACCAGCCCTCCTGTCCCCCGGCTCAGCTGGCTGAGATCATGGGCGGTTCCCTCAGGGCTGGCCGCTGCCAGGGCCCAAGTCCACGGGCAGAGCGAGCACACCTCACAGCAGGCCAGGAGGCCTTCAGTGGGGCCCCTGGGCCCCAGCAGCTCTGGGACAGCCCCGCGGCGTAGCTCACTGGGGTCTGCAGCCTGAGTGGGGGGCTTGGCCTGTGTTGCAGTGACAGCCCTGCCTCGGGACTCCCCCACCCTGGGCCGATGGCCACCAGTGCAGGCCCAGGGAGGAGCCCTGGTTGCAGGCTGGTGACTGCTTCGGGGTGCCCCGCATGCCAAGTGCTTACAGGCTCCGTTGGCCAGGGCGCCGCACCTCCGGCCCTCCCTCTGGGCCAGAACCAGCACCATGGCGATGCGGAACTCTCTGGAACACTCGCTCTGCAGTGAGCTCTGTGGGGCCAGGTGTCCCAAGACCCAGCCCTGGCTGGATGCCGCCTCTGGTGGGCAGTGCTGCAGGCAGAGTGGCCGGCCCTTGGCGCTGGAGGCGTGTGGGAGTGACCCGCAGACCAGCGCACTCAACTAAAGCTACAGCAGGGCAGCCCGAGGTCTCGAACCTAGGCCCTGGACGGCAGAGCCCGCATCGGCCTTGACCACCTCACTGGCTCCTCTGGCCCCGGGAGCACCACAGCCAGCTGCTCCGGGCACAGCCCTGCTTCCCGGCCCCCACCCCACGGCCCCCGCTGAGGCGGTCACCGCAGGGCCGCCATGCCCACGGGCACGCCCCGGGCGGGCTCTCTTGGCACCTCCTTCCAAAGAGACCGAGCAGAATAAACACTCCAGCGAGCAGAAGGTTCTGGAGTCTGGGGTAACTCGGGGCCTCTGTGAGCGTGGACTGCGCGGTGGGGGTGCGTGTGGAGAAGGGGGCACCAGGGGCCGGGCCCCCAGCCGGGGGGGCACTCGCCCTGCCACACTGACCGCCCACCTGCAGGGGGCTGCACGGGCCAGGAGGGGCCGGCCTACCTGTCCTTGTACTTGATGACCGCGTCCACGATCTTCCTCATCTTCTTGGTGAGGCTGGGCGGGTTCGGGGACAGCTTCTCGGCCGGCGGCCGCCCGCGCTTCTTCTGCCTCTTGCTCTCCTCGTCCTTGTCGCGGCTGCGCGTGCCGGTGGTCGGCGTGGAGGAGCCGGCCTCGCCGTCCCGCTTGCGCTTCCGCGAAGACTTCTTCTGCCGGACCTCCTCTTCAATCTCCTCCAGCGTGCCCTCCTCGATGGCCTTGAGGGTCGACAGTGGGAAAACAGACCAGCCAGCACCCGGCAAAACAGACCAGCCAGCACCCGGCAAAACAGACCAGCCAGGGGCCTCGGCAGGCCTCGGCAGGCCTCGGCAGGCTCTCAGTGAGCAGGCACGCACACCGTTCTTGTTTAAACATTTGTTTTTATTACAAAGTCAGATGTAGAGAATCTTCCGTCCCATGAGTCACTCCCCAAACGAGGGCACCGATCGGTGCTGCACCGATCCGCAGCCGGGAAGGAGGAACCTCTTCCGGGTCTCCCACGCGTGGGAGGCCGGGAAGGAGGAACCTCTTCAGGGTCTCCCACCCGCGGGGGAGAGATGCGAAGCCTTGAACAAAGAACCTCTTCCGGGTCTCTCACACAGGTGCAGGTGCAGGGTCCCAAGGCAGTCCTCCATTGCTTTCCCAGGACACACGAAGGGAGCTGGGTGGGAAAGCGGAGCTGCCGGGATTAGAACCGGCGCCCTGTGGGATCCGGGCGAGGATCTTTAGCCTCTAGGCCACGCCGCCGGGCCTACAGAGGCATGTTCTTAAAGCCTCTTTCTGTTAGTCTTTCAAATTAACAAGCCTTTCTATCCCGGAGCTGCACTGCTGTTGCCTGTTACTGAGCACCGGCATTGCATTAGGGGCGCCGGCTGTAATCCCGGCTGCTCCACTTCCCAGCCAGCTCCCTCCTGTGGCCTGGGAAAGCAGTGGAGGACGGCCCAGGGCCTTGGGACCCTGCACCCGCGTGGGAGACCCAGAAGAGGCTCCTGGCTCCTGGCTCAGGATTGGCTCAAGCCCTTGCAGCCACTTGGGGAGTGAACAAGGACAAGACAGAAGATTTGTCTCCCTCAGTAAGCCTAGCTTTCAAAAAAACAAGTGATGTCATACAGACTCGTGGGCCCCCAGGTTCTTGATGTTTCCCAGGAGCGTCCTGCAGCACCCTGATGATGCGAGGGGACGGGAAGCAGGTGCCCTGGGCCCAGGGCTGTGACTTACTGCCCCGGGTGCTCTGCACAGGCTGTTTCCTACAGCAGCGTCCCAGGCCTGTTGTGGCACAGGGACAGGGTGCCTGGGTCTGACCCCCTATGTCTGGAGGACCCACTGGCCACCCCAAGGAGCCCACACTGGGCCACAGGCCGAGAGCAGCAACAACATTAATGGCAAGAAACCCCAGGCTGGGGAGGGACTCGGAACAGAGGGAGAGGCCTGCGCCCCAGGAAAGGACTGGTTCCTGGGGACAGCGCCAGCCAGGCTGGGGCTCCAGGCAGCAGGGTGCCCCTCAGGGATGGGGCGCTATGGCCAGGGCAGCCAGCAGCTGTGGGGGTGCAGGAGCTTGTGAGGACCTTGGCCGTGGCCTTGCAGGGCCCATCAGAAAAGGACAAGACGGGCAGACCCTGCCCAGGGTCCTCCTGGGACTCGGGTGGGGCCGGCAGACCGAGGGCAGGGGCTTCCTGGCTCCCCAGAGCTGCCAAACCTCCTGCCTATAGGCTGCAGCCCCGAGTGCGGGAGCCCCGGCGCTGCGGCGACTTGGGGGGACCCCAGGGACATAGGGCTGCCCAGCAGCACAGGAGGGACCTGGGGTGGGATGTGATGTAGAAGGGCAAGTTTCTGCCTGGGGCGCAGGTTCTAATCCAGGCTGCCCCACTTTCCTGTGCCCTGGGAAAGCAGTGAAGGACGGCCCAGAGCCTTGGGACCCTGCACCCGCGTGGGGGACCCGGGAGAAGCTCCTGGGTTCGGATCAGCACAGTTCCGGCTATTGTGGCCACTTGGGGAGTGAACCAGGGGATGGAAAATCTTTCTCTCTCCTTATCTCTGGATATTTGACTTTTCCCCGTAAATATGAGAATCCTAAGAAAAGTGCTCACAGGCCAAACACTGCACACAGGGCTCGGGGCCCGGGCCTCTCCCAAGAGCACACTGCACACAGGGCTAGGGCCCGGGCCTCTCCCCAGAGCACACTGCACTGGCATCCAAAGGCGAGCGCTATTTATGTGTGGGGGGTGTTAAGCTGCCGCCTGCAGTGCTAACACCCCGTGGGAACACTGCTTTGCCCCAGTCCCTGTGAACGTGCTGGGGACAGCAGCGGAGGCCTGCCGGGGCCCTAGGCCTCTGCCATCCAAGGGTGAGGCTCCGAGTTTTGATCTGCTCCAGCCCAGGCCCAAGCAGCCAGCTGGGGGGAAGCAGCAGACTAAAGATCTCTAGCTTTGCTTTCCAATCCACTTATTTTTAAAAAGATTATTTTAACTGCAAAGGTAGATCCACAGAGATAGAAAGATCTTCCATCTCCTGATTCACTCCCCAAATGGCCTGATGGCTGGGGCTGGGCTGAGCCAATCTGAAGCCAGGAGCCAGGAGCCTCTTCCAGGCCTCCCACGCGGGTGCAGGGTCCCAAGGCTCTGGGCCGTCCTCCACTGCTTTCCCAGGCCACAGGAGGGAGCTGGGTGGGAAGAGGGGCTGCCGGGACATGAGCTGGTGTCCATATGGGATCCCGGTGCTTGCTGGGGAGGAGTCAGTCACTGAGCCATGGCGCTGGGCCCCAGGCTCCCAGACCTACACGCAGCCCCAGGTTAACTCCTAGAAGCGGCTCAAGGCTGGAGCTGCCATGGTGCACGGGGTTTAGCAGGGGTGTCGCAGATGGGACACCCAAGGACAAGCGAACAAGCAGCCCCAGGGTGACGCCCCAGGGGAATGGAGAGGGACAGGGTGTCATTCCGCCCCCCATGAGGCCGGCATCCCCTCTGGACGGTGGTCCGAGTCCCAGCCCCAGCTGACGGCCTGGGAAAAGCAGCAGAGGGCCCAGCGTGGGAGCTGTGCCTGCAGCCGCTAGCTTCCCCGTCCTGCCCTGGCCACCCCCAAGTCCATGTATTTCTACTTTTCCATGCTTGTGGGGCCTGTTCATCCTGAGCCTGCCAGCGCCAGCCCCACGTGGTGCCCTTCTGTGTCCAGCAGCTCCACCTCCCTCCGGCTGCCTGCTGGCGCACAGGCCGGCCCGGAGCCGTGGACCTGCCCCGTGTGGGAGCACAAGCTCGCGGCTCCCGATCCCTCGGCTCCGGCTCTTGTGGCCACCTACGTGGTAAATTATTCATTACTGTAACTTTTGCCAGTTTGGCCTAGCTGATTAGGGTGCAAAGGGCCAGAGGCCACAGTGAAGTGGGTGCGACCAGCACTGCACGTTCCTTGTTCATCCTTCTGTGTGGGTGAAGCTGCTGACAAAGGGAGAAGCCATGTTGTGGCCACTGCAGAAGGAACCCACAAATGAAACATCTTTCGCTTGGGCCCAGCGTGGTAGCCTAGTGGCTAAAGTCCTCGCCTGGCACACCCAGGAACCCATATGGGCGCCAGTTCTAATCCTGGCTGCTCCACTTCCCACCCAGCTCCCTGCCTGTGGCCTGGGAAAGCAGTGGAGGACGGCCCAAAGCCTTGGGACCCTGCACCTGCGTGGGAGACCTGGAAGAGGCTCCTGGCTTCTGGCTCCTGATTGGCTCAGTTCCACCATTGTGCCCACTTGGCGAGTGAGCCAGTGCACAGAAGATATTTCAGTCTCTCCTCTTTGTAAATCTGCTTTTCCAATAAAAATGCATCTTGTGAAAACATTCATTTGGCTGAGCATTCTGCTCGTGGGAGTAGCCCAGGTGCTGGGGCCCTTTCCTCATGGGAGACCCAGATGGAATTCCTGGCTCCTGGCTGCTCCGGCACGCGGGGAGGAAGTGGCACAGAGAGCCTACTCCCCTCCCGCTCCTGGGCGCCGTCCTACCCTCCAGAGGCATGGACAAAGTAGAGCAACACGAGACCCCGGCACACGAGTCCGGCGGGCACCCAAGGACGACCAGTGCTCAGAGGCGGCAGGCAGCACAGCCCTGCGCCCCTGGCGGGAGCCCCGGACGGGGCAGGCAGGGGCCTGCATGCTGACCCCCACTTTCCTAACAGCACGTGGCTTGCCTCCCAATGTTTTGTCAGCCCCCCAAACTGCACACACTCAACACCTCAACAGTGTTCACAGAGTTCGTGCAAACTACATCTGACACAAGCACATAGATCAGCTCTGCCTCCCAGGCCACAGGCAGGAGCTGGGTGGGCAGCGGGCAGCCGGGACACGACCCGGCAGTGCCAGGTGGCGATTAGCCACGGAGCCATGGCGCCGGGCCCCCGCCCCGTGAGCACTGCCGTCCGGCCGCAGCTCCTGGACGGGGTGGTGAGCGGCTGCGCTGCTGGCCAGAGGCCCCCTGATGCGGCAGCTCAGCGACTGGCGTCGGACCTCTGCCTTTCCAGTGACCTCCAAAGTACCCAGCTTTCTGTACAGTATGACCCCTCTCCCTGCTCTGTTCCAGGACGTTTCTGAGGCCCCTTCGTGTCCACACGGCAGCTGAACAGGGAGCCAGCAGCGGACAGGAGGAGGCGTCCCCGGCGCACTCCGACAGGGCATGTCCAGTCCAGCAGGGTGAGAGCCGAGGGGCTGGGGACAGAGCCAGCAGGGTGGGAGAGGCACCCGCTTGAGGCTGGGGGCCTGCAGAGTGCAGTGCGTGTGGCTGGTCGCCTCTCCATGGCCCTTTTATCAGGACGAGCTGTTGGCGCAGTGCCTTAGGGCACCGCCTGGCGCCAGCATCCCATGAGGGCACCGGTTCAAGTCCAGGCTGCTCCACCCGCCATCGTGGGCTCTTCCTGCGTGTGTAACAGACCCAGAAGGAGTTCAGACTGGCCGAGCCCTGACCACTGCGGTTATTCGGGGAGCAAACCAGACGGGATTTCCTTTCAATACCTCTGCTGTCCCTGCACCTGCGGGCCGGGCGTGCTGGCGGACAGGCCTGCATCTGCGGCGGGCAGGGGCGAGGCACCAGGCCAGCACGTGTGCCAGGAGCCTGGGGCCCTGGTGGGCGGGCAGAGCACCGGCCCAGCACAGCATCCACTGGGCTCGACCAGGGAAAGGAACAGGGGCCCAGACGGCATGGAGGACCTCCTGGGAATGTCCTGCAGGTGAGTAGTGACTCCTGAGGGACTCCCAGCCACAAGGCCACCGAGACCCGGTGCTTTGCAAGGGAGTGACCGAAGACCTTCATGGTCAGACTGAAGCGCCAGCCCACGGGGGAGCCCTGACTTGGCTTGCTAACATGGCACATGGCTGACCAGCACACGCCAGTCCACGGGGGAGCCCTGAGCTGGGCTTGCTAACATGGCACATGGCTGACCAGCACTCGCCAGCCCACACAAAAGCTCGGGCTGGGGTCTTTCTGGCAGGGCTAGATCCCAGCACCTGACTGTTGGATCAGGAGACAGATCACATTAGGCTGAGCCATGACAGTAAGCAGCACGCGAGAACTAGGTCTGGGGGAAGATTCTCTGGGGGAAGTGTGGCCCAAACCCTGTGGAAATACAAGCACCACTGGTTAGCTCAAGAGTTGGGGCGGTGATGGGCTGAGTTAGGAGTGACCAAGGAGCCTGCCAACACTCAGGGCTACTGGTGCTGGAAAGGCTGGGCAGGCCCAGGAGGGCCACCTGCATGTGCACCCGAGAACAGGGTGTGGGGCAGGCCAGGTCACAATATCCACCAGCCCATACAAAGGCTGGCACGGAGGGGCAGGCTGTGCCCGGTGGCGGCCTGGCACCTGCTGGCATGCATGAGATCTGGCTCTGGGAGTGCATCGTGGGGGAACTCGGAAAATTCCCCTAGTGGGTCATGGCTCCCACTGGTGACCCCCAGGCCTGAGGGTCAGGCAGGCTGGGCAAGGTGGTCCCATCTGTCGGCGGGTATGTGGGTTGATTCTGGAAGGGGGCAGACTGGGCAGGGCTGAGCAAAGCTTAGCTCGCTGGCTTGTGCAGCAGCCAGGCTGGAGTGCAGGTCATGCTGGGCTAGGCTGTCACACCTACTGGTTTGCATGGCCAGGGATGGGAGCAGACTGAGCAGGGCCAGGTCGCAGCCCCGGTGAGTCGGAACTGGGGGCTGGCCAGGCTGCAGCATCCAAAAGCAAAGGCCGAGACAGACAGGGGCCTGTGCCAGGTCAGGTCAGAGCAGGCCCCGGGATGCGTGAGTCGATGGGAGGCCTGGCCGGGAGCTGAGGGGTCGCCCTGGGATGTGTGAGTCAGTGGGAGCAGGCCTGGCCGGGAGCTGAGGGGTCGCCCTGGGCTGGGTAGTGTTTTCCACTGTGAGTGCAGGGGCCGTGCCTTGGCACGGGTGTGGACTGTGTCCGGGGTGCGCCAGACTGGGCTAGACTCCAGCACCCACTGATGCGCAAATAAATACGTCTTTTAAGAAAAAATAGGGGCTGACACAATGGCTCAACTGGCTAAGCCTCTACCTTCAAGCACCCACAGGCACAGGGTCGCCTGGCGAGGCAGCCAGGGTCCGAGCACGGCGCCTGGTGGCTCTGCTGCCCGCAAGCTCCCTGCCTCAGCACTTGGCCCTGGCTGACCAGGGCAGCTGCCCAGACTGGAGCAGCCACAGCCGTCCGAGAGGGCTGAGCACCTGGCATGGCCTGCCACTTCCTGTGAGTTCCACCGCTTTCAGGCAGGACTGCACACAGAGAGCCCGGGGATCCTGCGGCCTTCTCCAGCCCCCGCACTCGGGCAAGCCCTCGCGGGGTCGTGGGCTGTGGCCTGAGGCCCATGCGTGGAGCCTGGCCAGGCAGCCCTCTCTGGCACATACCTTGAGCCACTGCTTCTCTGTCAGCGAGTCGCTGTAGTCCACCTCCTTGCGGTGGCGGGAGCCGCGGCCGAACATCTTCTCCTCCTCCTCCTCGCACGTGAGCCGCTCCACCTCGGCGTCGTCCTTGATGATCCAGGAGGGCAGCTCGTCCTCCTCCATGAGCCGTGGCTTCCGCTTCGGGTTCCGGGCTTCCTCCCGCCGGCGGTCCAGGTCCATGCGCTGTGGGCAGATGGATGGGGTGTTAGCACGGGCTCACAGGGCTGGGGCTGCCGTGGGCATTGAGGACGGGGGCCACGGGGGCTCAGAGGGGTGAGGGCTGCCGTGGGCATTGAGGACGGGGGCCACGGGGGCTCAGAGGGGTGAGGGCTGCCGTGGGCATTGAGGACGGGGGCCACGGGGGCTCAGAGGGGTGAGGGCTGCCGTGGGCATTGAGGACGGGGGCCATGGGTGCTCAGAGGGCTGGGGCTTGGCCCTTGGGGCATTCAAGACAGGGCCATGGGGGCTCAGAGGGGCCAGAGCTCAGCCCTGGGGGTGTTAAGCAGCAGCTCGGGGCTGGGGGTACCAGGCCTGGCCTGACAGCGACCACAGGCCCTCGCTCGGGCTCTGCCTTAGGCACAGAACACATGAGCATGGGCCACAGGCCGCAGGAGCGGGCCTGGAGGCTGCCAGAGGCAGATGGCGCAGGCCTACGTGGCCCTGCCAGCAGGGCGCATGTGCCCTTGGCTTTGGGCAGCGGTAACTTGCACCAGACAGGGCTGCTGGGTCCCCTCAGGGAACAGGCTGTGGGGAACAGTCCCTGGGGCCACCGAGGGCCACAAGCAGAGCTGGGGAGCGCAGGGGTGCAGGGCAGGCCAGCCCGGGGTCTACGGTGCGGCGCGTGGCACTCACCATGAACAGGTCGAACTCCTCCTCGTGCCGGGCGATCATCTGGTTGACGGTCTCGTCGTCGGGCACCTCGTCTTCCTCCTACAAGACGGGAGAGCTTTAACCGGGGGCCGAGGGGCCGGGCGGCGGCGGCATCCATGGGCCATGAGAGCCGGAGGTCCTGGTGCGGCTGCGGTGGGCGAGGACCCACGCGGCAGCGAGAGGCACACACGCACACGCACACGCACGCTCGTGGGGCAGGGCCCTCGCGGGCCGCCTCAGCCAGCAAGCCGAGGCCTGCGTGGGCGTGGAGGTTGAGCTACCCCTCTCACCTTTAGGGGCGGCTCCTCCAAGTCGGGGTTGACGCCCGCTGGCGGAGGGGCAGTGTGGGCGAGGCTGGCACTGCCACTGCCCGTGCTGCAGTGTCTGCTCTGTGGATAGATAGAGGGCTTCAGTCCCCACGGCGGACACGCCGGCGTCGCTCACCAGCCGCTCAGAAAAAAAACCACTTCAAAGAAAAAGCACGAATTCATCCTCTTTCCGTTCAGCCCACACTCCCTTTACGCCAAAGGGATGCAAAAAACAAAACCACAAAAAGAAAAAAATAAAAAAGTGCAAAAAAGGTGGAAAAACGAAACTGCGAGCCGCTCACGCGTCCACACTCACGCGGGGCGGGGGGGCGCGGGGCTCACCTCGTCCTGCTCCTCGTGCTCCAGGATGGCCTGCAGGAAGGCGCGGCGCTCGTGGCTCGAGGACTTCTGGTCGAACATGCCGGCCTGGATGACCTTCTGGTCCACGTTGAGCTTGTACTTGGCCGCCGCCAGGATCTTCTCCTCCACGCTGTTGACCGTGCACAGCCGGAGCACGCGCACCTCGTTCTGCTGCCCGATGCGGTGGGCCCGGTCCTGCGCCTGCAGGTCCTGCGGGACGAGGCGCCCGTGAGCCAGCCTGCCGTCACCCCATCCCCGTGCCCCAAGAGCCAGCCTGCCGTCACTCCGTCCCAGTCACGGCTGCGTGAGCCGGGTGCGCCCGTGAGCCAGCCTGCCGTCACCCCATCCCAGCCACGGCTGTGTGAGCCGGGTGCACCCCAAGAGCCAGCCTGCCGTCACCCCATCCCAGCCACGGCTGCGTGAGCCGGGTGTGCCCCAAGAGCCAGCCTGCTGTCGCCCCGTCCCAGCCACGGCTGCGTGAGCCGGGTGCGCCCGTGAGCCAGCCTGCCGTCACCCCGTCCCCGTGCCCCAAGAGCCAGCCTGCCGTCACCCCATCCCAGCCACGGCTGCGTGAGCCGGGTGCACCCCAAGAGCCAGCCTGCCGTCACCCCATCCCAGCCACGGCTGCGTGAGCCGGGTGCACCCCAAGAGCCAGCCTGCCGTCACCCCATCCCAGCCACGGCTGCGTGAGCCGGGTGCACCCGTGAGCCAGCCTGCCGTCACCCCATCCCCGTGCCCCAAGAGCCAGCCTGCCGTCACCCCATCCCCGTGCCCCAAGAGCCAGCCTGCCGTCACCCCATCCCAGCCACGGCTGCGTGAGCCGGGTGCGCCCCAAGAGCCAGCCTGCTGTCGCCCCGTCCCAGCCACGGCTGCGTGAGCCGGGTGCGCCCGTGAGCCAGCCTGCCGTCACCCCGTCCCAGCGCCCCAAGAGCCAGCCTGCCGTCACCCCGTCCCAGCGCCCCAAGAGCCAGCCTGCCGTCACCCCGTCCCAGCGCCCCAAGAGCCAGCCTGCCGTCACCCCGTCCCAGCGCCCCAAGAGCCAGCCTGCCGTCACCCCATCCCGGCCACGACTGTGTGAGCCGGGTGCTCACAGCTGCAGCTGGGTGGGCACCTGCGGGACAGACACCTCCCCAGGGCTGCCCGGCACAGGTGCACACATCCTTGGTGTGGCCATGTTGGCGGGAGCCACCCAGCACCATGGCGGGGCCAGACCTGGCCGTGGCCTCTGCCGCTTCCTTGCTGTATGACCTGGGACCGAAGCTAAGCTCTCTGAACCTCAACACACTGCTGAGGCCTCTCTCACAGCTGCAGCGGGTGAGTGAGCGAGCGGGTTGGGGGTGTAGGGGACTCCCTTCCTAGTGACTGGAAATGCATGGAGTGGCACCTCACACAAGCTTGTGGGGCCAGGGGCTGCTCAGGCAGGCTCCGTGCAGGAGGGACAGCTGCTGATGGCCACGGACACACTGGCACACAGCTGCCAGCTCCAGCGCATCCCACGGCCTGCTTTGGGGCCCCAGCAGCTGCTCATGGGCAGGACAGGACAGTCCTGCAGCCATGTGGCCACGGGGTGCACACAGACACGGCTGGGCCTGCTGGGCTCAGGGCAGTCATCCAGCCACGCAGCTACCGGCCACACTGCTAGAGGACACCCAGAGTGCCAGGACATGGTGGGCTCCACACGGGGGACAGCCTGCCAGCTGGCAGCACGCTGCTAGGGGCCTGGTGGGCAGCAGGCAAGAGGGCCTCGTTGTGCTGGGTTACTTCTGTCCACACCAGCTACGTGGACACCAGGAGGCAGTCCTGGCACTGCCGGGAGGGGCGCAGCCAGTGAGCAAGGGCAGGTGGGGACAACACGGGGGTCCCCGCTGGGACCTTCAAGGGCCACGGTCGGGAGACGCTGGCCTGCCTCCCCGCCACCCCTACCTGGTGGGGGTTCCAGTCGCTGTCGAAGATGATGACCGTGTCGGCCGACTGCAGGTTGAGGCCCAGCCCCCCGGCGCGGGTGCTGAGCAGGAAGATGAAATACTCCGAGCCCGGCTCGTTGAACGTCTTGAGGAGCGTGCCCCGGTCCTCGGCCTTGGTGGTTCCTGGCAGCACAGGGACACGGCTCAGCGGGCACGTGGAGCCCTGGCCATCCCGGAGACAGCCTGCCCAGGGCTCCGGCAGCACACCACGAGGGGCACGGCTGCCACGGACACAGACACAACCGCACGGTCCACGGTGCCCGGGGTGGGCAGTGACAGGCCGAGGACTGGCACACCTGCCTGCTCAGGGAGTGAATCCTGCAGCATGGGGTCTGGGGCACCTCTTTTCGAGGGCCAGGGACATGGTCGAGGGCTACTTGGCAACTGGTGACGACACTCACAAGCCACATTAAGATCGAGCCTGCTGCAGGGGGACTGTACCTTGGCAGGACTGGACCAATGGATGCCCGTGGTCTCGCCGCCTGGAGGCGGGAGCTCCCCTAGCCAGCCCCAGGGCTAAGTCACAGGAGTCTTGCCCCATGGTGGGGGATGGTCCCGTGCCCAGGGGAGCAGCCTGGGGTCCTGGCAGGGAGGACTGCCCGCCCCAGGCCCTGATCTGCACAGGCCTCAGGCCTCCCCACCTGCTACACTGCCTCCCCAGACCCCCACCCTGCCTGCTCCACGAACACACTGCCACAGGACGCTCAGGCCTGCTGCCACGCGGGGTGCAGTGCGAGCCCCTGGATGCCGCTGGAAATGCACGAGTCTGGGACTTTCTATTCTCTCCCCAAGGCCGCCAGGAAGTGGGGGTGCGTGGCATTGCCCAACATTGTGGTGCTGAGCCCGCGCCCTGTGCCCCGTGGGCCCTCCATGGAGCCGGGGCATCCCGTGGGCCCCCCCAGGAGCTGGGACGTCCCCGGTGGTGTTGAGCCCACGCCCTGTGCCCCGTGGGCCCTCCAGTGGAGTCTGGCATGCTCAGGTGACGAGGCCAGACAATGCGCTCACTTGTCTGCAGAGATCCAGAACTGGGGCCGGGGCGTCCCCTGAGCCTGCGCAGCCCCCACATCTGGCACTGCCTGGACAGGACAAGCCCACAGCCACCAGCAGCAGCCAACCCAGAGGGGGTCATGTGGCTCTCAGCCCCAAACTGTGATGGATGGAGGGCAGGGGGGCCCTGCTGGGTACCCTGAGGATGAAGCCACACCTGATGCACTCCCGGAGCGGCTCGCAGGGTGGCTGGGAAGGCAGAGATTGCGTCACCAGTGTGGGAGAGTTGGAGCAGTGAGGCCGTGGCTCCCCACTTGGGCCGGGCCCCAGGGTGGCTGAAGACATGGAGGGGTGAAGCAGGAGCCCATGCAAGAGGACAGACCCTCCCAGCGCCCCTACAGCAGTCACAGCCAGGCTGAAGGTAAGTGTCTGCGGGTCCTCCGCCACGCAGCCCAGGGACGCGTCCTGCCTGCCGTCCTGGGCGCGGGGTCTGTCCTAGGGGTCTGTGTCACTCAGTCCAGGGACGCGTCCTGCCTGCCGCCCTGGGCGCGGGGTCTGTCCTAGGGGTCTGTGTCACTCAGTCCAGGGACGCGTCCTGCCTGCCGCCCTGGGCGCGGGGTCTGTCCTGTCCACTGGTGCTGGGCCCACCAGGTGCCCCAGATGTGGTCCTGGGCACCCCGGCCCTGTCGCCGCCCACGCTGCTCACCGTCGAGCCGTAGGTACTTGAAGCCGCGGTAGGCGAAGTAGTCCTCCATGATGGTCATGAGGGAAGTCATCTGGCAGAACAGCAGCACCTTGTGGCTGGTCGCGCGCAGCTTGGGCAGGATCCTGTCCAGGAGCTCGAACTTGCCGGAGGCGCGGTACAGGTCCAGGCTGGCCACGCGGGGCGGCAGGAGGACACGTGTGAGTGACGGCCCGGCTGCGGCTGGCCGCCCCCAGTCGCAGCAAAGCTGCCCCCGACCCACCCCGCCATCCAGGAGAGCGGCTCTGGGGAAGCCGGGCCTGCCAGCCAGACACCAAGGGCGCTGGGCTGCTCCCACTCCGGCGGCCCACTGTGACATGGGGAACTGAGGCGGGCAGACAGCACGATACGGCGGGTGCAGGTGCGGGGGGCCCTGGGATGCACCACGCTGCAGGGGCACGGTCAATGGGCAGCTCTGCCCCCAGAAGCGGGCTCATGTCCCAGGGATGTGGCAGGTGCTTGGTGCAGTGCGTTAAGCCGCCATCTGCAAGGCTGGCACCCCGTATGGGCACGGGTTCAAGTCCCAGCCGTTCCACTCCCAGCGAGGTCTCAGGTGAGGTCACCCACAGGGAAGCTCCAGGAGAGCAGGACAGAATGCCCAGCAGCCCCGCTGTCAGCGCATTGGCACCGCGGGTGGACGAACTCAATCACTCTGCCACCCAAAGAAATCCAGCTTTTTAAAAATACGTATATTTTAAAGGAAACTGTTGAGGGCAAGGCTCTCCTTGGTGGTGGAATTCACACAACAGCCACGTTCTGCGTGGGGGCTGACAGGGACCCGGGGAGGCCCACCCGGGGCAGAGGCGTCCACTCCCTCCTGTGGCTCCTTCAACGTTAGTTAGGAATCAAGGTGCCAGGGACGGCTGGCCGAGGGGACGCCGGCCGAGGGGACGCCGGCCGAGGGGACGGCTGGCCGAGGGGACGCCGGCCGAGGGGACGGCCGGCCGAGGGGACGCTGGCCGAGGGGACGCTGGCCGAGGGGACGGCCGGCCGAGGGGACGCTGGCCGAGGGGACGGCCGGCCGAGGGGACGCTGGCCGAGGGGACGCTGGCCGAGGGGACGCTGGCCGAGGGGACAGCCCGCCCACGCCGCCCAGCGGGGTCGCCTCTCACCCTTGGACGATGCCGCCGGTGAATCCCAAGTGCTCGGAGAACGACTCCTGCAACGTGAGGGGAGACGGTCAGCGCCAGGCCCAGGCCCCCAACACAGGTCAGGAAGTCGGTGATACTCATGACCCCTGCGGGGGGCCGGAAGGGGCTGGGACACCCCCAGACTTCACAGCAGGAAGCCGAGATGGCGCGGGCTTTTGAGTCCCCCCCCAGGGGCCCGCGGCCACGGGCACGGCGGGGCGGCTCACCTCGATGTGCTGGAACATGTAGGGGTGGTTGCAGATCTTCCGCAGCTGCATGATGGTGTTCATCAGGGTCTTGGTGCCACCCTTGCCCTGCGGCAGGAGGGGAGCTGAGCGGCTCTGCGGGGCTCCCCGGAAAGGCACAGACCCCCGACGACAATCTGGGACACCAACTGTGTCCTGGGCGCTGCGGCCAGTCCCCAGAGGACTTCAACCAGCTGAGCCATGATGCCCGAGAAGTGGAGGGGCAGGGGTGCCCTGGGCAGCTCAGGGTGCCCATGGAGGGGATGGTGCGAGCCCTGGGAGGCTGCAGTCGGGCCTGACTCTCTCATACAAGTCTCCGGGGGAGACAGCCCACCCCAGGGGAGACAGAACATCCCAGGGGAGGCAACCCATCTTCACAAGCACAGGGGCTGTGGCTGGGGGTGCTGGGGTGCTCTAGAACATTCCAGCCCTGCCTGAAGCGGAAGCCGGGCAGGAGGTGATCTCCCCAGGGAGCCGGGACAGGCCTCGCCCAGAGCAGACAGCAGGTCCATGCCCTGCCCTCCCGCGGGGCCCGGGCCGGGGAGGGCGCACCTTCTTGTCCTTCTCGGAGCCGTCGGTCAGCAGCACGCCCTTGGCCTGCATGTGGCGGTACAGCACGCGCTGCAGGGCGGACATGTCACACTTGATCACGTATTCCACCTGTGGGGACACAGCGTTCAGCAGGCGCCGGTGGGGACGGGCCGCAGGGACCGGGTGCCAGGCCAGAAAGGACACTGGGCCACCTTCCCGGTGCCTCGCCACCGATGGCCAGGGAGCAACGGGCGAGGTCGGCCACAGCAGTGACCCTGCCAGCAGCCCGAGCCGGTGGGCTGCCGAGAGGACAGGGACACGTGAGCGCCTGGCCTCCGGAACCCTGAGGCTCTGACCAGGAGTCGGGCGCAGCGCCCACTCTGCCCGCCCAGCAGAGCCCCGCAGTGGAGCCGCAGCCTGCCTGCCTCACCTTCTCGGGCAGCTGGGCCTCGACTTCCTTCTTGAGGCGCCGCAGCAGGAAGGGCCGCAGCACCTTGTGTAGCCGCCGGATGATCAGGATCGTCTCCTCCTCGTTCAGGTCCACCTGCCGCCCCGACAGGAGAGCCACGTTACTGCCAAGGCGGGCTGCCTCTCCCCAGGGACTGGCAGGGCACGCCCCGCCCCGGGAAGCAGCGAGGATGGTCAGAGCCAGGCTCCCCCTGGGGCCCCGGGGACCAACGCATGGGCTTCCCTCGGGCACGGCATCAGCAGAGCCCACCCCCTGCCCCTGCCACTCGGCCTGGCTTCCAGGGAGGGAAAAAGACCCTGCTGTCCACCTCAGCGGCCACTCTCTTAAAAAGAAGTCTAATCTACTTGCAAGTCAGAAAATGAGAGGAAGAAGGGGGTCCCACTTGCTGGTTCACCCCGCAAATGGCCGTAACAGCCAGGGTGGGGCCAGGCCCCACTGGAACCCCAGCCAGGCCTCCACACGGGAGCAGGGACCACAGTCCTCGAGCCACCAAGGCTGGTCAAGCCCGCCAACAGGTGACGCCGGGGCCACAGCCCTCGCTGAGGCGTCTGTCCACGGCTTCCTAGACTCAGAAAGGACACTGCCCCTGCTCTCAAGACGGGGGGCAGGCTGAACCCCTCCTCCGGGCCCAGGGTAGTGGCCCTGCGCCCCAGACGCCCTGCCCTGCAGCCAACTCAGGAGGCTCCTCGCCAGCCCGACGGGGCCGAGTGGCTTGGGGACAGTCGCCCGTGAGGACCCCGTGCAGGTCACAGTGGCTCGCAGTGGGCACCGGGGCCCTCGCGCCCTCCCTGCGCCCACCTTCTCGCCCGTCATGGCAAAGGGCGCGTTGAACCACTGCTCGAAGGTGCTGCAGCTCTTGAAGATGGTAGGCAGCAGGAAGTTGAGCAGCGCCCAGAGCTCGGGCAGCTTGTTCTGCAGCGGCGTGCCCGTGAGCAGCAGCCGCCGTGGGGCCACGTAGTGTGTGTTCAGCACCTGCGTCAGCTTGCAGTGGTGGTTCTTCATGCGATGGCCCTCGTCCACGATCATGTACTTCCAACGGATCTGCGGGCCAAGGGTGGCCGTCAGGGGACCCGGCATGGCCCCCGCGGTCACCACGCCCCCGGCCCGGCCCGGCCCGCTGCAGCCAGGGCCACGTGACACAGGCTCTGATCGGCACGTGGGGAAGGACACACAGCCCGGCTGCCAGGCCTGCTGACTGAGGGCCCTGGGACGGGGGCGGGGACCAGGATGGGGGGCGGTGAGTGGCCGGGCTCCCAGGCAGGTTCAAGGGGAGCCGCCGTGCACAGCCTGCCGCGCACACCTGTCAGCCTGACCACTGAGGTGCGAGTTTCTGTGAGCTCCCCAGGGACAGCGTGAAGTTGCGAGAGGGCAGGCGAGGCAGGCTCCCGGCACACCCAGGGCGGGCACAGCCCCACTGCGTGGCATCCGTGCCCACCAGAGCCCAAGAGAAAGCATGGTAGCAGCTCCTACGGGGTGTGCCCCGGGCTGGAACAGAGCTGTCCCCCAGCCACCGTCACCTGCCAGCTGCAACCCGCCCAGAATGGCCCTGAGATCCTGGCTGCCACGGCCCGGGAGACGGCCCCGTGTACCCCACGCACTCAGTGCGGGGAACAGAGGCCCTGGCGGCTCCCTCAAGCTGTCCTCGCATGGGAAGGCAGAGTGGCACTGATTTTATTTTGAGAGGAAAAGAGAAACTTTCCTCCTGCGGGTTGACACCCCCAGTGCCTGTGATGGAGAACCCCTGTGTAGGTGGAGAACCCTCGTGTGGGTGGAGGGCCCTGAGCCGCCGCCAGCCGAGCGCCCGTAAACCAGGAGGCCATGTGTCGGGGGGTGCTGGGAACTGCAGCCAGGGGTCTGGTGCGGCCTGGCCCTGCTGGGACCCTGTGGGCAGGCAGCCCAGGCAGCAGGCCCCTGAAGGAGAAAGCCCCGAGGAAGCAGGAGGCTGCAGGGCCGCACCCCCAAACCTGGCCTGCCTGCCTAGCACACAGAGCTGACCGGAAGGTTCGAGAACAAAGCACAGGAAATGCTTCAGGACACGGACGGCTGCCTCCTGGCGGGCTGCGACGCGGGAAGAACTTGAGGGGGCCAAGCAAACAGGCAGCAATGTGATGAGACGCTGGCAGGATAGGACGGTGGTCCAAGCTCCCTCCCTGGGAAGTGGTTCACTCCCAGAACGCAGAGGGAAGAGAACAAATGCCCACCACGAGGGCCTGCCTGTGATAAAACAAGTGTCGCCAGGCAAAGGCCCTTGGGCAACACCACGTGCTGTGCCACAGGCAGCCAGGTGACCGGGGACGTCGGGGCGCAGCCAGGCCGGACGGCCGGTAACAAGGGCCGACAAGCACGAAGCCAACACAGCGCGCTCCTGAGCCTGATGTCGCCACACCAGGCACAATCTGTCCGTGACCCTGATCTGACCACAGGACAAGGACAAGGATAAGGGAACTGCCTAAACTTTGTAGGGGGAGAAGGAATTCAAACTGCTAATTTTGGAGCAAAAATAATCTGAAGCCCAGACATGGGTCTCACAGGAATGTGTGCGTGCTGTTCCAGCCGACCGTTTCCTACCCCATCAAGGCCTGGTCAGGCCGAGACCAGGAGCCAGAGGCCATGCGGGTCTCAGCTGAGACAGGGCCCGGGGCTCGGGTCCCCTTCGTTGCCCTCCCAGGGGCAGCAACAGGGAGTTGGGCCACAGCCTGAGCCGCTTAACCCACTGCACCCAAGCCAGTCCCCCGTTTGCTTGCATGAACGATTCCAAGCATGTTGATTTCAGAGAGAAACAATCTGCTACAGGTCAGGCCCCAAAGGCCACGACACCGGGCCGAGCCCGAGTAAAGCTAGCAGCTCCATCCGGGACCCGTGGGTGGGGGGCCCAAAGGCCACAAGCCACCGTCCGCTGCCTCCCAGGGTGAGTGTGAGCAGGAAGCTGGGCTGGGAGCGGGGCCAGGACAGCAGGCACTGTGCAGTGGGAGAGGCAGTTGGCCCCAGGGGCCGCACGCAGGCAAGGACACGCCATCGTGATGGCTGCACGCGAGGACACACCCAGTGTGGGGGCCTGTAGGCCCCAGGGTCCACACACGAGCACACACCCACCTTGGCGAGGATGTGTTTGTCTTTGATGATGTACTCATAGGTGGTCAGCAGGACATTGAACTTGCCACTCCGGAGTTGGGGGACAAAAGCCCGTCTTGCAGCCGGAGATCCCTGTGGGGACAGGACACACGTGCCTCAGCCCGGGGCCTGGGCAGCTGGGAAACAGAGGGGCCCAGGCGCTGCACTCCAGGTGCTGCATGGCCCGACCTCCGAGCCCGACTGCAAGTAGCAAGGAGTGGTCCTACAGCAGCCGGGGTAGCCCTGGCATCGGCCCTGGCGCCCGAGCAGCTCCCCGTTTCCCTGTCTCCAAACCCAAAACAGAAAACCAGGCCCGCCCCTCGAAACCCCAGCCGCCATGGCCACCCTGGGCCTCCTGCCCAGTGGGCAAATCTGGAAACAGGGGCCCAGGCGTGCCTCAATTAACACCTGCACAATGACGGGGGCCCCAGAACCACCCCACACTCCCTGCTCCTGGCACAGGGCTGAGCCTCGTGGGCCGGGCAGGGGGAGTTAAGTGCCCCTGCTCCCTTACGCCTGCCTTGCTGGGGCCCAGGGCCCACACTCAACATGACCGGGAACAGTAGCAGGCATGACCAAACCCCAACAAAAGAGCTCGCATACCCAGAGCTGAGTGCGGAATCCAAGCCCTCGAGCAGCAGCCACCCATGGCGGGGACAGGCTGCCTCAAGCAGCAGTGCGCCCGAGCCGGGCGCAGACAGGGCACCCACACCCCCATGCTGTGCCCACCAGGCTTCCTCCCCAGGGCCTGACCTACCTTGTAGGACACCTTCACCACAGATGGGGCCCACTTGTCGAATTCATATGCCCAGTTGGACAGGGTCCTGAGGGGACAGGAAAGGAGCAGTCAGGGGCGGCCTGCATGGTCACTTGGCTTGCTGGCACGGCCTGGGGCCTGCAGGGGAGCAGGGCTCTCAGGGTCACTTGGCCCAGAGCAGGTGGGAAGGAGGGCGTGCCCCAGCGTGAGAGGGAAGGGGGTAGTGGGTAGCTGAGGACAAGGCAGGGCCAACGGAGTGCCAAGCTAGGAGGCCTGCAGGTCTGGGGGTGCAAGGGACAGCGTCCACTCACGGCTCCCCCAGCCCCTCCCACCAAGTGGGGTCCTGGGGCCACCTTCCACCTGGCCACAGGCCCGAGCACAGCTCAGCCTGCGGGAACCAGACAGACACTCCGATGGCTCACGGGGCAGCTCTGGCAGGTGGGGCCGACCTGGCCTCCCACCCGTGCTGCCCTGCGTCCTCCTGGGCGCCTGGGAGCCTGGATGAAGGGAATGAGGCAGTGCAGCCTCCTTGCCGTCATGTGACCGGGAGACTGTGGGCACAGGTCAGCTGCTATGGACGGACAAGCAGATGACAGCAGCAGCCCGGGCCCCTGGCCAGGCCGCCCCAGACACGGGGTGGTGGTGTGCTCTGAGCCGCCCCTCGGGAGTAGCTGGGTGTGAGGGGATCCGTGAGGGTCCTGCACTTCCTCGGCTTTGGCCCGGCCCAGCCCAGGCTGCTGCGGGCATTGAGGAGGTGAACCAACAGGTGGCACGTGTGTCTTTTTGCTTTAAACAGGGAGACATGACAAGCAGGTCAAAGCACAGAACTTAGTAGTCCGGATGGGGAAGGACCCGACAGCTCCCTGGGGCTCCCTGGGGCGCGGGGAGCAACAGTGTCCAGTGCGGGTGCTGAACTAACTGGGCACTACACGGCCTTGCTGGAAGGGGGCAGCCAGGAGAGTGGGGCTCCACACCAAATCCCGAGAGGCCCTGTGTGGTGTGGACCCTGCTCAGCCTCATGAACGCTGAGTGCAGTGATAACCCAGGCTCCCTAGGGATGCTGGGGCCAGGGCCTGGGGGCAGTGGCCGTCTGGAACGCTTGGGGCCCACAGTGTCTGGAGCTCTGAGCCTATTCTAAACATGAAAGCACTGAGGGCCGGAAGGGGCCTGAGCAGGCACCTGGAGGGAAGGGAGTCGGCCACAGCGCTTGTCACATCTGTGTGGACCTCAGACTGCAGCTGGAGAGTGCCAGGACTGGGTGCAAGTCATGTCAGACTGGCAGGGCAACTGTGGGCACTCCTCTGCTAGGGTGTGCCCACCTCTGGTGCATACAACAACGAGGGGTGGGGTGGCCCAGGCTGGACAAAGCTTGTTGGCATATGTGAGGGCTGTTCTGGGGGTGGGGTGGGCTAAGCTAAGCCACTGCACCCATGGGTGTTCCCAAGAGCAAGGTGGGACATAGACTGGGCTGGGTTAGGCTGCAGCAGACGCTGGAACATTCAAACATCAGAGCTCGGGCCAAGTCCGGGGGGCGGTTACTGTGGGTGGCCCTGACAAGGCCGGGACACCTGCTGGAATGTGCGAGGACCAAGCCTTTGCTGGGCTTGTTCACAGCACCCATCAGCTCACGTGAGATACGGGGCTGGGTGGAACTGACCAGGCAGCTGCGTCTCCCAGTACATGCGTTGGCTGGTGCAGGTGGCAGTCAAGTCTGAGGTCCCCCCAGATGAGGTTTCATGGAGGACTCCCAGCTGGACCACTGGACTCATGCCGGCCACAGCCCAGATGCAGGCGGGGAAAAGGACGGCCAGCCCATCCAGGCCGGCAGGGGGCAGAGCTACCCCTGGGGCTTCCTGTCAGTGCTCAGCCAGCTGGGATTTGGGGAGCTCACTAACCAGCCCCTCTGTGACGGCAGGAGCCGGGGCTCCCAGGATAAGCGGCTGAAGCAGGATGGGCAGCGCTGCAGTGGGACCCAGGGCCTGATGGTGGGAGCGCCCAGAACTCAGCTCAGAGGGCCCAGGGAAGGCAGAGCGCCCCAGGGTGCAGCCCAGCCCATGGCAGAGGACACATATGCGTGCCAGGTTCCTGGCACCTGCAGACTGAATGGGTGCAGAGAACACCTCTCTCAAAGTAAAGATGCAAATTACAAGGGGCCGGGCTCACCACTGCGGGGCAGCAGGTGAAGCCACAGCCCACGATGCCAGCAGAGTGCCACGTGGGCACCCACTCCAGCCCCAACTGTGGCACCTCCAACCTGGCTCCCTAGGAAGTCAGGAAAAGGAGGCACAGCTCCTAGCCAGAGGGTCCTGGAACGAACCACATGGGGAATCTTGCTCTGCCACCCTTCAAAGGGGGGCGAGAGGGAGGCAGCCTGGCTGCACAAAGGGTTAAGCCTCTGCCACCCAGCATCCCACGTGGGCGTAGGTGTGAGCCCCGCCAGCTCTAGTTCGTATCCAGCTCCTGTAATGACACAGGACCCCCGTGCTCGGGCTTGTCATCCATGCGGGAGAGTCGGAGGAAGCTCCGGGTGCCTGGCTCTTGCAGCCACGTGGAGAAGGAACCAGCAGACGGAAGTCCGCCTCTCACTGCTCTCCTGTAACTAACCCACAGCGTGGGGCAGGGCGCGACAGCCAGCGCCTGCGGGGTTCAGGGGCGTGATGCGGGCCACCCTGGGCCACCCATGATTTCATAAACAGGCACACAGACGAGCCGACAACACGGGGGCCCAGGGATGGCACAGGTGGCAGGGCACTCCCCGTGGAGCATGATCAGCTCAGCCCAGGCAGACATGCCTCGGGCCCGTCACGGAACACAACTCCTCTCTGTGTGCGGGGCGGGCCGGCAGGCGCCTGGCACCTGGGAGCAACGAGCCCTCCCTGGTGAGTCCAGTCCTTGGCATCCCTGCCGTGCGGCCCCGAGGGACATGAACTTCCCCTCCACAGCCCCCGCCGGGGACCACTCCTAGCCACCTGCCCAGGGAGGGGGATCCTGGGACAGAAAATGTGCCAGACGTGTAACAGCCTGCCCGTCAGCGCATCCAATCAGGGCTATGCTCCTGCTTTAACACTGCTGGGCGACCCTCACAGCACATGGACCCATCCTGGGCTGGCAGTGCCCATCTTCACGGCTCTGCCCTGGCCGGAGAGGTGTGGTGTGCAAGCTAGCCGTTCGCTGGGCACGGGGGCAGGCAGGGGAGCGGCAGCAGCTGGGGACAGAGGTGGCACCGACTCCAGGCAGCCCTGACTCCCTGCCAGCTCCCTGCCACCGTGAGCACAGGATGGCGCGGGGCTAACGCTTCTCCAAGGAGAACCTGGCTGAGCTCGGGGCCCGGCCGGGCACAGGCTCCGGCTTCCCTCCTTGTGTAATGCTGGGCCCAGGCTGAGGCCCAGCGGGGTCGGGGCTACACTGCAGGTTAGGGAACCAACGTCAGATGAATGACAGCTCTTGCGACAGATACACAGTCTGAGGCAGTCCCAGAGCAAGGCCAGGAGCTGCCAGTCCCGGGGCGGCGTGCCAGGAAGCCACCTGCAGGCGGCACCACGGCATAGCGGGTAAAGCCTCGCCCACCGCACAGGCATCTCAAGTGTGTGCTGGCTTGAGTCCGGGCTGCTCCACTTCTGCTCCACAGAGAGCTTTCCGTCTCTTCCTGTCACCCTTGCAAACCAGTGGGTCTTTCTAGAAGGGGGAGGGGCCGCCAGGCTGAGTCCCAAGGCAGGGCGACAGGTGCCCTCCCGGGGGTGGGGCCAGGACTCACGAGAGGGGCACGATGATGAGGAAGGGCCCGTTGATACGCTTGTGCTCCATGAGGTACGTGATGAGGGCAATGGTCTGGATGGTCTTGCCCAGGCCCATCTCGTCCGCCAGGATGCCGTTCAGGTTGTTGTTGTAAAGTGACACCAGCCACTCCAGGCCCTTGATCTGCAAGGAGGGAGACTGGGATGAGCCTGGAGGAGGCGGGATGAGCCGGGAGGAGGTGGGAGGAGCCTGGAGGAGGCGGGATGAGCTGGGAGGAGGTGGGAGGAGCCGGGACTAGGCAGGACGAGCTGTCTGCACAGGCACAGCCGTGGCGGTGTCTGCCCACAGCACGCCACGAGAAGCCTGCCCGCGACCTGGACGCCATGATGTTGGCACACAAGGACTGCAAAGGGCGTGGGCAGGCCACTCACTGGCTGCCTGGGGATTCAAGGGCCCCTAAAACACACAGGCCAAGAGAGACGGCTGCCTGCACACTGAGTGGATTTGGGCAGCGGCTGGGGGCCCGGTACTCATCCCTAAAGTTGCCCTGGCCTCTGGAACGTTCCACAGCTCACAGCATTTGTCCCAGGGAAGCTAGGCAAAGCTGGGCACATGGATCAGGTGAGCTCTCCTTCTGGGGTCACACCCTGGGGTCTGCAGGTGTGGGGGAGCGTTGGCCACAGCGAGCAGCAGGAGCAGCTCTGCCTGACAGCCGCAGGGAGGCGGCGAAGAACGGGTCACAGCATGGCCTGCCCACCTCTCAGGTCAGCCAGTTCCTGACCCTGCACTGGTGCCAGGCAGCGCACACGCCACGGCCAGCACTCCCCGGGAGCCCTCCTGGCAGCCAAGCTTGGAGAGCAGGCTCCACCGGCAGACGGGAGGCAGCCTAACCTGGTACTGCTTCAGGACGCCGTTGACCATGAGTGCCGACTGCTTGTCCACCCTCTCGGTGACGGCGTGGGCCACGGCGTAGTAGGACTGCAGGCCACGGGCCAGGGCCTGCGACACGCCGTACTCGTCATCCACATCCTGCTTGGCGTTCCTGGAGGGCCATGGAACCACGTGAGGGCTGCCGTGCGCACGGCGACAGAGCACCCCGGCTCGCCCGAGGACCAGCCCTGGCCAGCAGCCAGCGCCCATCTCTGTAAAGCCCCGAGAACGGGGTGCCGGGTCTGGGTCCCCACCTCAGCAGGAAGGCCCGGCGTCACAGAGGCGCTGCGGGGCCCAGGGTGAGCCTGAAGGAACTCGGCGCCCCCGGGGAAGGCAGTGCATTGAACCGCTCCCACACAGCCAGAGGGGCTGCCCTAACTCCTGCCATCCCCTCAACCACCACACGCATCTTCCGCAGCGAGCTCCT
Organism: Ochotona princeps; assembly: GCF_030435755.1. Classification (NCBI taxonomy): domain Eukaryota; kingdom Metazoa; phylum Chordata; class Mammalia; order Lagomorpha; family Ochotonidae; genus Ochotona; species Ochotona princeps. Next base: position 781,155 of record NC_080864.1, on the reverse strand, counting down.
GTCTCCTCAGCTCAGGGGTCACTGTCTACCTGAGCCATTTCCTGTGCTGACCTCAAAGCACAACGGAGGGGCCTGGTGGTCTGTGACCCGGAAGTTGTGCGGAGGTCCTACGGGTGGAACACTGCCACACCCAACCACGCTCAACACCCAAGGGGCCCGGAAACCTTCCCGCGTGCTGAAGTCACACGTGGGGACGCGGGATGGGGACATGCCGGCCACAGCCTGCCCGGGATGCGGCGCTGCCCCGTGGTCCACTACACGTCCGACTGTCGCCCTTCTGTGCGAGGCCTGCCGCCCAGGAGCCAGGGACCGGGACTCAGGCAGACAAGTCGGCACGGGCGCTGCCAGGACAATCCCAGAGCGGGAGACGGGTGCCAGCCGCCGTGCCGTGCCGGGGCACAGGAGCCCTGGCGGCTGGAGGGGACACAGGGAGCTCGCTGTGCGTGGACACACATGTAGGTTCTTGCTAACACAGCCCAGGCAGCGGAACAAGGTCAACGACACCATTTGCCACATTAAATTCTGGACCGTGGCGGCAGGCGCCTGCGCGGTGGGGCGTGCGGTGGGCGAGGCCGGCCCGTGAAGCTGCTCCTGCCGGGGCCGGGGCCGGGGCCGGGGCCGGGGCCGGGACTTACTCAATGATGTGCCGGGCGTCCACCTCCGAGACGTCATCACTGTCTGGGTCTGGAATCTTCTTCTTGTCCTCCACGGGCAGGGTGGGAGGCTGCGTCGGCTGCGGCTGCTCCTCCTCTTCCTCCTGCCAAGACCAGCCTGTGTGAGCTCAGGGCTCCCACGGACACGGGCACGTCTTTGGAATACTACTGGGGGCACTGTGCACTGTCACTACTATTACAAACGGGCTCTGGGCCCGGCGTCACAGCCAAGTGGCTAAAACCGTTGCCTTGCACAAGCCAGGATCCCATCTGGGCGCCAGTTCATGTTCTAGCTGCTCCACTTCCCACCCAGCTCCCTGCCTGTGGCCTGGGAAAGCAGTGGAGGACAGCCCAAAGCCTGGGGACCCTGCACCTGCGTGGGAGACCTGGAAGAGACTCCTGGCTCCTGGCTTTGGGTTGGCTCAGCCCTTGTGGCTACTTGGGGAGTGAACCAGCAGATGGGAGATCTTCCTCTCTGTCTCTCCTCTCTGCAAATCTGCCTTTCAAAAAAAAAAATCAATCTTTAAAAAGAACAGGGTCTAATGCTGCCAGATAACAGGCTGACACACCTCACCTCTGCCTCACTCACTCGGCCAGCCTGTAGTTCCCCTGCTCGGACTTGATCGCATCGAAGATAACGGTCAATACTGAGTGCCCATGACCTCACATCCCACGGTCCACGGTTGTGGCCAAGCAGCTCAAGCTGCAGGCTGCAATGCCAGCACCCCAGCTGGTGATGGGTTCTAAGTCCTGGGTGCTCTGCCTAGGACCCAGCTGCCTGCCCGTGGCCCGTGGCCCAGCTCATGTACCCACATGGAAGATCCAAAGGAGGCCCCAGCCTCCTGATCCCAGCCTTGCCCAGTTCTTGTTATTGACCAAGGGCTGATACACATTCTAACTTCCAATTGAAAAGTAAATCTAAAAAAAAAAAAATTTTGGGCCCAGCGCAGTAGCCTAGCAACTAAAGTCCTTGCTGTGCATGTGCCGGGATGCCATATGGGCACAGGTTCTAATCCCGGCGGCTCCACTTCCCATCCAGCTCCCTGCCTGTGGCCTGGGAAAGCAGTCGAGGACGGCCCAAAGCCTTGGGACCCTGCACGCGTGTGGGAGACCCGGGAGAAGCTCCTGGCTCTGGAGGTGAGCCAGTGGATGAAAGATCTCTTTGTTACCTCTCCATCTCTCTGTCTTTCAAATGACTAAATTAATCTGAAAAAGCAAAGCAAAGCAAAGCTCAACAGTCGTCTTCACCAGCGCGGTGGCCCCACAGGTCAGACCTGGTGGGACCAAGACAGGACGCCACAGTGGTTCTGCATGACGTGTTAGGAAACACGCAAGATCACGGGCCGGTGTTGTGGAGCCACAAGCCATGCGAGCACCCTGGCTACTGCAGTAGCTTCTGTTAAGGCTCCTGGGAGGCAGTGGAGGACGGCCCGAGGCCTTGGGTCCCGCGCATCCACGTGGGAGACGCGTTAGAGCTCCTGGCCCGGCCCAGGCGGTGGCAGCAGCTAAAATAACCTCTTTGTTTCCTCTTTAAACAGATGGTGTGAGTGTGGGCGGGGGGTGGGGTCGGCTGGGCTGCGTGAGGCTTCAACGCCCAGTGACGTGTATGAGCTAAACGGGATGTGGGGCTGGATGGGTCCACTGCACGTGCCGGCAGGCACAGTACCAGAGCTGGGTGAGGGTCCAGTGGGGGTTCTGGGGGTCGCTCTGGCTGGGCTGCAGATGCCCCTGGTTACGTAAGGGCAGAGGGTGTGGTGGGCAGCGCTGGGCTGGGCTGTAGCACACAATGGTTTGCAGAGGAATGAGGGCAGAACCAATTCATCAACAACCCCAGCGAAGCTTGACAGCAGATTTCTGTGCAAATGGTGACTCGGAAGTGGACGGTCAGCCAGTGGACCTTGGAAGGATTTCCTCATCCTTGGAGCGGTGCGATTAACAGCACCCCAGAACAGAACACGCTCCGTCAGACACCCCAGGATGACATCTGCTGGCCAGTCCCCGGCTACTGAGCCTGACCCACCCCAGAACCAGGGACGGTAACACAGGATGTGCATATGAGAAGGGGATTTGTAATCCTATATTCATAATAGCAAAGACATGGAAACAACCCAGTTGCTTGTCCAAAGAGGAATGGATTAAAAAAACTGCTTGATAGCCTAGTGGTTCGTGTCCCAGCTGCCACGCTTCCCATCCAGCTCCCTGCCTGTGGCCTGGGAAAGCAGCTGAGACTGTAGCCTGGGAAAGCCTTGGGACCCTGCGCCCGCGTGGGAGACCTGGAGGAGGCTCCTGGCTCCTGGCTTCGGATTGGCTCAGCTCTGGCTGTCGCAGGTGCTTGGTGAATGAACCATTGGACGGAAGATCTGTCTCTCTGTCTCCCCTCCTCTCTGTAATCTGACTTTCCATTAAAAATAAATAAGTCTTAAAGGAAAATAAACGATTGTGGTATATATTAGCCAGCAATTAAAAAGAATGAAATTTTACCAGCTGCAGCCAAACGGTCCGAACCAGAGACCATGATTCTCAGACAAGTCCATCCGAAAAGAACTACAGAGCGTTCTCGGCGGTCCGAGCGGCCTTCGCACCGAGCAACAGCCCTGCCGGGGCAGCCCGGCTGCATCGCACGGGTTCCGCTATTTTTATTATTTTCATTCGTGCCTGCCTGCCTGCCTCACAGGCCGTGCAGCAGCCTCGTCGGCCTCGCAAGGCCTTGGTTTTCCCTTCCGGCCACTTCTCTTTCCCGTACTGGTCACTCAGCAGCAGGTGAACCTAGTCTGTGTGGCTGTCAGTGTTGTGTCTCTCTGGTGACTGCTGTGTGGCGCTTCACGGACGGGCCGGGTGGTGCCCGGGGACGCGGTGCAGCGTGCAGCCTGACCTCCCAACCCTGACGCTCCCCCAGGGCACCGGTGTCCAGACAGCAGGACGCGGGACTCTGCCAACGACCCGCCTGCAGCGTCAGGATGCCCGAAGAGCAGAAGGAAGAACTGCACCGTTGTCGTGACGCGGGAAGCTGGCGGGGAAGCGACAGCCCGGAGCCCAGGGAACTGGGCCGTGGAATGACAAACCTCTTTAATTAACTTAAGAAATGCACAGGAATGCTTGCCCAGACCATGCTGGGATTCCCACAAGGAGCAGACAGGGGCACAGGGAGAGCACAGAACTGCTACAAAGCTAAAAGGAAAACAGAATTCCAACGATCAGCTGTTCCTCCAACACGGTGCCGGTGGAGTTCCTATGGCGCATGACAACTGATCCCTGAGCTCGCTCAGAAGAGACAACAGGGAATGAGGGTGCTTCATGTAAAACAACAACAGAGTAACTGGCATCAACTTTCCTACGGGGCGACGCACCTGCCCTGAGATGCGGGTGGCAGTGTGAGGCGGGGCTGCGGTGGCCTCAGCCCCGACACCTGCAGGCCAGGCTTTGGGGGGCCCACGCGACGGCAGGCGGCAGAGGATGGCTCACCACCTGCAGCCTGCCACCTGCAAGGGAGACCCACGAGAAGCACTTCACACGGCGGAAGCACTCGGGCGTCTCAAAAGACAGCATGAAGCCCACCCAGTGCAAGGCCTGTCGGGAGAACTTGCCCCGGGAGCACAGCTGCAGGCCTCTGTCCACCCTCGAGGCCCAGGGAACGCAGAAGGAACTAAAAGGTACAGAGAACTCGGACAACTTGCTCAGACCACGAGCCAACAACCCGGTTAACAATCAGCAAACAACCTGAGCGGCTTGGCCCAGACAACCCAGAGAGCACACATGGACCCGGGGTGGGGCTGCGCCACCGCCGGGAGCACCCCGAGGGGCTGGAGCCCTGGAAGGCCCACCCCGGGGAAGACTTCGGCAGGTAACAGACTTCCCGTCGGACCCAGCACACTGCACTGCCACGCTGCATCCCAGCAAGATCCGCCCCAGGAGCCAGGGGCACCGCCAGGCCCACCCACCCACGCTCACGGCCATGGGGCACGAAACTGGAACCAGCAACGCGGAGGCGTTTTGCAGCAGAAGGGACAAACCGTGGCGTGGGACCCGGTGCTGCAAACGGACAGGTCCTGACGGCCAACTGCCTGGCCTCAAACACAGGCGAAATGAAACGGGGCTCACCAGAAGTCTCCGTGCTGCCTGACTCCACTGGTAAGAAACAGCCACACGTGGACCCAGTGTGATAGCCTAGTGGTTAAAAGTCCTCACCTTACATGCGCCGGGATCCCATATGGGCGCTGGTTCTAATCCTAGCGGCTCCACTTCCCATCCAGCTCCCTGCCTGTGGCCTGGGAAAGCACTGGAGGACGGCCCACAGCCTTGGGACCCTGTACCCACGTGGGAGACCCGGAAGAGGCTCCTGGCTCCTGGCTCCTGGCTTCGGATCAGCTCAGCTCTGGCCACTGTGGCCACTTGGAGAGTGAGCCAGCAGATGGAAGACCTTCCTCTCTGTCTCTCCTCCTTGTACATCTTACTTTCCAATAAAAATAAATACCTCTTAAAAAAACACCAATTATCCACACACGGCAATCCAGGGCAGATGCAGAGCCGCCTGGGCTCCTGGGGCTGCAGCATGTACCCTAAGAGCAGGGAGCGGGGTGAGGCCAGGGACGGCTCACCACTGCTCGTCGCAGCGCGGATCCTGGACCACGGGTGGCGGGGTGCGAAGCAGCACCTTGCTGCTGTCAGGACCTGGTGCAGGCCCGCCTCGTCCCCTGCTGGCGTGCGCTCAGCGAGGCACCAGTCAACGGGGGACACGCAGCAGCTCCTGGCAGCAGCAGGACCAGGCCACCTCGGGCACGAACCAGGAGCAGCCGGGCTTTCTCTGCATCTCTCAAATAAATAAAACAAGACATCACTGCTTTACAAAGAGGCAGGAAATCCAGTCCACCCTCCTGGACAGCCACGCAGCCCTGGTCAGCTGCTCTGCCTCCCTTCCAGCTCCCGCCTGGGGCCTGGGGCCTGCATGGAGTCCCCGGTCCTCGGCTTCGGACTGGCCCAGCCCCACAGGGGAGAGCTCTCTTCCTTTCTCTCTCTTGCTCGTTCAAATAAGTATATTTTCAAACAATAAAATACACAGAGTGCACCGTTTGTAAGTAACCCAACAGCCCAGGGGGTACGCTGACGACCCCGCTGGCATTTCCCGCCAGGCTACCCCAGACCGTGCAGAGAAGCCCAAGACGGAAGCACTTCAGCGCGCGACAGCAAGGACAGTGGCCGGAGATGGCGACAACACGGCAGGACCGGCAGGGAGCCGAGCAGCTGGGGGCCCCCGAGACGCGCCCAGGACACCGGGCCCCTGACCGAGAAGGGGCGCCCGGCGCCTGGGAAGGCCCTTACCTCCTCCTCCTCTTCCTCCGAGCTCTCCTCACTGTCGGATCTGGGAGCGACTTCATACCTGTGGAAACATGGGCGTTTCAGCAGAAACCCCAAATCCCTGAGACTCAGCCAGAGCTCCCAACGGCAGCAAGCTGCAGCGGGCCCTTCCCACGCACTGCTCGCCTCCGCCTCCCCTGCCCAGCGCCGTGGGGACCCTGCTTGCCCGGGGTGCGTCTCCAGCCAGGCCCTGTCCCCTGCGCCTCGGGGGCCCGGCCGTGCGGGGCAGTCCTGCTCACCCGGGGTGCGTCTCCAGCCAGGCCTCCAGCTGCCCGGCCTTGGGGACCCTGCTCACCCGGGGTGCATCTCCAGCCAGGCCGTCCCCTGCGCCTCAGGGGCCCAGCCTTGGGGACCCTGCTCACCCGGGGTGCATCTCCAGCCAGGCCCTGTCCCCTGCGCCTCAGGGGCCCAGCCTCGGGGCAGCCCTGCTCACCCGGGGTGCATCTCCAGCCAGGCCTCCAGCTGCCCGGCCTTGGGCGCGTCGGTGCCCGTGAGGATCCTGCCGCTCTCCACGTGGATGACCTTGACCGGGAGGTCGCTCATCTGGCTGGTCTCGTCCAGCGGCTGCAACGCAGGGACACGGGGACTGGCGGGTCTGGGCAGCCAACCCCCAAGGCCCCGCGTGGGGGTAGCGCCCACCGAGCACGGCATCAGCACCGCCAGGCCCGAGCCAGGAGGGGCTCAGCACCCAGGGGCCTGCTCCCTTCGCACGGCCCCTCCCGCTCCAGGGCCCCACCCCACGCACGTCCCCTTCCCCACGCACGGCTCTCGCCCCTCTATCCTCCCCAGGTGGGGCCTGTATGAAGGTCCCAGCGCCTTCTCCCATCCACAGCTGATGGCAATAGCTCAACGAGGCCACAGTCCTCCCGGCGAGCCCAGAGCTCCTCCTGCTCCGAGTGGACACACACGTCTCCCACGGGCTCCTGCCGTCTCCCGGAGGGGAGGGATTCCAAACAGCCAACCAGGTGAGGGGAGGGGCCGGAGATGTGGCACAGCGTGCTACACTGCCGGGAAAAGCGCTCCTGCTTCGGCCTGTGCCTCCCCGGCGGGTGTGATCACGTGGAGGAGAGCTCGCTCTCCCACTGTGCCTCTTGAATAAAGATCTTGAGGGAGAGAAGTGGCACCAGTGGGTCTCCTCCATCGCACCCAGTGCTTGGGGTGGGGCCTGTTTGGCTGCCCAGCACGTGCACTGAGGGGGCGTGGAAGGGCCACTACCTGGGAGCCCGCCTCCCACTTGGGAGTAGTTCGGGTTTTTTTTTTTTTAATTTGTTTATTTTTATTGGAAAGTCAGACATACAGAGAGGAGGAGAGACAGAGAGGAAGACCTTGCGTCTGCTGGTTCACTGTCCAAGTGGCCGCAACGGCTGGAGCTGAGCCGATCTGAAGCCAGGAGCCTGGAGCTTCTTCTGGGTCTCCCACACGGGTGCAGGGTCCCAAGGCTTTGGGCCGTCCTCCACTGCTTTCCCAGGCCACAGGCAGGGAGCTGGATGGGAAGTGGGGCTGCCGGGATTAGAACCTGCACCCATATGGGATCCCAGCACATGAAAGGCGAGGACTTTTAACCACTATGCTATCATGCCGGGCCCCCAGTTTGGGTTCTTCACTCACGGCTTTTTTTAGCCTAACGGGAGCCTCTCTAGCAAGCATTTGAGTAATGCGTAAGAAATTGGGAGCTCTCTCTGCCTTTCAATTAAAAAAAAAATAAGATAAAAAATTCATGTCCCGGCTGCTCCCACAAGGGAGACCCGGGAGAGGCTCCTGGCTCCTGGCTTTGGTCATTTGGGGAGTGAACCAGCGGATGGAAGATCTCTCTTTTTCTCTGTAAATCTTCTCCACCTTTCCAATTAAAATAAATAAATCTTCAGCAAGAGCTGACCCCACGCCCCCGGTCCCTCCCTCGGTACTCTCACAGGAGCCCTGCCGTGGCCGCCACACACAGCAGAGGGGCAGGCCTTCCGCCCCGCAGGTAAGGTGCCGCATGGCTGGGCACCCAGCTCCAGCGCCCGACTCCAGCTCCCTGTCCCACAGCCCCAGGCACGCGGACGGCTCCAGCTGTCGGGCCCTGCAACCACATGGGAGGCCTGCAAGGGCTTCCCGGCAGCCAGCCCTGCTCCTCCAAGCCACTGCAGGTATGGGGTGGGGCAGGGTGCGGGCAGAGCAGGAGTTTTGTTTTTTTTTAAAGATTTATTCATTTTATTACAGACAGATATACAGAGAGGAGGAGAGACAGAGAGGAAGATCTTCCGTCCGATGATTCACTCCCCAAGTGAGCCGCAACGGGCCGATGCGCGCCGATCCGATGCCGGGAACCTGGAACCTCTTCCAGGTCTCCCACGCGGGTGCAGGGTCCCAATGCATTGGGCCGTCCTCAACTGCTTTCCCAGGCCACAGCAGGGAGCTGGATGGGAAGTGGAGCTGCTGGGATTAGAACCGGCGCCCATATGGGATCCCGGGGCTTCCAAGGCGAGGACGTTAGCCGCTAGGCCACGCCGCCGGGCCCTTTAATGGGTTTTTAAAATGAATTTATCCATTAATTACATTGTATTGCATGACAGTTTCATAGGCACTGGGATTCTCCCCACCCCTCCCCAAACCCTCTCCCCATGGTGGATTCCTCCACCTCGTTGCATAACCACAGCTCAAGTTCATTTGGGATTCCCTCATTGCGAGCATATACCAAACATAGAGTCCAGCATCTTATTGTCCAGTCAAGTTCAACACCTTCTTAGGGAGACCCCCTCTGGTCTGAAGGCAGAGCCAGCAGAGTATCATCCCCAGAGCAGGAGTTTTCACACACTCTTCTGCTTGCCAATCAAGTGATATTGTGAGGCCTGGCATGGCAGCCTAGCGGCTGAATCCTCGCCTTACATGAGCTGGGATCCAATGTGGGCACTGGTTCTAATCCAGCTCCCTGCCTGTGGCCTGGGAAAGCAGTGGAGGACGGCCCAAAGCCTTGGGACCGCGTGGGAGACCTGGAAGAGGCTCCTGGCTCCTGGCTTTGGATCAGCTCAGCTCTGGCCGCTGCGGCCACTTGGGGAGTGAATCATCAGATGGAAGATCTTCCTCTCTGTATATCTGATTTTCCAACAAAAATAACACAAGTCTTTTAAAAAATAAATATATGTATATGTGTATGGTTACCTCTGAGCAGCACCTGTAGATTGTTGCGGGACATGACAACCAAAAGCAGCCCTGGGGCGGGAGCTAAGACGCTGCACGGGGGAACGGGCCTGGGCAGAGCCAGCCGTGGCCCACGGCACGCCCAGGAGCAGCTGCCTGCGGGCCCGTCGCTTCTCCATCACTGCTGCCCGTGCAGCAAGGACAGGGGAGCACCAGGCAGCTCCTCCCGGGCGGCCTGCATCACCGTCACTGCTCTAAGCCTGGAACCTGGCAGCAAAGGATGAATCCCTGAGATCCAGCAGGGGCGCTGGGCTCAGGGGGCGCCAGGGAGCCAGACCCCCCACCCGGCGTGCTCTGAAGCAGCCGGACGCTGTGCTCCCAGGCCCCGGGTCTCAGGTGACAGACTGGGACAGCAAACAGCAGCGGCACATCCGATATCTCCCCCAGCTGCCACTGTCCAGCCGGATTCTGCGCACTCAAAAAACAGCCATGTCTGACTGGTATCTAACGGAGCATTTCCGTGTCAGACGCGGGAGGGCACGGCTACGGAGCTGAGCCCGGAGGCCGCAGGCAGGAGCTCCGTGGGGACCACAGAGGGGCTGGCACAGGACCAGGACAGCGTAGTGCCCTAACCCACTTCCTCGACCTGCACCCCAAGGCCCCCCAGAAGTGGCGACACCCCAGGGCAGTGTGCACTGCTGTTCGGGCCAAGGCTTCTGGAAACCAGGCCTGCGGGAGGCAGTGGGCCTGCGGGGAGAGCTGGGGAGGCGGCGCGCACTCCCAGCCGCACAGGACCTGCCACCACGCTCTGGCACCCATCCCCACGGGGGCCCCCTGGCCAGAAGCCGGATCAGTGATCCATACAAGCCCTCCAGAAAGGTTTAGACAGAGAGCTGAGCCGCGAGGGCTGGGGCTGTGGCACAGAGCAAAGTCACCACCCAATGCTAGCATCCCCATCCAGCCACGGGTTCAAGTGCCGGCTGCTCCACTTCTGATCCAGCTCCTTCTAACGCTCCTGGGATGGTCTCCAGGGTCTGGGCCGCTGCTCCCACATGGCAGACTAGGACAAAGTCCCTGGCTCCTGGCTCCAGGCTGGCGCAGTACTGGCACTCAGAGCCTTGAGAGAACCAGGACACACAGCAGCTCTCTTCTTCGGGCTCTCCCTCTCTAACCCTTTCAAAATACAATCAAGCTAATAAAGGACCTCAAGGCATCAGAGCAGGCCAGCCCCGATGAGCTGGGGTGTGCAGCTGCTGACGCCAGCGGAGACGCCGTGTGCCGCACTCGAGGGCCGGCGTGCGAGTCCTGGCTCCAACTCGACCCCACCTTTCTGCTAACGGCACCATGGGAGACTGGCTGGCCCAAGTAGCCGCCTTCCTGCCACCTATGTGGAAGGGGGTCTGAGTTCCTGCTCAGGGTTCCGCCCCCTCCTGCCCGCACAGGGGCACGGACCCAGGGGCCAGGAGCACTAGGCACCACCGTCTCAGCAAGGGGCTGGCAGCCTGTGGCCCACAGGCCAAGCAGGAGAGCAGAGAGGCCGACGAGCAATGCAGCCGCACACAGGAGCTTACAGGCTCCACTCTGGCACCTCTCCAGCCCACGGACCACGCGTCACCACTGCAGGAGCACACCCCGGCTGCCAGTCTCCACCTGCCCCCTGGGAAACTAGCCTCGGCAGGCGCGAGGAGCCAGGGCCACCAGGAGCAGTGACACCACAGATCACATCACACACTCCTCCCGTGAAGAACACGGGGCCACAGCGGGTCTTCCGCCGCGAACGTGTGCTGAATCTGACCACATGACCGCGGTTACACAGCTGGCCTGCTGCTGCAGGGTGCCAGGGTGGGCACAGGCTCCCTGCTGCCGGAGGGCAACGGGGCACAAGGGTGGGTACTCCGCACTGCAGGTGGGGCACCCGGCGGAGGCGCGCACGGGGAGGCCCTGTCCCTTGGGGTCTCAGAGGATCCCGACAACCCGGGAGGCAACACAGCAGAGCACAAGTTTGCAAAGAAACGGCCCTGCGGTGGGCAGGGAAGGTGACATGTTAGCCCAAGGCCGGGCATGGGGCCCGACACTGGCAGACAGACCCAGGCCAAGGAGCTGGGCGCCCCAGGAGCCCCCTTCTCACCTCGCCGTCCGGACCGATGGCCGGCGTCTGCCCCTCGGCGCTTTCTGCCTTCTGTAAGCACAAGAGAAGAGAGCCGGTCACACGGCGCCCACAGCCCGCGCCGAGGGCGCCACCCACGCCGGCCCCACGCACCTTCTTCTTCTTCTTCTTCTTCTTCTCCTTGGCCACCTGGGCGGCCTTGTGCTGGCGCACCAGCTCCGTGAGGTTGGCCACGTACTCGTCCGTCTGCTGCAGCAGGTACGCCAGCCGCTTGTCCTTCTTCTGGTCGATGAGCTTGCGGTAGCCCTCCTCATCCTCGGCCTGAGCGGGCGAAAGAGCACGGTGAGCGGCGCCCACGCGCAGCACACACCACAGCAGGCACACACACACCACAGCAGGCACACACCACAGCAGGCACACACACCACAGCAGGCACACACACACCACAGCAGGCACACACACCACAGCAGGCACACACACACCACAGCAGGCACACACACACCACAGCAGGCACACACCACAGCAGGCACACACACCACAGCAGGCACACACCACAGCAGGCACACACACCACAGCAGGCACACACCACAGCAGGCACACACACACCACAGCAGGCACACATCACAGCAGGCACACACCACAGCAGGCACACACACCACAGCAGGCACACACACACCACAGCAGGCACACACACCACAGCAGGCACACACACACCACAGTAGGCACACACCACAGCAGGCACACACACCACAGCAGGCACACACACACCACAGCAGGCACACACACACCACAGCAGGCACACACCACAGCAGGCACACACACCACAGCAGGCACACACACACCACAGCAGGCACACACCACAGCAGGCACACACCACAGCAGGCACACACACACCACAGCAGGCACACACCACAGCAGGCACACACACACCACAGCAGGCACACACACCACAGCAGGCACACACACACCACAGCAGGCACACACCACAGCAGGCACACACACCACAGCAGGCACACACCACAGCAGGCACACACACCACAGCAGGCACACACCACAGCAGGCACACACCACAGCAGGCACACACACACCACAGCAGGCACACACCACAGCAGGCACACACACACCACAGCAGGCACACACCACAGCAGGCACACACACCACAGCAGGCACACACACCACAGCAGGCACACACCACAGCAGGCACACACACACCACAGCAGGCACACACACACCACAGCAGGCACACACCACAGCAGGCACACACACCACAGCAGGCACACACACCACAGCAGGCACACACACACCACAGCAGGCACACACACCACAGCAGGCACACACCACAGCAGGCACACACACCACAGCAGGCACACACCACAGCAGGCACACACACACCACAGCAGGCACACACACACCACAGCAGGCACACACACACCACAGTAGGCACACACACACCACAGTAGGCACACACACACCACAGCAGGCACACACCACAGCAGGCACACACCACAGCAGGCACACACACACCACAGCAGGCACACACACACCACAGCAGGCACACACACACCACAGCAGGCACACACCACAGCAGGCACACACACACCACAGCAGGCACACACACACCACAGCAGGCACCCTTTGCAGGCCCACGCATGGCAGTAGCCCCCCATCGTCATGATCGCCTCACCCCAGCACCTGGTGAGGCCTGCTGGGCAGACGCAGCACTGCCAGGGCTCTGCCACCAAGGGCACAAGTCCAGACACCTCCACTAGCACAGTACATGCCCACGTCCAGCACTTCCGCCAGCTGGTCCCGGGCACAGCACTGCCACAGGGCACTCTACCCCGTCCTGCCAGGCAGAGCCCTCCTTACGACCTGCAAGGACGAATGCCCCCCAGCCAGGGTGCTGCGTCCTCCCCACCTCGGGGCCCTCTAGCACCTGTGGGCCAGGGACCTGGGCGTTGGCTGGATGCCCATTTTGCCTCCCGTCCTTCAGGCTCCTGCTCCGCGGGTTCCTGCCTACCCATCCCCATGCGCTCGCGCCACCCCTTCCCTTCATGCAGTGGTCATCCACAACTCTCCGTGTTTTACGGGGCCAGCTGGAGGGCAGGGGCCGTGTTTCCAGCAGGTCTGACCCATGCCTGTTCTGCCCCTTTGCCCACCTCTCAGCCTAGCTCCAAAGGCAGCAGGCAGCACCCTGGTAGGAGAGCCATGCAAATGGGCAACACCCTCGTACCAGCCAGGGCTGCAACACAGAGCCCACAGACAGCACCCTGGTAACAGCCAGGGCCTGCTACATTGCGCCCACGGGCATCACCCTGACCTGCGACACCAGACCCACGGGATTCGCCCTGACCTGTGACACCGGGCCCACGGGACCCACCATGATGAGCCTGTGACGCTGGGCCCACGAGACTCACTCTGACCTGCGGTGTGGCACCCACGGGACTCAGCCTGACCTGCGACATCAGGCCCACGGGACTCAGCCTGACCTGCGACGCTGGGCCCACGGGACTCAACATGAGCCTGCAATGCTGGGCCCACGGGACCCACCCTGACATGTGACGCTGGGCCCACGGGACTCACCCTGACCTGCGACACCAGGCCCACGGGACTCACCATGAGCCTGCAACGCTGGGCACACGGGACTCACCCTGACCTGCAACACCCACGGGACTCGCCATGAGTCTGCGACACCCACGGGACTCCCCATGAGTCTGCGACACCCACGGGACTCACCGTGAGCCTGCAACGCTGGGCACACGGGACTCACCCTGACCTGCAACACGGCGACACCCACGGGACTCACCACGAGCCTGCAACACCCACGGGACCCACCATGAGCCTGCGACGCAGTGCCCATGGGACTCACCCTGACCTGCGACACCCACAGGACTCACCACGAGCCTGCGACACCCACGGGACTCACCATGAGCCTGCGACACCCACGGGACTCACCATGAGCCTGCGACACCCATGGGACTCACCCTGACCTGCGACGTGGACTCACCATGAGCCTGCGACACCCACGGGACTCAGCCTGACCTGAGACACCAGGCCCACGGGACTCACCCTGACCTGAGACACCCACAGGACTCACCACAAGCCTGCGACACCCACGGGACTCACCCTGACCTGCGACACCCACGGGACTCACCCTGACCTGCGACACCAGGCCCACGGGACTCACCATGAGCCTGCGACACCCACGGGACTCACCACGAGCCTGCGACGGGACTCACCACGAGCCTGCGACACCCACGGGACTCACCCTGACCTGCGACACCAGGCCCACGGGACTCACCATGAGCCTGCGACGTGGACTTACCACGAGCCTACGACACCCACGGGACTCAGCCTGACCTGCGACACCCACGGGACTCACCATGAGCCTGCGACGTGGACTCACCACGAGCCTGCGACACCCACGGGACTCACCACGAGCCTGCGACACCCACGGGACTCACCACGAGCCTGCGACACCCACGGGACTCACCATGAGCCTGCGACGCAGTGCCCACGGGACTCACCATGAGCCTGCGACGTGGACTCACCACGAGTCTGTGACACCCATGGGACTCACCCTGACCTGCGACACCCACGGGACTCACCATGAGCCTGCGACGTGGACTCACCATGAGCCTGCGACACCCACGGGACTCACCATGAGCCTGCGACGTGGACTCACCATGAGCCTGCGACACCCACGGGACTCACCATGAGCCTGCGACGTGGACTCACCCTGACCTGCGACACCCACGGGACTCACCATGAGCCTGCGACGTGGACTCACCATGAGCCTGCGACACCCACGGGACTCACCATGAGCCTGCGACGTGAACTCACCATGAGCCTGCGACACCCACGGGACTCACCATGAGCCTGCGCATCCGCTCCTTCTCGATCCGCTCGTTCTCCTTCTTCTGCTCGCGCTCCGTGTTGGCGTGGTACGTGGCCACGGCCTTGGTGAGCTTCTGCACCTTGCCCGTCACGGACCGGTGGTACTCCTTGAAGTCCTTGGCGTGCTGCAGGATGCTGTTGAGGTATTCCTGCGGGCGCACACGGAGGAGGCTGCAACCTCGGGACCCTCCCGCCCTGTGCTCCAGCCACGGGGCAAACAGGTCCGAGATGGGCCCCCCAAAAAGAACAGAGGGGCCAGAAGGCCTGCCCCACAGAGGGGAAGGGTGGGGGTGCCGCGACAGAGGGTGCCGTGGGGTGCCATGCTCCTGTAAGCGGCTACCTGGCTCTGTGAACACAGGCTGACATGACAGCGTCCAGGCGGGTCACCACCAACCACTGGCATTTTATACCTTACTGCAAATTCACGCAGTAATAGGCGTTCGTTACAGAAAATTAGAATATTAAAAAAACCCTTCTAACATCTGGCTTGGTCAGAGGCCTCAGCCCACTTGACGGACACAGCAGTCGGGTCGGAGCCCTGCACAGCCCAGCCCCAGGCCCGGGTCCCAGCCCCAGGCCCACTGCACGCATCTGCGGCTGCCTCGTGGGGCTGGGCTCATGCCCCCTCGCCCCAGAGAGAACCCCCAGGGCTAAACAGCGCCCGTGCCACGTCACTCCCCGGCCTGCGGGCAGCTGTTCCCTTCATTGCCAGGGCCAAGTGGCAGCTCCTATGTGCTGCTTCTCCCTGGCAGTGACCCCCACAGGCAACATGGGGCCAGCCTGCCTCCCCTCCCAGGACAGGAGCCGAGAGGCACTGCCCTTGCACCCTGACGCTTGGTGTCGCCCAGCGATGCCCTCTAAGGGCCAAGCAGGCACAATGTGCTTGTGACCCCCGGCCCGGGCACACGCCCACCTGCTGACCCCCGGCCCGGGCACACGCCCACCTGGTGACTCCCGGCCCGGGCACGAGCCCACCTGCTGAGCCCCGGCCAGGGCACGAGCCCACCTGGTGACCCCCGGCCCGGGCACGCGTCCACCTGGTGACCCCCGGCCCGGGCACACGCCCACCTGCTGAGCCCCGGCCCGGGCACACGCCCACCTGGTGACCCCCGGCCTGGGCACGCGCCCACTTGCTGAGCCCACCTGGTGCTTCTGGCGCCGTTTGCGCTCCTGCTCGATCTTCTGCTGTTTCTCCAGCTTCTCCGTGATGCGGGCCTCTCGCAGGGACTGGCGCTTGCTGCGCTTGTAGGCCTTGGCGTTGAGCGCCGTCTCCAGCGCCGTGTCCCTCCGCATGCACACCACCACCTCCTGGCGCAGCTGGGGAGACCCACAGCAGGCCTGGCACCGAGCCCTGCCTGCCAGGTAGGCGCCGCTCCGCCAAGACCCAGAGCTCCACCCCTTGCTTACTCCCCAAGACCCTGCAACGGCCGGGGCCGGGGCCTGGCACTCAATCTAGGCCTCCCAGGGGGGACCAGGCATCAGCGCCTCCGAGAACTGCACCTGCAGGAAGCTGCTGTGCAGAAGGCCCGCTCCAGGCCGCTCTGACACAGGACCCTGGGCACCAACTCCGTCAGCAAAGGCCACCTGCGACAGGTACAGCTGGCACATGGCACAGAGCAGCAGTGCCCCATGAGGTCCCGGAGGCCCTCACGCGCCCCAGACAGTACCCCTGCAGAGAGGCCCACTGGAGTCTCCTCCTCCAAGGACAATGGTGCCTGAGGGCAGCCCAGGCTTAGGCAGGGCCAAGGACCACCCCCTACACACACCATGCCACAGGACAGGCTCAGGGGACCTACGGGCGTGTGTGTGAGAATGAGCTGGTATGCAGGTACACGTGAGAGCACGTGTGTTGAGTATGAGTAACACACACGCGTGGGGAGGTGGGGTATGTGTGTGCGTGTGTGGGTGTGTGTGCTGAGTGCACACATGGGCCTGGAGCGCTGGCCTAGAGGCTAAAGTCCTCATCTTGCACACCCAGGAGCCCATAAGGCTCCGGTTCTAATCCCGCTCCCACGCTTCACATCTAGCTCCCTGCTTGTGGCCTGGGAAAGCACTGGAGGACGGCCCAAAGCCTTGGGACCCTGCACCCGTGTGGGAGACCTGGGGGAAGCTCCTGGCTCCTGGCTTCAGGTCGGCTCAGCTCTGGCCATTGCGGCCACTTGGGGAGTGAACCAGCGGATGGAAGATCTTTCTCTCTGTTTCTTCTCCTCTCTATATGTCTGACTTTCCAATAAGAAATTAAATAAATCTTCAAAAAAACCAAAGTGCGCACGCGTGGGTGTGCTGAATACACTAAGCACGTGGGGCGTGTCGAGTGTTGGTGTGTGAGTGTGAGTGTCGGTGTGTGTGTGGACCCCAGGGAGTGCCCCCGCACTCTGCCCACCTGTCTCTGGAAGTTCAGCAGCCGGAGGGCCTTGAGCTCAATGGTCGCTTTGGTTCGCAGATCCCCGGCCAGCGACCCGGGAAGGTTTTCAAGTTCCTGAATTCGGTGCGCGATGCGGGCCTGCAGCCTGGGGCATGGAGACAGGGAGAGGGTGCAGTGAGAAGGCCGCTGGCCCACCCAGGAAGCCCACAGAAGACTCCACAGGACACACCCCCTAAGGAGGGAGACGCGTTAGAAAGAGCGACAGCAAGCTTGCGTAGCGGCCTGGGCAGTACACAGGGACAGCAGGGGACCAGAGACCTGCTCCACCCTGCCGAGCGGGAGGCTAACCCCGGGGCCCTGGGGTGACCCACAGAGCTCACATGGTGCTCCCTGGGCAAACCCTCTGACTGTGCTTAATTTACTGCGCTGCAGCTGTGTGCCAGGTACCGAAACCCCAAACAGCCATGGTGAGTGCGGGGCCTGGTGGAGGCTCCTTGGGGAACGGGTGAATGGCTAGAAGGCTCGGGCTGGGGGGAGAACCAGGAGAGCGCCACAGCAGGGCTGGGCACAGACAGCCACCGTCAGGGTGCGGCCACGGGAAGGCGAGTGGTCTGCACTCAAGGAATGGCAAGGCCTGGCAGCCGCAGGGGCACGGCAGAAGGGTTGGGGAGCGGAGGAAGGAACGAATCAGGCCTTTAAGGCGCTGAGCTGGGTCAGAGGGAGCTGACCAAAGACCCGATCAACATGGCTGGAGGCAAACAGGGAAGAAGACCTAACCCCGCCCCCGGCACAGGTGCACCCCTACCCCGGGGGAACCCCCGGCACAGGCGCACCCCTTCCCCGGGGGCTCGGCACAGGTGCACCCCTACCCTGGGGGAACCCCCGGCACAGGTGCACCCCTACCCCGAGGGCTCGGCACAGGCCCACCCCGGATACCCCGGAGCCCACTCCGGAAGGGAGAAGAAAGCGGAACTGGGAGACACTGGGATGGGGGGCTCCAAGGCCCATGCATGTAGGATGGAGCGTTCCAACCCACTGAAGGCTTGCCGCAGGAACGCCGAGGGCACCACCAGCCAGGCCGCTGCTCAGAGCACTGCCAGCAGTGGGCCCAGGACCCGCTCAGCGCCGCACAGCGGACAGAGTCCCCAGGTCCAGGACTGCCGTGCACGGGAGCGGGCCACACGAGTCCTACAAATGCCCTGTGTTCACAGAGAGGCAGGCCCTGCTGGTAGTTGCACCGCACAGCTGGGAAAACCACGAGCCTGGGTGGCCAGCAAGGGAACAACGCCGGAAGAGGGGGCCCGGAGGGCACGGCGGGGGCAGGTGGGCAGCGGGCCTGGTGGGCACAGAGGGGCAGGCGGGCAGCGGGTCGGGACCGGCCTGGGGCGGGCCACTCACCGGTACTCCCGCTCCTGCAGGATCTCCACAGGGTCCAGGCCCCGCGGCTTCTGGATGGGCGTGATGCGGCTCTGCTTCTGGTGCAATGGTACCACGGGGGCCGGCTGGGCGGGCTGCCCCGGGGACTGCGTCTGCGGTGGCATCACAGGCGAGGCGGCAGGTGGCACGGCGGGCGGGGCGGGGGAGGGCCGGCCCGTGGGCTGCGGGGGTATCAGCTTCTGGGGGGTACTAGTGGGGGCAGCAGCGTTCGCCATGGGTCCTGGGGGCGGCAAGCGGCAGGGGACCACGCTGGGCTCAGCTCTGACTCCGGCCAGAATTCCCAGGCGCCTCAGGCGGCCCAGGCCCAGGCACACTACGTGCCAAGCCCAACACCACTTGGAGCAACCTGGGGGCACTGCCGCCTGGCCCCCACACCTCCCCATCCTGAAGGACGCTGGGTGGGACTCTGCACCACACACTCCCTCTGCCCTCTCTGCCAGGATGGGGGTGGGAGGAGTGACCTACACCCAGCCCACCAGGGGCTTCCGTTTGGGTCAACCAGGCCCTCCCCACTTCCCCTAGGGGGCTGGCCGGTCACAGCTCAGGTCAGGGAAGGTAGGGCACCAAGAAAAGCCACCTCACCTTCAGGCCAGGGTTTAGGGGGTCCTCCAGGGGGCTGGCCCGGCATCCCAGGAGGCACACCTGAAGGGCCTGGGGGTGGCATGTTGGGCCCTCCCATACCTAACACAGGAGCAAGCAAACAAGAGGTCAGGCGTGCTCCCACCAGCAAGGACACCCCCCACCAGCCCATGGCCCACCGGGCTGTCTATACAAGGGCCCAGGGCCCCCCACCAGCCCCTGGCCCACCGGGCTGTCTATACAAGGGCCCAGGGCCCCCCACCAGCCCATGGCCCACCGGGCTGTCTATACAAGGGCCCAGGGCCCCCCACCAGCCCCTGGCCCACCGGGCTGTCTATACAAGGGCCCAGGGCCCCCCACCAGCCCATGGCCCACCGGGCTGTCTATACAAGGGCCCAGGGCCCCCCACCAGCCCCTGGCCCACCGGGCTGTCTATACAAGGGCCCAGGGCCCCCCACCAGCCCCTGGCCCACCGGGCTGTCTATACAAGGGCCCAGGACCCCCCACCAACCCCTGGCCCACCGGGCTGTCTATACAAGGGCCCAGGGCCCCACCTGCACAAAGCCAAGGCTGCAGCAGGCAGAGCTTACTTACCATGAGGCCTGCTGTAATTGGGAGGAGCGGGGCCAGGGCCAGGCCCAGGGCCCGTGGCAGACACGGAGGGCGGAGGTAGGGTTGGCATTTGCTGCTGCATGCCAGGCATCGGCCGCTTGCCCTGCACGGCCATCTGCAGGTGGTCAGGGAGTGGCTGGCCCCTGGCCAGCATCTTGTAGGCCATGATCTGGGCCCGCAGCTGGTGCAGCTGGTTCTGGTTGAACGGAGTTGGGCCCCGATTCTGCTGCCCCAAGCCCTGGGGGTCAGCGCCGTCCAGGGGAGCTCCCCCGGGCCCAGAGGACATCTGGGGGCCTGAGGACGGGCCACTGGCTGGAACGGGGCTGGAGGCGTGCTCGGAGCCACCCAGAGGCGAGGGGTAACCTGTGGAGGAAGGCGAGGCCCGGTTGTCTGGCGGCCCACAGGCACAGCTGGGCCGGCTCCCTCTCACCCGGCCCCGGGAGGCAGCCCTGGTGTGGCCTCGGCCTGGCTGTCTGCAAGGCCAGCGGGGCAGACTCCCTCTCACCCGGCCCCCGGGAGGCAGCCCTGGTGTGGCCTCGGCCTGGCCGCAGGGCCAGCAGGGCCGGCTGTGGCTTCAACAGGACGCACACAGGTGCTACAGACACTGTGGCAGGAAGCCCAGGCTGCCGGCGGGCCTGCAGACGGCCCAGCGCCCACATGCTTCAACTGCCTCTCTGCGGAGTCACCCCGTCCCCACCTCTGGGACTAGAGGGCACTTCTCAGAGGGCTTGTGAGGGCCCTCAGAGCCCACAGTGCGCCCCAAGGAGGCTGCTCCCATCAGCAGGAGCTCCCCCAGGGCAGGAGCGCCCCAGCCCTCTGGCCGAATAGCCCAGGCTCTCTCCCGGGTGCAGGAAGAACAACCCCAGGAGGCATCCCAACTCGGGGCTCCCGGGGCAAGAGGCGCATGTACCTTGGGAGTGCTGGTCCATGGGGCTGGGTGGGGGCCCCATGCCCGCGTGGCCGCCAGAGCGCATGCCCACTGCTTTCATCTGGTTGTAGCGTGGGTCGTCCGACACGCCCTTCTCATGCATGGCCTCCATGGGCTGTGGGGGAGGGTAGGCAGCATCAGCAAAGGCACGGGCAGAGGTGGGGGTCCCTGCCCAGACTGCCTCAGTGCCACCCCAATGCCATCAACAGCACCCTGTCACCGGCCAGCCGTGGGAGCAGCAACACCACGCCGGGCTCAAGGGAAGCCTCCTCCAGCCACCGAGGCCGAGGCGCAAGCCCGCTGCTGGCCAGCGGACAGTCCGCCCGAGGCGAAGGCTTCAGGGAGACGAGCTGCGCCGGCCTTGCCTCCCCCGGGAGGGGCGCGTCCCACCACCAGAGGACCCCAGATCTCCAGAGGGTGCTGGGCACACAGCAGGCCTGTGGCCAGCGCTGGCTGGAGGGGAGAGACACAACAGGGCAGATGGACGGTGAGGGGCTTGTTGCAGGAGGGAAGGCACTGGGCAGTGCCGGGGGGTGCAGAGGCAGAGAGCGGAGTTGCGCTGTGTACCCCTGGGGCGTGGGCAGGGAGGGAGGGACGGAAGGAGCTCAAAGAGACCCTGCCTGCCCTGCAGTGAGATGGGGCAGCCCCACGCATGCCTGCCAGTACACCTGCCAGCTGCAACAGCAGGAATGGGAATTGGCCAAGCCGGGCCTGCTAAGACAGGGCCCCTTCCTCCAGCCACCACCAGGGACACACAGGGCAGCTGAAGTGCCCAACCCGGGTGGGCAGGTTGGGTCCTGGGCCCGAGGCCGGTCAGGTGCCCAGGCCAGTGCTGCCCAACGGCCCACCCTACCTTGTGCATCTGGTGCACGCTGTCCTGAGGGTAGCCGCCGGGCCCCTGAGTTGGCATGGGGTGTCCTGCTGACGGCGGCCCCGGGCTGGGCCCCATCATGCTGTGGGCAGAGCCCGGCGAAGGGCCTGGGCTAGGGCCCAGCATGGCTCCTGGCGAGGGCCCAGGGCCCGGGGAAGGGCCCGGCCGAGGAGTCCCGCCCAGAGGCGGGTCTGGTGTAGACATGGTGCCGGAAGCTGCAGCGAGTCCCTCCTGCGGGAGAGAAACACGGCTCAGACGGGGTGGGGCAGGCCACGCTGCCAGGGCCACAATCCGGACACCCCTTGCAGAGGAGCCCGGAACACGAGGGCACCTCAGACAAGGCACAGGAAAGGAGCACTCAAGGATGCTTTGGGGCAAAAGCTTTGAGATCCACGTACAGTCTTTTCCGTACCCCACTTCCCCTACTGTGGATACTGCCAAACTTGTTTGCATGAAAACACACGTGTGTTTTCCCCCATACCCTGATGAGTACGAAGGGCCAGCGCCCCTCTCAGGAGCACAACCTGGACGGAGCCCCCTTGCACGGCCACGTCACCAAAGCCAGGGTGGGCACAGAGGCGGGCTGGCAGCACCTGTCTACCACTGTTTAACAACCAAGACAGCAAGACGGGGCTCACGCCGGACCTCAGGACATGAGCCCAACCTTCCCTCCCAGACTCCAGGACGGCCCTCAGATGTGCCAGTCCACACGCAGAGCGGCAGCAGGGGCTGCCTGAGGGCACAGGGCACCTGGGAAAGCCTGGGGCAGCGGCAGGCCCCATGGACTGGCCGTGCAGCCCCACGGCTGTGCCAGGTCCCCACCGTGACCGTGGCGCTCAGGGACGAGACATGCAGAGGCCCGTAGAGCCCGGCCACACCCCCGGCCAGACACCTCAACTCGGCGGTTGGCAGGCTGGGCGTGGCTCTCCCCTTCTCTCGCTCTCCCCCAGACAGGAAGGAGAAGATGGGTCAAGAAGGCTCTCCCCACTATCCCCTGACCTCAGCCCTCCCTACCCCTCCAACCGCGGCGTGGGGCGTCAGGGACGGAGCGAGGAGGTGGGGGAAACGCATGAGTCCTCATGGTTTTCTCAGGATACACACTTTCTAATGATTTAATGACAATCCCATGTGGACACTGGCTTTAACATTTTACACCAAAATAAACTCATTGCTCAATGCAATGTTTCAGGAACTTGAAAAAGTTTTAATATTTACTTCCTTATTTGTTTCAGAGGCAAAGAAGTGAGTTAGGAGAAGAGCTAGCCAGCCAATCAGAAAGCAAGCTCCCACCTGCTGGGTCACCCACAGCGAAGTCAGGAGTTGGGAGCTGCATCCGGGTCCTCCCGCGGGTGGCACGGAGCCCAGCAGCGGGGTGTGTGGGCAGGAAGGGGCGCCCTGAAGCACAGTGGCAGAGTGCCCTGAAAGAGGGCACTGACAGGGGGTGCAGGCTCTAAGTGCTGCACCCACGGCTCGGTCAGCCACGACACACGCCGTGAACACGAGCTCTCGCCCTCCCCCAGGACTGCCAAGTACCCCCGACGGCCGGGGTGCTCTCGGCAGGCAACGAGGGTGCCCCACGCCACGAGCCTCACAGGCCAATCAAGCAGCAAAGCCGTGCCCTACGCCATCACAGCCAACGCATCTCAGCAACTGAACCAACTCCGCCCTGACCAGGCCCCCTCTCCCGCACTCCCCCGCCGGGGTAACCAGTGCTGCCAAGTGCCATTTCCAGCACTGGCAACTATGCACCACTTTATTGACCGGGCTGCTTCACTTTCAGCCACTGAACCCCACCATCCAAGACCTGCAGCCAGCCAGGAATACTCTGCCCACGTGGAGACGCAGCGTCCCCAGCACAGCCACCCGTCATGCTGGTCACACTTCTCTTCACCACAATCCTGTGCCCTGTGTGCATCAGGCAGGTGTCGCGGCACCACAGATCACACCACAACCCAATGCTTGGAGCCACTTCCCAATCCAGCTCCTGCTGGGCCCACCCCGAGGGAGATGGGAACGGACCCCTGGCTCCACGCTCCCGCTGACCCAGCCTTGGCTGCGGGCACATGTGGGTAGGCGGGAACCAGCGGATGGAAGCTCAGCCTCACACCTCACTAAGTCTCTGTCCAGCAGGGCGGAAGTGCAAGGCAGCAGCGATCAGACACGCTGACCGGCAGGGGGCTCTCCTTCGTCCCAGCAGCCGGGGCACTGGTGCCAGGCTGGTGGGGCAGGCTCCGGGCACTACCCTCCCGCCAGCATTGCACCCAGTCACTTAGGTCGCCCAACGCCAGCTGGGTGACCGGCAGCTCAGTTCCAACACTGCTACCCTTGGGGAGGGGTGGGGCGTGAGTTCACAGCTCAGCCTACAGGATCTCGAGTGTCTGGCACTGCTGACCCCACCCCTGTGACTCGGGCCTCCCCTCTGCCCACCGCGCACACGCTCCGCCAGGTTGAATTCACACGTCACAGCAGCTCCCGGAGGGAGGGAAGGTACCTATACTGCTGCCTGCAAATGCAGGCCACAACTCGGCACCAAGCACCAAGACACACACCCCAGGGCACCGAGCGCATCGCTGGCTCAGACACACCAGGGGGGCCCGCTCCAGCCCCGCCATCACCGGGTCCTCTCGGTGCCCAGCCCCACCTCCGGCTCCCTAGAGGCCCCGCCCCGGGTCTCCTTGGCAGCACAGCACTACCAAATCACGTTCAAGGTGGGAGAGGGCAGGGATGACCTGCCGGTATGTGGCGTAACAGGTTAAGCTACTGCCTGCAATCTGGTATCCCATCTGGACGGCAGTTCAAGTCCAGTCCCTACTTTGGGACCCTGCACCCGTGTGGGAGACCCGGAAGAGGCTCCTGGTTCCTGGCTTCAGATTGGCTCAGCTCCAGCCGTTGTGGCAGCTTGAGGAGTGAATCATCAGACGGAAGACCTTCCTCTCTGCATATCTGACTTTGCAACAGAATAAATCAATCTTTTAAAATGTGCATACATTCATATGTGTGTACATACATGTACATACATATACATGTACATACATGTACATACATGCATACATGTACACGTACATACATGTACATACATACATGTACATATACACCTATATGTGTATGTACATACGCATATATGTGTACATGTGTGCATATACATGTCTGTGTGTATGTGTGAATATACATGTATGTGCACATATGTGTTTATGCAAACGTATGCATGCGTATACACATGTATGTGTGCATGCATACACCTTTAACAAAGGATTCCTAGGAACGGGGCGCTCCCTCACTCCCAGCGAGGGGCCTGTCCCTCCCACCCTCTAGTGTAAGGAGGGAGGGTCACAGTGGGGAGCAGGTGGCAGGCTCGGGGCCACGGGGAGCAGCACTTGTTTCGCACTCCCAATGGGACGCACTGGGCTGCATAGGGACAGCGAGCGAGGGTGCTCCGGGGAGCGCAGACCCCAGGGACACCAGCCCCCCAAACACAGGTGCCGTTCATCCGCGCTGGTGAAGCCCTCCGGCTCGGGGCACAGGGACCCTCTGGAGCACAGGGGAAGTGCTGCTGAGAGAGGCCACATCGCTGGCTCAGTCACAGAGACCTGCCCCACCAGCCCCGCTGCCGTGTGCCCACAATCACTTCCGGGTGTCCTCGGGGCAGGCTCCACGGCCAGGGCGCAAGGATGCCACCCACTGTGCCCCTTTCCTGGCACGGCAAGCCAGGAAGCCACACATAAGACCCTGGGTCTCCTACTGTCAGAGGTGAAGCCGTAACTGCCACACAGCCACCTGCTTCCTGAGCCAGCCAGGCGCGACCCTACAGGCAAAAGGAGAACCTACACAGTCCCAAGAGCCATTTTCTTTTTTTTTTTTTTTTTAAGACTTTCTTATTTTTATTACAAAGTCAGACATACAGAGAGGAGGAGAGACAGAGAGGAAGATCTTCCGTCCGATGATTCACTCCCCAAGTGAGCCGCAATGGGCCGATGCACGCCGATCCGAAGCCGGGAACCTGGAACCTCTTCCGGGTCTCCCACGCGGGTGCAGGGTCCCCAGGCTTTGGGCCGTCCTCAACTGCTTTCCCAGGCCACAAGCAGGGAGCTGGATGGGAAGTGGGGCTGCCGGGATTAGAACCGGTGCCCATATGGGATCTCGGCGCATTCAAGGTGAGGACTCTAGCCGCTAGGCCACGCCGCCGGGCCCCCCAAGAGCCATTTTCAAGGCCATCGTTGTGACACAGAAGGTCCGGGGCCAGCGGGTGAAGCTGTACCCCGACATACCACACTGGCACGCCGCCTGAGTCCCAGCGGCTCCCTTCCTGATCTGCTTTCTGCCAGTGTCATCCGGAGGGCAGCAGAGGATGGTCCAGGCCGTGGGTCCCTGCCACAGGTGTGGGAGATGCAGTCGGCGCTCCTGGCTGCAGGCACCCGGGCAGGGGGCCGGCAGGTGCACGGGAGGTCCCCAAGCGCCTCTCTCCCTTGCCTTTCAACTGAGTAACAAGGCGAACGTGAACCGGAGGGTCCATCCTCCCACAGCACACAGAGTGGGCGGGCCTCCCCCGGGCACTGCTGTACCCGACTGCCACCTGCTGTACCAGGCTGCTCCTCGGGGACGTGACCCACCCACCCCAAGCAGAGCCCTGCACACCTGCCTGGGCTGGCTCAGGACCCCAACACTGGCTGCTTTGCAGCGCTATGGCACGAGTGCAGGGAAATCAGGTCCCTTCACAACACGGGGCTGATGCAGTGGAGTACTGCACTATTCCTTGGCCTTGCAAGCGCCAGCATCCCATATGGGCTGTGGCTGATGTCCCGGCTGCCCCGCTTTCCATCCAGCTCCCTGCCTGTGGCCTGGGAAAGCAGTGGAGGACGGCCCAAAGCCTGGGGACCCTGCACCCGCGTGCGAGACCCTGGAAGAAGCTCCTGGCTCCTGGTTTGGGATCAGCTCAGCTCTGGCTGTTGGAGTCAGTTGGGGGAGTGAACCAACAGATGGAAGATCTCTCTTGGTAGCTCTTTCAAGCAGAAAATGAATCTGACAATTCAGTCTCCCAACATCATCACCGTCACTGGAGCGTCCCTCGGCTCTCTCCTGCAGCAGACGTGGCCAGCTGAGGCCACCTCCCTCACAGCGACCACCACCCGGCTACAGGGACCAGGACGCGCCATCCGGTCACCCTGCAGCACCTGCGGCTCTCCACTCGGCTCATCCCAGCCTGGCTCCGACCCGACCTCTCTCCCCTCTTCCCCCCAACACCCAGAAGTCATTACTTCCCTGTTATAGGCTCGCACAGGCTTTAACTCTACAACTGTCTTCAGTTGTTTCAAAGCCACAAGCTTGAGGACACCTGTGAAATGAGAAACGGACACATGATCTTGCCAAGAGGCCACAGCCAGAGCTGGTGCTGGGGTTCAGCGGGCAGCCCGCACTGCTCCACTGGGGCCCAGCTCTGGGAAAGCAGCGGACGGCCCAAGCGCTCGGCCTGCACGCCCCGCCCAGAGACGAGGAAGAGGGGCCCGGCCCAGGCCTGGCTGCCGTGGCCACCCGGAAGGGAGCGAGGCCACGGACAGAGGCACACTCTGCCTTCTCCCTGTCTTACCCTTTCAAATAAAAAACAACAAATCAAATAATAAGCATTGGGCTCAGCACCATGGCTCAATCCTCGCCGTGCACATGCCCAAGATCTCCTACGGGCACCAGTTCCTGTCCCGGCAGCCCCACTTCCCATCCAGCTCCCTGCCTGCGGCCTGGGAAAGCAGTGGAGGACAGCAGTGGACAGCCCTGCACCCAAAGTGGATCAGCTCGGATCATCTTCACTCCAGTTAGGAGTGAGCAGCAAATGGAAGATCTTCCCGTCTCTCCTCTCCCTAAATCGATCCGCATTTCCAGTGGAAATCAATAAATTGTCAAAGATAACAGTAATAAGGGTTGGCATGTGGCACAGAGGTAGAGCCACCACGGGCTACAACGGCATCCCCTTGTGGGCACGGCTCCCTGCCCGTGGCCTGGGGACACCAGCACAGGATCAGCCAAGTGTGTGGGGCCCTAGCAGCCGCGTGAGACCAGGACGACCACCCGGAGAGGCGGCCGACAATGCAGGGTCTGGCTCTCCCTGTCCGCACCTGGTGTGTTGTTATTATTGCAAAGGTAAGGTTCACAGAGATAAGAGACACAGAGGAAGATCTTCCATCCGCTGGTTCACTCCCCCAATTGACCCCAACAGCCAGAGCTGAGCCGATCCCAAGCCAGGAGCCAGGAGCCTCTCCCGGGTCTCCCACGCGGGTGCAGGGTCCCCAGGCTTTAGGCCGTCCTCCACTGCTTTCCCAGGCCACAGGCAGGGAGCTGGGTGGGAAGCGGGGCAGCCGGGACATCAGCCGCGGCCCATATGGGATCCTGCTGGATGCAAGGCGAGGTTTAGCCACTAGGCCATTGCACCGGGCCCTCCCTGTCTCTAACCGTTTCTGAGTAAATAAATAAATAAATAGTCCACGGCCACTGTGGCTAGCACTAACCCACCTTACAAATCACTTTTTAATACTAAAACCAGAACCAAGGAGCCCCTTTCTTCGTCAGTGCCTGGGAGATACGCAGGCCCTCTACATGAGACGAGGCTTGACAGGAGAGCCACACGTGGAAAACAGAAGTTAAAGATCTGCTATTTGTGGTCCACAAAGTGTTGACATGAACGCCTTCTGTGTCAGCCAGGAGCTCCCACGGCCTGTCAGCCCTCAGGACAGGGCTCCGACGGCGCCCCTCCCGGCCCCCACTACTCTCACACCGTGGCTGGTCCAGCAGTGCTTCTATGTGCTGCGCCCTGGGACCATCCGCGAGCCCGGCGAGCCCGGCGAGCCCGCAGGACAGGGCTCCCGTCCCCGAGCCCGGCAGGACAGGGTTCCCGGCGGCCTCATCCCCCCTGGACCTGGCTCCAGCCGCGCCCTGGACGCACCTGCTCTCCGCATGCTGCACCTTGCCCGACTCCAGGGGGCACCTCTCACTCAGAATGCAGTCCTCGGCCCCTGTGAATGGGCCTCTGTGCTGTTGCCAGGCCCAGGTGCCAGGCACTGCCGTCCTCACTGCCCTGGGGCACGGGGCAGCAGCGTGGTGGCACAGGGGCCTGTGACCACCGCGTCCTGTATGGCTGTCACCTCATCTGGTTCCTTCTGACCCAGCTCCCTGCCAATGTGCTGGAAATCAGTAACTGGCCCAAGGGCCTTAGCCCCGCCACCCACGTGAGGGACCTCAAGCCGCTGGCTCCTGGCCCAGCCCTGGCTGACCACAGTGGCCATCCGGGAGTGAGCTCTGCAGGAAAGCTCCCCAGCCTCCCCTGCGAGCGGGCACAACCCCTCAGCGTTTGCGGCCGCCTCTCTGAGAAGCCTGGATGAGCTGCCAGGACACTGGCCCCGGCCTGGCCTGGCAGTTCAGACACCAGAGCAGGCAGCTGGCGTCCTCTGCCTCTCCAAAGCTAAAACACCCCGCGCAGCTGACCAGAGAGGACCGACACACGCTCAGGGCAAGTGCCCTCCACAGCCGCGCCCTCTCCACCTCCCACCGACACCCGAGCATCGGGAAGACCGCGGGGGCCCCTCGCGACCCTCCCCGCCTCCGGAGCTGGGCCCCAGGTAGCACAACCTGGAGTGTTTCCCCAATTATGCTGTCACAGATTTTAAAGTAAGGTACAAATACACACATCAGGCTGAGCCGCCCTGAGCTTTGTTCACTGGAAGACAAACATGCACAAAGCTAACGCCATGAGCTGGAAGCGGGGTGCCAGGCGCTGCCCCGGCCCTCCTTCCACACGCCATCCTGGGGCAGCAGGTGGCCTAGGGCCGAGCTGCAACCCATCCTGCTTGGGGCTCAGCAAGGTCGGCCCACAGTGCCAGTTACCAGCCGGCCAACGGCGGGACCAGGCACTCCACACCTTGCCCATGGCGCCAGGCCGGGGTGAGCAGGTGCAGGAACAATGACCAACCTGGGCGGGGGCAGGGGGCTGGGGAGGCAGCTCGATGCCTTCCCCGACTCAGGGTCACCGACCCTCTTCCTCCTCAGCCCTCCGTGACCCCAGGGAGCCTGCTCCCACACTTCCTGCCACTGGGGGGACGGTGTGCAGTCCCCAACCAGCCAGCACCCAGTGGGGACCAACACCTGCCGGAGCCCTCTGCCCGGCTCTGCCAACTCGCAGGGCCACACAGCACCAACATTCAGGACTCCACTCCTGGCCACCCACACAACACCCCACACTTGGCAAGCCGCTTTTCCTCTTACTCCATTCCTACCTTCCCCTCAACCAAAAAGCCAAAACACTTATAATAATGAGCAGAGCCACCCAGGGCTGCTATCTGAGAGCATCGCTGGGAAGGACCTTCCCCGGACAAGCGGGGTGCGAGAGAGGGGCCCGTAGCGGGGACCACCTGCCCCGCTCCGTCCCGCCACTCGCCCAGGCACCCCCGGATGGGACTTGGGGGGTGACGGATGAGGAGGAGCGAATGACCCTGCATGTACAATTCACGATAATGCATTTAAAAATAACAGTAATACAATTTGAAGCCAGGTGACCCAAGGTGCGGGGTGGGGGCTGGGAGGGCAGGGGTTGACCACATTGTCGAGGTGACTGGGGTGTCGGCGCCTTCACACAAGCAAGCAACCTTGGTGTGGGACCCCAAGGACGTTGCTGGGCAAACCCCAAGTGGCGCCCACCTATTGTTGCAGCCAGAGGGGAGTGCGGGGCACAGACCTGAGGGATGCAGGGGGCACAGGGAACTGGGGT
This sequence comes from Ochotona princeps, assembly GCF_030435755.1. Classification (NCBI taxonomy): domain Eukaryota; kingdom Metazoa; phylum Chordata; class Mammalia; order Lagomorpha; family Ochotonidae; genus Ochotona; species Ochotona princeps. The sequence goes on along the minus strand of NC_080864.1, from coordinate 750,488 downwards.
GCGGGGCACGGACCGAGGGGTGCAGGGGGCACAGGGAAGTGAGGTGCGGGCACAGACCCGAGGGGTGCAGGGGGCACAGGGAACTGGGGTGCGGGGCACGGACCGAGGGGTGCAGGGGGCACAGGGAACTGGGGTGCGGGCACAGACCCGAGGGGTGCAGGGGGCACAGGGAAGTGGGGTGCGGGCACGGACCGAGGGGTGCAGGGGGCACAGGGAACTGGGGTGCGGGGCACAGACCCGAGGGATGCAGGGGGCACAGGGAAGTGGGGTGCGGGCACAGACCCGAGGGATGCAGGGGGCACAGGGAACTGGGGTGCGGGGCACAGACCCGAGGGGTGCAGGGGGCACAGGGAACTGGGGTGCGGGGCACGGACCGAGGGGTGCAGGGGGCACAGGGAACTGGGGTGCGGGGCACGGACCGAGGGGTGCAGGGGGCACAGGGAACTGGGGTGCGGGGCACGGACCGAGGGGTGCAGGGGGCACAGGGAACTGGGGTGCGGGCACGGACCGAGGGGTGCAGGGGGCACAGGGAAGTGGGGTGCGGGGGACGTGGGAAAATCGGGTGTGGAGCACATGAAAAGGGTGCAATACGAGAACCGGCGGGTTGGAGGACGTGTGAAAATGGGGTGCGGGGGATATTAGAACCGAGGGGTGAGGGGGAGACGAGAATAGGGAGATGAGGGGTGCCCGGGCCTGGGTGCGGGGCTCAGGAGCGGGGTGCGGGTGCCCGGGCCGGGGTGCGGGGCTCGGGAGTGGGGTAGGGGTGCCCGGGCAGGGGTGCGGGGCTCGGGAGCGGGGTGCGGGTGCCCAGGCCTGGGTGCGGGGCTCGGGAGCCGGGGTGCGGGGTTCAGGAGCGGGGTGCGGGTGCCCGGGCCTGGGTGCGGGGATCGGGAGCGGGGTGCGGGGATCGGGAGCGGGGTGCGGGGATCGGGAGCGGGTGCCCAGGCCGGGGTGCGGGGATCGGGTGCGGAGTGCAGGGCGCGGGTGCGGGGTGCGGGGTGCGGGAGCCCACCTCCCCGCGGCCTCGCCACGCTCGGGGCCCTTCCCGCCCGGCTGGCCGGCCCGGCTCTTCTTGACCCTTGAGCGCCGCCGTACCCCGGCCTCCCCCGCGGCCCCGGCTCCATTCAAACCGCCGTCGCCGGGGCCGCGCCGCTCACCGGAGAGCCGCCGCCGCCTTCCCTCCCGCCGAGCGCCGCTCGCCAAACAAAGAAGCCGCCGCCGCCGCCGCCGACGACCGAGGGGAGAGCCGCGCGCGCCCGCGCCCCCCCACACACGTCGCCGCGCCCCCGCTGCGCGCGCACGCGCCGCCCCCTCCCCCGCGCCGGCTTCTTCCGCCCTCGTGCGCGTGCGCGCGGCCCCGCTCGCCCTTCCGCTCCCTGGCGCGCGTGCGCGCCTGGCACTCCGAGGCCCGG